>NW_005841829.1:6822025-6860606 GCF_000455745.1 Alligator sinensis
TAGTCCGACTAGGTCATACTGGGTGCTAGCAAGCAATAGTGCAAGCTCCTCCTGCTTGTTCCCCATACTCCTGGCATTTGTATAAAGACGTTTTAGTCCCCCAAAGGGGACTCTTGGTGCCACTGTGCCTTGATGGCGTGTGTTCCCTTTATTACTTACCTGCTGTGGTCTGGTGCCTTGTTTATGGCTTACCAACCCCTTAATACTTACCTGGTGCAATCTGGCACCTTGTTTGTGGTTTACCAACCCTGGGCTCTCTTCAACCACCGGTTCCCCGACCCCCATTGAGCTTAGTTTAAAGCTCTTCAGAGGAGATCACCCAACCTGCGGGCAAACAGATACTTACCTCTGGGAGAGAGATGAAGATCATCAACTCCCAGGAAGCCTCCTCCCTGGAAGTGCTGGTCATGGCTGTAGAATCCGAAGCTCTCCTGAAGACACCAACTCTGGAGCCGCCGGTTGACTTCCTTGATGCGGGCTCCCTGATGTCTCCAGCTGCTGCCAACCGGAAGGATGGAAGAAAATACAACCTGTGCTCCAGTCTTCTTGAGGCACTCTCCCAGTTCATGGAAGTCCTTCATGATGTGGTTAGGGCTGGCCCTAGCTGCATCGTTGGTTCCCACATGGACGAGGACCATGGAGTAGTCGTCAGAGGACTTTAATGAGAGCAGGAATCGCCTCAGTGATGTCCCTGATCTTAGCTCCAGGCATGCAGTAGACTTCTCTCACCATAGGATCCGGTCAACAGATCAGCCTCTCCGTGCCTCTCAGGATCAAGTCGCCCGCCACAATCACTCGGCGTTTCTTCTGCCTGGGAAGTAATCCCCCAGCCTGCCCAGTAGGGGCTACAGGGATAACCACCTCTGCAGGAAAATGCTCCTCCTCTGTCTCCTCCTTAGCTGTCAGGGCCCCATATCTATTCCTCACACGCAATGGATAAGGATAGATGGATAAGGTTAGAAGCTTGTGCTGTAAGCATTCAGCTTTCCCTTGGTTTATGCATTTAAATGAATGTGTTTTTAGAAGTCTCACAGTTTTCCATTGTGATGACAACCAGGACTATCAGGTTTTCACTAAGTTGGAGTGTATGTTTCAGGTAAACAAAGTCCCTCTGAAGACTTAAAACAGATGGATAGAATTGCCTTTGTTATTATCTGGGTGTATCTACATTTAATTTTGCAATGCAAATTTCTCTGCTTCACTATAGTCCTTCACATACGATACACATATTGATGCCACGTATCCATGAATATTGCTTCAGATACAGTATTGTAGTAATCTTCATTATGCGTGTGGTTTAGGAACATTCTACTTCGGACTGTTTGATCTCTATACTTGTTACCCTGGTGCACAGTGCTGCCCACGGCCACCACTGAATAGTGGGATCCTGGAGTACCTGGTAGCCAGAGACCTTGCTCAGCCCTTCTAGTGGCTGCAGCAGGTTTCTCAAGAAGAGGGCATCCCTTTACAGAGGATGAGCCTTGCAAACATATGATAATATACAAGATTTAATTATATACAATATAAATTACAAATAACTAAGTAGGTTTAACTGATAAAGGCTGTTAGAGAAAACATGCAATACACAACCACAACCCCAGTAATGACAGTCACAACACATAACCTTTTCTTTGGATATCCCTTACCCAAAAGGAGAATAATAATCACAGATGGATAATAAGGCACCAACATAGAGCCAATTGAGTTACAGACTTATAGGCTTGCCCATACTTATTTACACAGCTAATAAATAACTTTTATACACAAGGATGAATATGATGGCTCTCTGCAAACTTAGCAGTCTGGGGCAACGCCTTGAGAGGAATAGCCACCTCTTTGCCCCTCCCATTGGAGCCGTGGGCAGGTCCTCCCTGGCTTGGGTCCCTCTGTGCTTGCTTCAGATGTCACACACTGCAGGCCATCAGTCCCTCACTGGCGTCTCTGCAATACAGCTCTCTCCACCTTGATCCATGTCCCCTTACACAGCAAGCCACGGGGACTAGACTGCTGGCTCAGGCAGTCACCCTGGCCAGTACACACACATCCCTCCAGGCAATCAGGGAAGGGCATTGTCACCTCCTTGTCCTGGCTTTCTCACAGGAAGCCTCACCCCAGGAAAGTAGGGTCTAGCATTCCTCTACTGCGACTCCAGGCAGGCTGCTCTGACTCCTTTTGTTTCGTATCCCACCTCCTTCAACCCCACACACAGGTAGACCGGGCCTATCTCCCTCTGGTCCTTCCTTCCCAGCTCACACTTGCCCCACTCAGGGCTTATGGGTTTCTTCCTGGCTAGGTCTGTAGCACAGCTTTCCTCTGTTCCAGGGAGGATTCCTGGGCTCGGACACCTCCCAGATCCTACAGCAACTCCCTCGGTGGCTCTGCAGGCTCTGGGGAAGAATTGCCTCATCCAGGCTCCCTTCAGCCTGTGGTGTGTGCCTTTTCTTTCTCCTCCCCTGGGGAAAAAACCCTGTTAAGGAATTTCCTTAGCCAATCCCCAACAGGGATTTTTCCACAGGCTTCCCCAATGGCTGCCATGTTACCTTCTTTTAAAATGGGTCTTTCCAGATGGGCTTCATCCACCCACACTAAAAGACATTTATACGCATACTTTTTCATTTGGCAATGTGCTGGAGATCCACTGCTTTGGAGCAGACTCGATTAATTGAGTCAGCTCTGCACATGAGCTGACAAGCACTACGCTATGCTGTATGCAGTTGTATAAACAGTGAAACGAGCATCAGTGTGCAGAAAACGGTGGTGGTGCACTTTTGAACTAAAGTGCCTCCAAGGTATTTTAGTTCAAAAGCACGCCGCTGCCATTTTCTCAGCACTGATGCACATTTCACCACTTATACAACTTGAAGTGTTGCAGCACCAGGCGCTTGCATATGTAAAAATTCCCATAGTGCCTTCTGGGACAAACATCCTCCTTTCTCAGCACACTGTCTGTAGAGGGGCAGCCTTCCCACGCTGCTGCCCAGCTGCGCTCCTCGTGAGACACTCCCCATTTCGGGTAAGCACAATCTTACGGATTGTCACATACTGATCTCCTTTGGGCTGGTTGAGGTTTCATAGGAAATTTTTTGTAGTGTTCTTTTGTGTTAATGTTTTTTAGAGCTTTCTGTACCAGATGTTGTGCAACATTAATCTGCTAGAGGGAAAATAAACTAGGAAGACAGAAATGGATTCACCTGCTGATAATCTATGGAGGAATTTGGGTCGCCATTCAGTAAGGTACTTTCTACTTGCCTAACTTTTAAGCACATAATTAGTCCCACTAAAGTCAGTGCGAGTATATGCAGCTTAGTCACCAGCTGATCTGCTTCTTTGGGCAAAATGTACATTGCCTGTTATCCTGCCTGGTGTTCTTGCAGGGCAATGGGTGATACATTCCCTGGTTCCTGTTAGCTTAGAGAATGGTATTTGAAAGGTTTGCTTTTTGGAAATTGACTTATAGGTACATATTTATGCATTAGAATGGTTCAGGATGGGCAGCAGGGGTTAATTGATTTATAAAAAGCTTGGGTCTCACACACAGAGTTTTACACAGCCTTTGAAGCAGACAGGCTGTCTAATATAACAAGGCCAACAAGGACACAGCCTGGGAAAGAGGGGGCCATGTATCATACTGTTCCATAACATGAGATAAGGGTGGCACCAGCTAACAAGGCCCCAGAGCAGGAGGGCCTGAGTCCTGGTTTTGGGGGAACAGACCAAATTAGAGAAGGCCCAGAAAGACTAAATTAGTACATGTGCATATGATGAACTACAACCACACAGAGAGACCAACCAGCAACAGCCACAGATGAAGAATCATCAGGAGGGGAAGGAGCATACAAAAGCAGAGACTTGCAAAGTAATAAAGGGTCCTTCTCCATCCCTCCTCCCTGCCCCTCCTTCTTGGGAAGGGTCCCCAAGGCCACCATGGACAGAAGGCACACCACCAGCCCATCTCATCCGCCCCACTGAAGGGGGTGTGGGGGCCTTGGCATCCCAACTCCAGGCTTCTGACATCTGACACGAGAGCCTCAGAGTGAAGCCTACGTCCTGGCCAGATGTACTTTTGATTCTGATGACAGCCCTAGGATTTGGTAGATATATAGAATTGCTTGATTGTTAGTATTGTTTCTTTTCTGTTATGACTGTGTATCAATAAATTTGCCTGTTATTGAATCGAAAGGTCGTGGTTGGTCTGAGGGTGGGTCCCCCCTCAGAACAAGGCCTACGGGTCCAAAATCCAGAGCCATCACTTCCAAGGACATGCCCCTGGCAATCTTGGGGGCACATCTGTGGAAGCAGGGATAACCAGGAAGGCACTCCCAAAGCTTAAGGGGCCCAATTCAATGTGGAAATTCCCAGGGTATGCAGGACCAACCCTGAGAGTGCCTTCCCAGGGCAGCTGGAATGCAGGCAGCACCATGCTGCCCGTGCTGTCCTGCTATAAAGTAAATAGACATCTGCTGCAATAAAACAGCACAAATTATTACCACCTTTTGGCAGAACCACACTGTGGTGCAATAAAGAGTATAGACACTTGATTGCTCTTTTCTTTGTGCCACCATAATCATTTTTATGGTGGCACAAAGGTGAGGAAAGGCAGCATCTGTTTCCATCCGAAATTAGACTCCAGTGACTTTGAGTAGGCTTTAGATCAAGCTTTTCCACCACGTTCCACATAATCACAGTGTTTAAGTATCCTTTTCTGTGCTCAGCAAATAAATTGTATTACTGGCTATTGCTTCTTTAGCACAAAAATGTGCTTGGTGCTGTACTATAGACAAGAAGTGATGATAATCCCTATCCCAAAGTTTTTTTTAATAGAGAAAGAGACAGGGTACTGTTAAGATAGTTGGAAAAGTAGCTCTCTTTGTTAGTGTAAGAGCTGGAGAAAATTGCCTCCATAGGAGTGCCCTTAATTTTTTTCCCCTTTCCATAAACCTGAATCCTGAGGTGAAGTAGGAAATGCAGGGACTACCAGTAAGTTGCTTTTAGAGAAGTAGGATGCTGTTAGTGAATAATACTTACGTGAAACACATCTTTATGTCATGAATGTAAATAACATATACTATTTTCTTTTATTTAACACTATCAATATTTAATTTAATGTCTAATCTATCAGCCAGTATTTTGTCATGGTAGAAACCTATTAAAAGAAATAATGGAAAGGAGTAGATATTGTGAATTATCTGTTCGTTGTGGTGAATGGTGCTTTAATGTCATTTTGGCTACCTGCTCATCTCCCAGTAGATGGAAAATAGATCATAAAGTCCTCTTCTTGAGTCCAAAATGCTCTAATGGCAAAGCTGGAAACATATTTAATTTGGTTTTCAGGTTCTTAGTGCTCATTAGAGTGAGATCACTTCTTGTAGAACCCATACTTGTATGTCATACATACTGTGTGGATTGGTGTCACATAGATCTGTTTGTGACATGGCTTAGACATCTGCAGAATTTATTGGATGCAAATGATTTATTGGGTTCAAATGTGTATTCAAAGGAATATGAATGTAAGTCTTCCAAAAGCAGCTAAGCATCATTTCACATAATGTTCTGGTTTCTGGAGCTTGAAGCTCAGCTTTAGGAGTACTCTGTTTTTAAAATATCTTCCTTATTTGTTTATTTTTTTTAAGAAAAAGAAAGATGTTTGAGTAAACGAAAGGAAAATAAGTCATAGCATATATGTACTCATTGGAATAAAACCTTCATAAATATTTATCAACTGGGGAAAAATAAGTACACATATGCTGTCTTTTTCTACACTCAAATTATGTGTGATAATATATCAGCTAGCAGAGTATCAGAATTTAATGTAGTAGATTTTTTTTTTTTTCATTTTCCTTAGCATCAAGAAGCCTTTTGATTGAACAACAGTATGTTTAAATGCTAGAGTATATTCAACACATGTTTATGTAGATCAGTGGTCTCCAACCTTTTTAAGGTGAAGAGCACTTTTTTAAATAAAGGGCAATTCAGGATCTACTGAAATGTAGCTAAGACACAAGGAGGAGAAATACAATAAACATTGTTTAGTTAAAGAATTTAATGTTGTCTAGTGCACAGAACACCAGGTGGGGCTGAGTCCTATTCTGATCTCTGCTACTGGTCTGCTGAGTGGTTTTAGGCAAGTCACTGTCCCTTTCTGTACCTCAGTTTCCTTATCTACAAAACAGGGCTGACAGCACTGACTTTGGGCTCTGTTACATGCTACCTCTAAAACATTTTAAATCTGTGCAATGTTATGCCTTCATAATGTTAGAAGAATTTTGGAGCAGTTGCAGGTTAAGGCTTAATGCTGTCCCAGATCTGCACAACTGTGACTTGCCACTAGGGCTCTAGGGACAGACATTCAAAAAGCCTGAGCCTGAATTGATTTAATCTTTGCAGGTTAGTCTAACCTGACTAGGCTGAACTGGTTTCTAACTTGACAGACATTCTCTCTGAACTGAGGAAATTCAGGCACATGCCTGCAGTGACTCGGGCTAGAAGCTGGGGTGGGGGGGAAGGAGGTGCTAGAGCAGCCCTCCCTTTCCTTCCACAGAGCTGAGCTGGGCGGGGACGTGGCAGGATGTTATGATTAGGGAGGGTTCCCCTCACCCTCCTGAGCAGCCCAGCAGGGAATGTTTATCATCCCTAACTCAGTGTTTATTAAGGCTATGCGAAGCTTTGGTCACTGATTCGATTCAGTGGAGATTTGGTCCAATCTGGTGGCCAAATCTCTGAATCTGAATCAAATCAGGAGACCCTTCAATCTCTCCAAATCTAATCGGAGAGATTCGATGATTTGGACATAGATACAGCTTTAAATGTTTTTTCTACATAACTCAAGGTACCAGTTGGCTTATGAATGCTGAGATTCTGGGGCAGATGCAGCATCCCACAGGAGCATTGGTGGATCCCCAGCATGCTTGGTAGCAGATCTGGAAGTGCCCTTGGGTCTGATAGCTGAGCTGGGAGGGGGACGGGGGGCCACTTCTGGGTTCGCTGCTGAGCACGCAGGGGTGCCGAGTACTTCCGGTCCACTTCCGGGTTCACCGCCAAGCACTTGGTGGGCCCCTGCGCTCCTGTGGGACGCTCCATCCACCCCACCATTGCAGTGTTCATGAGCCACGCCTGGTACCTTGAGTTATGTAGAAAAAACATTTAAAGCTGTGTCTATGGCTGAATCACTGATTCTCCGAATCAGCATCGAATCTTCAAATTCGGATTTGGCTGAATCGAATTGGGACAGTGATCGGAATCAACGAATCGAATCCCTGTCCCCAATTTGGGCCGAATCTGATTTGAATATGGGCCGTTTTGCACACCCCTAGTGTTTATCACCCCATTAAGAAAACAACAGAAGGACATTACCAGCTATCTGTTGATTCTGCCTTTGTCCCATGTGCCACAGCTCAGGAGTAGCCAGCCTATGGTCTGCTAGCTAATGCTGAGAGGTGTCTGTGAGGGATGGGCAAATGCCTGCTTAGCAGAGAGTGGGGAGGGGAGGAGGGGGACAGAAGCCAGGCAGACACCTGCAGAGACTGCTGGAGCTGCAGCCAGGGAGCAGAGGAGAGGGGCCAGCTCTGCTGTGGAGCAGAGAGCCCCACCCAGCCCAGAGATAATACTGGGGCGTTGGGGAAATCTGATTTAATTTAAACCAGCAAGTGGTCTGGGACAGACATTGTATAGACTGGTTTGAATCAAATCAGTTAAGTCTGATTAGGGTTACCATATGCCTGGGTTTTCCCAGACATGTCCTCTTTTTTGGACCCCTGTGCTGCATCCAGGTGGGTTTTTAAACTAAGAGCAAATGTCTGGGTTTTCTGTTCTCCTGGGCTGGCTGCTTGGGGTTGGGAGCAGTGGGCAAGGTGATTGGCTGTCGGGGGTCACGTGGCACCTCACATGGGCTCCGGCAAGCTGGGGGGGGAGAGGGAGAGAGAGAGAAATGTGGGAGCTGCTTTGGCAGCAGGGTTGGGGGGCAGGGGTCTGTGGGTCAGGAGTGAGGGGCACCAGCAGGGCTGGGGGGCACAGGCTGCAGGTTGGGAGCAAGGGGCACTGCTGGGACTGGGAGGGGAGCAGGCAGGGAGCTGCGGATCAGGATTGAGGGGCATGGGGGATGGGATGGGTGACTGTGGGTTGGGTGTGCAGGGCACTAGCAGTGCCAGGGGGCTGCGGGTCAGGAGTGAAGGGGCACCAGCAAGGGGTGGGGGGCAGGGTACTGCTGTTTGGGAGTGAGGGGCACTGGCAGGGCTTAGGTCAGTGTGTTGAGAATGAGGGGAAGCAGCACAGCTGGCAGGGTTTGGCTTGTCAGTGAGGGGCAACAGAATGACACTGGCGTGTCACTGCCCCCCCCACCATATTCCTCCTGAAAATATGGTAACCCTAAGTCTAATACCACATTCAACCAGGTTTATCTCAAACCATTTTTTCAGCCATTTTCAAACTGGTTTATGTGCATTGTACACCTGTTCTGTTACAGGTTTAAACCAGTTTCTGATCACTTAAATCAGTTTATGTGTAATGCCTGTTCCTAGCCTAGAGGTCCTGGTGAGCATGGACATGGACAGGAGCCAGGACTTCTTGTTAGGAAAGGAGGTGGGAAGGTGTAATGTAGCTTGGGTGGAGACACCACCATGCGGGTATGGCTGGAGGGGGAAAAGTCTTTTAAAAAAAAGTTTGAAGTGAATTGGCAGGGAAGAGAAATAAAGAGAAAGGAGTGGCAAAAAATAATAAGAAATAAAGGACCCAAACCTTGCATGTTTTTCACTGACTTGGGATTCATTATGCTGGCAGGGAGACGGGGGGAGGGAGGTTGTGCTAGCTTCATTTATGGCCCCGGCAGTTCCACATCTCAGCCTCAGTGGCTGGACAGGTGCACACAGCCAGTGGCCAGCTAAGGTTCCTAGATGTGCATGCATTTTGGCAACTTGGCAATGGTGGCTACTGACTGCTGCCCGAAGTTCTGATGATAAAGGAAGTAAGTATAAACATGGCCTTTGACAGCCTGGCCCAACATGGATCAAATGTAGAGTTTGCTTGGCTGACCTAAGATTAGAATAAATATGAAGGTGGCATAAAGGTTTGTGTGTTTTTCCTCCTGCAACAGAATAACTAGGCTAGACTTAGAAATGATAAATGTTTACTTGAAAACCTGTTCTTCCTGCCAACCCTAAAATACTAAGCAAGTGACCAAATACCCCGGTAGCATTAGAAACATCTTGTACCATGCTAGAAAGGTTTTCCTGCATTCTCTTCTTGTGGTAAGGCTGGCTTTATGATGGAAGAACCTATTAGAAGGTGAACACAATGCTCTTAACGCAGACCAGGAGGCTCCTGTTGCATTGGTGCCCAGGATCTTAATCCCATTACACTAATAGGGTGTTCAGTTCTCATTTGCCTTTGTGGGCTGAATCTGTCCTGTGGAGCTTCTTGAGGTAAGATGACCCACCTCCAGTGGTGGCGTAATAGCTTGTTGGAGTTCTACAACCCAGGGGGTGAAGAGTCCTGTCGCTCATCTCCCTTTTCTCTGTTGCCAATTTCAGTTGCCAACAGCAACTGAAGACCCCGAATTTGGTGGTGGGCAATGGAGTGGAGGGGCATGTCGGGGTGTGGGGTGTTGTTCTTCTCTCCAACTCACCAGGTTCTGGAGCTGCACCAATGCAGTGGTTCTGGCAGCTGTGCTGATGTGCCCTGAAGGCTGCAATTCAGCTGCCAGCTAGACGGTCCTGAGCTAATGCATTAGTGAAAAGGAGTGTATGGTTGTGGAGTTTTCTAGCTGTGTATTTGATACTCTGAAGCATCATTTCACTATCTAGGAATATAAAATACAAAAAGATTAGAGGAATACGCAGCACCCATCAGTGCAGAGCTCACCGTCACATACTCCTGATCCTGGGACAGCTGTGTGGCCCCCAAGGTTATGCAAGGACAGCTTGAGAGCTGTTGTAATTTGTACCAGCTACACACATCTCTAAGTGATGGAACATTAAAGCTATCTTCTGCCTCCTTTTCTCTACCCTGGGATGATGTGTTGTAGCTATTTATGTTTGCTTTACAGAAAATAATTGCTCTCTACACGCTGCTAAAGCTACTGAAATTATGGCTGTCTCAGCTAGGACCTTATGGTACCAATACTGATGTATGTGCACGTACCCTAAGCTTTTTTAGAATGGCACTGTGCATGTGCCAATGGGCTCTGGTGCCCATGTAGCACCACACTAAGGTAGCTGCATTTTATTTCAGACTTGGGAACCTGTCGGAAACAGTATAGTGGCTAAAGTGTGGTACTTAGCTCTGGACTCTCAGGGGTGTTTGACACCTGCGCAGCACTACATACAAGCACTCTAATTGCTTCAAGAAATAGCACTCTTGTAGGAAGCAGAGCCTGTATCATTGATGTGGTGTCCCACACTGCAGCAAGCTGATTTACATTTTTTCTGCGATGAAAAGGTTAAATCGGGACAAAAATCCCAATTAAAAAAAAATCCTTCAGGCTACAGCGACAGCTCTTTAAAGTTGGGATTGACACAGCCAAGCCAGGGTGTTTGATAGTTGCATGTAGCGCAAAATGGTTGCAGTACATTTCACTATTTGTCCTCGATATTCTAATGTCTCTATTATGATACCCATGAATGAATCAACCAGAAGAGAACAAGTAACATCTTATTTTAATAGGCCTCTTCAGAATGTCAATTGTTTTTTCAATTTATTTGATTTCTATAGTTTTTAGAATGGTTTGGTTTCTATGCAGTTTTGGGTTATGGCCCTGCTTCCATGTAATTTGATAGGAATCTTGTCATGGAATTCAGTGTAAGTAGGATTGTTACATGTATGGGGGGGAAAAAGTGATTTGGAGACAACTTATTTTAACTAGCTAATAAAATGAACTATTCCTCTGCATCTTTCCCCTGCCTCTGTTTTTTATGATCAGTAAGATGGGATATTCTGGGTTTATTCAACTGGATAAAAAGCAATATAGCCTTTGATCCCAAATCATGCGAGTACCATAGTATTTTATACTATGTGTATAAAATAATAGTGTTAATCTTACTTCATTTACCTCTGGGGTTAAATGGTGAAATTCTGCTATAGTAATTTGACTCACGGTGTATCTGAAAAGTTCAGAGAAACTTAATTTAGATTCAGCAGTTTTCTAAGAGGGAATAAGATGAGCCCTGTTCTCCATAGTAGGGTACTTGCCTAATTTGTGAAGATTATTTTCTTTTCCTTTTTGAAGATAATTGTATATCCTAACTACAACCGTATGCTGCAAAAAATGCACCAGTAAGTACTACTGTAGTTGACTAGTATGACTATGCCTATTTAACAGGGATAATACAAAAGCTGTTAGTATGGTCCTTGGAGGTTACAGCAGGATGTAATTATGTTTCTTTAAAAAAGCTTGTGTATGGGTTTTTTTTTAGCAAATTTAATAAATGCCCGGATGTCATGTCTGTATTCTTTTGGGAGTCTGGAATGACTAATTTTCTTCTGTAAGATTACAGTACATTAAAATTATCCATTGCAAATCAATTCCTACAGTGCAGCTTAATAAAATTTTTTGTTGCCAATTTAGATTACTAATCTACAAATGCTTTTTATGATATTATCACAGTTAATTTCTGGTTATCCTAGTCAAGTGTAATGTGTGTTCCAATTTGGGATAGCTTGTAGCAATTCTAGTCAATTTTATGTAATTCAGTAATGTTACTTTTTAGAAAGGATTTAAAGTGTCCAGAACTTTAGCTAGTGTAAAATGGTATAGATGATAGAACAGGGGTTCCCAAAATGTGGTGCATGAACCCCTGGGGGTACATAACACAGCTTTGGGTTAGGGAATGCAGAAGAAATTGTGTAATGGCAGATTTAATTTTCATTATAGTAATCATTGGCATTTAGGAGGTTAAAATATAAAATGTATGCTGGTAGGGGTATGCAGGCAGCTAGTAAATCTGCAAGGGGGCATGCAATAAGAAAAAGTTTGTGAACTTCTGGTCTAGATGTCAATGGACTGGTAGTTGAGGGTCTGCCCTGGTTTTTCTGCTACTACTGTTTAACATTTTCCCCCTCAGCTTCCATTTATCAGACTGGATAAGTTAATACTACTAAAAATACTTAGCACTAATATTCTGCCTGTGTGCATTAGTAGCGTCTAGGGAAAATATTTAAGTTGGGAAACTGAGGAGAAGATGTAGAGTAACTTAGCCCAGGTCACAAATGGCTAAGAGATTAGAAGTTTCACATCCCCCCCTTACGTGTAGAGCATTGACCATTTTTCTGTCTACTCCTTTATTCTAAATAATCAGTATAAAATAATTGTTGCTTCCGACATAATGATTGAATGAAGACCACTTAGTGCAGATATTTCTGTTTTGTAGTTGGGTTCAGTGGTTAGATTCCTTCCATTATTGCATATGGATAAATCACTTTATATTCATTTTAGAAAATTATGTAGATTTAAGTGTTAGAGAATCTCATGTCTTAACTATTATGTAGCTACACTGTCAGCCCATATTTGCACCCTGTTCATTGCAATGGGTGCCATGTTAATTAAGAACTTTTCCAGTTATAAACTGTTTTGAAATTAAGGGCTTTCTTGTGGTAGAACTAGACAGCATATCAGATGTTTGGTCATTGAACTTTGGTAGCCGACATCTATTCATAACTGATGATAATTTAATATCAATTGATTTTTTTTTTCCTCACCCCCCCGTCTCCCTGTTCTTGCTGGCCAACTGCCCAGATTTCAAATGATCAGCAGTTCTCTTTGTGACCTTTCACATTGTTGACTATGATTGATAATGTGTTGCACACATTTTTACACTGCATCAAATACCAGTTTCAAGATAATGGGGAAAAGACCATCTAATTGAGGAACTATTCTACTTCCCTTTACAGATTATACTCTGTAGTTAAGACAATACAACAGAGATCTTATGAACTGTTTTATACTGTATGGCTAAGTACAGACAGTCAAGCAGCTCAAGGCTGAATCAATTCAGTCTGCAGGTTAGCTTAAGCTGCATAGATTGAACTGATAAGTAAATGAACAGCCATTCATTTTTTATTCCAGAAATAAAGCCACATGCCTGCAGTAGCCTAGACCAGAAGCCAGGGGGTCACTAGAGGACACCCCCCTGCCCTGGTGGAGCAGATAGTTTGAATCTGGAGGGGATCTGGGACAGAAGTTCAATAAACCAATTTTACCTAAATCAGTTGAGTCTGATACTACATCCATCCAGGTTTATCTTAAACCATTTCCAACCATTTTGAAATGAGTTTATGTGCACTGAGCTTCTGTTGTGCTACATATTGAACTGTTTTCCAGTCACATATACCAGTTTAAGTGTAATTTCTGTCCTTAGCTTATAAGTCTAAACCATTTTTTAGGGACAGAGCTTCAGATAGGGATTGGTGTCTTAGAAGTCTATGGAACTATGACAGTTACTTTCATCTGAAACTCTGTTGCAGAATTAAAAAATTGTTTCAATTCCCAAGTGCTACATGTCAGAGAAGAACTATCAATAGATCATCTTTTTATACATTTGATATCCAATGCATTGTTTTATTTTCAAGTATAATAAAGAAAAGAATTATGCCTGCCAAATTGGAAACGGATATTGTGGAAAAAAACCAAAAAAACATGATCACCGAGTGCCCACTTGTCTATAATTTCCAGTGTGCCCCAAGCCCCCAGCAATAAATACATAATGCTGAGCTCTCATCTCTCAGGATTTGTCTAGAAAATAGAAAACTAATGAAAAGAATTTAAGAGGCAGACCCTGCTGTTAGGTTCATATAAAATTGATGTAATACCATTTACTTAACTTGATTAATTTCTGATTTAAACTGGTGTTACTGAAACTACAGCCCAACCCAGGGGTGCTCAACTCCTGGTGTTATGTCATCCAGCCCATGGGGTTCCCCACACAGCACATGGGGGCCAGTGTTTGGTCTCCAGGGCCCATTTTGTCCTGCAAACTGGCCCCGCACCATTCATCTGGCTGGCTGTTTAATTCCAAATCTCAAGCCTTTCCAAACAGAGCAAACTTTGGACAAGAAAGATATTAGTATATTATCTGTTGGTATATTAGTCTGTTCTCATACACATGATCCGCCACACCAGTAGTTTTCAACCTTTTTTCATTTGCGGACCCCTAAAAAATTTCACATTTTGTGGACCCCTTTGGAAGTTTCAAATGGAAGTGCAGACCCCTTTGAATTGTAAGTGTGGGTACTCACATATTTTTGATTGATCTTAGTCATCTTTCATGGACCTGTCAGACATAGTTTGCAGACCCTCAGGGGGTCAATGGACTACAGGTTAAAAACCACTGCACTACATATTTAACTGGTGTTTTTTTCCGGTTCATGTCATGATTACTTTAGTAACTGTATTGAGTTGCGCTGCAAATGTCTGCAGGGCACCCAGTCTTGCAGTCATCTTGTTTGTGGAATTTGTGCTGAAATTAATCAGTTTCATAGGGTAAAGGGCTGTTTGATTGGATAACCACTGGCATTTCAGGACAAGCTTAAATGATAGACAGATGTATAAAAACTATTAGTAGAGTTGTAGAACCTGAGCACAATCCCACAAAATCAAGGGAAAGGTGATTGATTACCCTCAGGTGGGGTTGAGTTGGACATCTCGTTGGAAGATGATTTAAATGAAAACACAGGGTCAGACACACAAATTAAGTGCACACATGTAAAATTGCTTGAACCTAAAATATGTGAGATACACAAACTGAATGTCTTTGTGTATGAATATAGATAATGTGTTGTACAGGAGTTAGGAGTATAACATGAAGAAAAAATGGAAGAATTGTTTTTGCAAATAAATATGCTATAAATCAAATGGAGAGGTAAGAGATGAACTGTTTAATTGAAGTTGAAATGGGATAGCAGAGGAGTAAAAAGCAGATGTATCCCTTCATTGCTTTTTTTTCTTTCCAAGAATTTGAGCTTTTTGAAAGATATTATTCAAGCTGAAATACTCTGATGGGTTTTAGAATAATGGTGGGTTTTAGTGGTACTTGTGCTTACAAAGACTTGGGTAGAAAGAGCTCCTGGAACAGGAGAGACAGAATAGAAAAAGTTCTTTGAAGTAACATTTAAAAAAAAGAACAATCAACCCATCCCCCCACTTATAATGGAATCCAAATTAAAATAAATTATTTATTGTAGTCTACCAAATCAATTATTTTGGAGTTGATATTTATCTTCCTAAGTCAGGGGTGTCCAACCTTTTTGAATGTGGGGCTGGATCATGAACTTTTTATCACCCAGTGGGCCGGTGAGCCATATTCAAAGACCCCCCCAGGAAGCTGCAGCACATCACCCCCCCCCCCCCCCCCCGAAACGAAAGTACAGTGTCTACTTTCGTTTCCTGTCGCAGCACCCCAGGCCTCAGAAAACAGCTTGGAGGGCTGCATGGCAGCCTACGGGCGGTATGTTGGACAAGCCTATCCTAAGTCTTTCAGGTTTAGAAGAGATACCAAATGCATGTTGAGCATCTGCAAAAGTGAGAAGGAATCCCATAAAAATCATATATACTATGTCATAATTCACTGGTACTGGCCTATATTTTAAGTGTAGGTTCTTAACCTTTTTTGTACCAGGACCCATTTGTAAACATCGATGGCCAGTCCTGACCCAGTAAATAGTTTAAGTAGGAAGCACACAAGTATTTTGGTCCCAATATACTAATTATATGCTACAAGTTAAAGCAGCTCAACAGTCTTAATTTTAAAGACAGAAATCAACATCAACAGGAGAACATTAACAGCAGTATCAGCACATGACCCTTCATTACTCCCAAATGGCATTTCATTATTGTGCAATTTGTAAAATGCAAATTGCCGGTGCCCCTTAGTCCCAACCCCCAGCCCTGCTGGTGCCACTCAGTCCTAACCCGCTGTGCCTTGCCCCCAGCCCCCAGTGTGTGGGGCAGTGGATGGGAGTTGGGGGGAGGGGTGTACCCACAGAGAGCATAGGGCTGCAGCTTGGCCAGACTGGCATGGGCAGGAGCCACCTCCATGGCCCAATGGACAGGACTTGGAGTAGGGTGTGAAGACTTGCTGCTGCCACCACCACCAGGACACCTGTGCCAGCCACACCACCTGCAGTGCGAGGAGTAATGGACAGGGTGAGGGGGGTGGACCATGCTGCCCTCACTTTCTCCCACCACCAGCTGCTTGTGCACCTAGCTGTGACTGTACCCCACCACCATGGCCTGGCTGCCACAACTCCCCTTATGCTGGCCATGCTGCCCACTATCCCACTGCTCCTCTGGGTTAGAGCCATGACTTGAGGGGAGCGGTGGCGGAGGGAGGAGGTGAAGGCAGTGTGGGCCTCCCCGCCCACCCCATTCATTAGATTTTTTTCTTTGTTTTCTTGGTGCAATCTCACCACCCGCTCTGCCTTCCTGTGTTGGCTCTTGCCCATTGGGCCATGGAGGCAGCTCTTGCCTGTGCTGGTCTGGCCACCCTGCAGCCCCATGACTGCTGTGTGCACACACATTTTGGAGGGGACATGCATCGCCTGTGTCCCCCCAGATGCGTCACCCCTCTGCATCACCTGTGCTCCCCCAGAGGCATCAACTATGCCTCCCTTTCCCCCTTGCAGTTTCCATGTTTTTCTCCTTTAAAGGAGAAATTGTGAGATTTTTTTTTTCCCCCATGTTTTCCCGTGATTGTTCCATAACCCTTTCATATATTCTTGCAACCCACTTTTGGGTCATGACCTACGGTTTGAGAAACACTGCTGTAGATAAACTGGAAAAGGGAATTTGAAGTCTAGTTGGAAAAAAATGTCCAAGAACAAGAGCCAAAACTTGACCTAACTTCATAATCACTTTACAGTTTTGTTACATCTTACATTCTTCATCTTTAATTAGACTGCAATATCTCTGGCACAGGCACTTTTTTGTCTTGTTTGTGTAAAGAGCTTAGTACACAAATGCTACACACACAAATAACCAGCACTTTTATTTGGTTCTTGGCTTCATTATGATCCTTGGAAGTTTATTGTTGTGATTGTAATCTTTTAATGTCTTGCAAAATATAAGGAAACATATCCTGCTTGCAGCAGCTGATCTTGCTCTCACAAATGAAGCTATCTATGTAAATGGCTAAAGAGGGATGGAATCCAGTAGACAGTAGAATTATTTTGGTCCTTTTTCTCTCCTGGGTTTCAGGATCCAATTTAATTTTTCAGATTAAAATATAGACACCATAGGTCAGCTGTGCTATGCTGGGTTGAATCTGTGATGTAGCCAAGCCTGGGGGTACGATCAAAATTGTGGAAATTGATTAAGCTAGGATTGTAGCTCTTTTCTGTTTATCCATGTTACCCTATTTTGTATTTTATTGCAAGTTGTCAGTAATGTGAATAAAAACTATATGACTAGAACTGTACTGAAACTTCTCTTTTCTCTTACTGCTGCATTTTTAACTCATACTCTTTTCTTAAAATAGATGCCCTTGTGAGATAATTTAACGTATTTGTGGCCTAACAAAAGTAAATCCTTGTGTATATGTTCTAGAGAAAGATCAACTGCTTTATTTAAGGCCTCTTATACTAAAAGGTGCCCCTAATCCTGTTCCTCAGTGTCTTGTTAATAAAGGTGGTTGAAAAAAACGTGAATTCAGTATTAACAAAAAGTTGAGTTGAACATTTCTGCAGTTGAATATTAAGATGTTTCAATATTTTCCAAGCAGTTCTGTAGCTGATTGTAGGTTGTAAATGGATGAAATGTTAGACAGATTTCATATGTAAAGTATGCTTTTCTCCATCTTTTTTCTCCTCTTCCTTCTCAGAGAAGCTGAATCACATGTTCAAGTAAGAACTGTGAGAGAAAACTAGTGTTAGAAAATAGGATAGTTAGCTACTTGATGATGTTGATTATTATCATATAGTAACAATACTCTGAAAAATCATCGTCTCTTGAAACTTCATTAAGGGCTTTTCTAAATTTGATAATTCTAAACTAAAATAAGTGTTCCAGAAAGGTTATTTTGTTACAGTCTCATAAAAACACTTGTTCTAGAATAAGATTTGGTTGGGCTGGGTCTTAAAAGAAAACTGCTGCTCTGAAAAAGCTATTTTGGTGAGGAGTCAAAAGGCAAGAATAGACTGTTAGTCATACTTGAACAGAATGTCTAGGGGAGTCACATAAATGACAATTCCCCATCTTCAACATGACATTTTCTTAATAATAATATCATACATGCTTTCATTCCATTCTGGCAGGAGTCTCTCATGTTGCTTTCCAGTTCATAGATGCGACTGCTTTCTCTTCAATAGTATGAGCTGTCTCACCTTCCCTGCATTCCCCATCTGCTTGAATATATTGTTCCCTTGCCTCATTCTATTAAATCAGTTATTAGAAAAATCCATCAACTTCTCTGAAACACTGGAATAATATTTGCATTCAACATTGTCTGAGTAAATTGTCCTGGTAGGGCCATGATGCTAGATCTTACTACTGTATTAGTCTTGGACAAATAGTTAGACATGCTTCTGTGGTGTTCCCTACCCTATTGCTTTTTTTCAGAAACTTTTGTTTGTGACAGGAGCTTCCTTCTTGTGTAGGTAACCCATTGACAAACATGCATTTTGTCTGTCACTCTGCCTGTTGAAGATATTAGCCTCTACAAGCCAGCTAGGAGGCTTTGTTTCCATTTATGTGACACTATCATCTTGGCTGGCACACTGGGGACTGAATCGGGAACCTCCAGAGCCAAAATGAGCCACTATTGCTTGTGCTGAAGAGCTGAGGTTCCTTGTAGTTGTAACAGGTGTTTTTCACTTCACTTTCACCTCTGCCTCTTCTCTGCTGCAGAAGGAAGATGTTTTAAAAATTATAACTCGTGGGATCAACTCCACACACCTCCACAAGACATGGAAGTTACTTTACTTGTATATTGTAGATGAGGTCAATTAGAATAATTAATGTATCTCATTGTTACTAGAGTCCCATGTTATTCAGTGTGCCTGAGCTATCAGAGGAGTGGAATCAGTAAATTTAAGCAACGAGTGATTGGTAGAAGCGGCTGGAGAGAGATGGGAAAACTAATTTTCAAAATTTTATGTTTTCACAAGGAGGATAAGGTTTTTTATTCCGTGCCCTTTTGTCTACTACAATATATGTCCAAACTTTGCCCAAATGGTTTCTTCATTGACGGCTTGCAAGAATCCCAGTGGGAGCATCTGATTTGCATACAATAGAGCATATTTTAGCAACAATCTCCTTCAGTATAGTTTTGCAAGGTTCTAGAGATTACAAGATTTGGCATGCATTGGTCCAAGTATGTCTGAAAGGTATTTTGAGAATTAATGTTTGGGAAGATCCTTGAAGATGAAGAGTCCAACATTTACTGTGAGGTATATAATATTTTCACATGATGCACTGGTGCCATTTGTGTGTTATTAACCAGTGTCTCTAGCCATATACCAGAGGTAGGAATGATGACTCTGATTAGTTGCATTTATCATACACCTTGGACACATGCACTTCAGTCACTAATTCCTGTCTTTTGGGGCTTATTTGAACATTTCAAATAGCTGCCAGTAGTAAAATGAAAAACTCAGAAATATTTCCTTTTTAACTCCATTATTCAGTAGAAGTTGGAATTTTTCCTCTTTACCCAATGGAGTTAGGGGGAACAGAGAATGACATGATGGGGACCCCAAACCCACTGATCTGAAATGCAAGAATGGTAATAGTCACACCTAAATGAACAGCAGGTTTAAGGACCTGTAGCTTATGACTAACATTTAGAGATGAGAAACTATTCAAAAGGGAAAATATACAGTTTTTGTTTTCTTTATCATTGTGGGTAGGAGCTCTAGTCATGGACCAGGACTCTGATGTGCTAGGTGTTTAGTATTTGACTGTAACACTGTTTTTCTTCCCTAGTCAAAACTTTAGATCACAATATTCCTCATGCATTTACTTCCTGTTTATTTATTGTTATCTCTCTATATATAGATATATCTATAGATATCTATAGATATATCTATATAAATCTCTCTCTCTCTAGATATATAGATATGCGTATAGGGAGAGAGGGAGTGTGTGTGTGTATATCTATATATCTAGATAAATAGATAGATAGATAGATATATAGATGGATAGATATCTATATAGTTTCATAGTTGGTAGGGTCGGAAGGGACCTGAGCAGATAGTTTCATAGTTTCATAGTTTCAGGGTCGGAAGGGACCTAATAGATCTTCTAGCCCGACCCCCCGCCAGGGCGGGAGAACAACCCAAAAAACACAAACAAAACCACTCACCCTAAAAACAAAAACGGGACTCAAATGAGTCCAGCCAGGTAAGTATCCAGCCTCTTCTTAAAGATCCCCAGGGTAGGGCCCAGCACCACCTCCCTTGGAAGTTGGTTCCAGCTCCTAGCCGCCCTAACTGTGAAGTAGTTTTTTCGGATGTCCAATCTGTACCTCCTCTCCATCAACTTGTGCCCATTACTCCTTGTTATGCCAGCGGGGGCTAGGGGAAACAGCGTCTCCCCCAAACCCTTCTGGTTCCCCCTAGTGAGTTTATAGACGGTCACCAGGTCCCCCCTCAGCCTTCTCTTGTGGAGGCTGAATAGGTTCAAGTCCCGCAGTCTCTCACTGTAGGGTCTGCCCTGTTGTCCCCGGATCATGCGGGTGGCCCTCCTCTGGACCCTCTCCATGTTGTCCACATCCCTCCTGAAATGGGGCGCACAGAACTGGACACAATACTCCAGCTGCGGCCTGACCAGCGTCGCATAGAGGGGGAGGATCACCTCCCTGGCTCTACTCGAGATGCACCTGTGGATGCACGACAAGGTCCGGTTAGCCCTGCCAACCATGACCTCGCATTGTCGGCCCATGTTCATCTTGGAGTCAATAATGACACCAAGATCCCTTTCCGCCTCCGTGCTCTCAAGTAGGGAGCTCCCCATCGTATAAGTGTGCTGCTGGTTCCTACTACCCAAGTGCAGCACCCTGCACTTGTCCGTATTGAAACGCATCCTGTTCCTGTCTGCCCACCCCTGTAACCTATCCAGATCCTTCTGCAATCTCTCTCTCCCTGCTAGCGTGCTCACCTCCCCCCAAATTTTGGTGTCATCAGCGAATTTAAACAGGTTGCTCTCCACCCCAACATCAAGATCGCTGATGAAGAAATTGAACAGCGCAGGCCCCAGGACCGAGCCCTGGGGGACTCCACTACCCACCTCCCCCCAAGTCGAGTATGATCCATCCACCACCACCCTCTGAGTGCGACCCTTCAGCCAATCTGCAATCCATCTGACCGTGTAGGCATCTATGCCACAGTCGCCTAGTTTATTAATTAGGATGGGGTGAGAGACGGTGTCAAAGGCCTTGCTGAAGTCCAGAAAGACTACATCCACCGCGACACCTGCATCCATGGCCTTTGTGACCTGATCATAAAAGGCAATCAGGTTGGTCTGACATGATCTCCCCCTAATAAATCCATGCTGATTGCCCCTGAGCATCATCTCGGATGCCGGCCCATCACAAATGTGCTCCTTGATGATCTTCTCAAAGAGCTTCCCCAGGATTGAGGTAAGACTGACGGGCCTATAATTGCCCGGGTCCTCCCTTTTCCCTTTTTTGAAGATGGGGACCACATTAGCTACCTTCCAATCATCTGGCACCTGGCCCAAGCACCACGATCGCTCGTAGAGCCGTGCCAGGGGCCCTGCAATAACCCCAGCCAGCTCCCTCAGCACCCTGGGGTGGAGAGCATCCGGACCCGCTGACTTGAACGCGTCCAGCCCCTCCAGAAGCTCTCTAACCCGGTCCTCCCCAACCTGAGGTCTGAAGGCGATCCCCTCGCGTCCGGCTTCTATCACAGCAGGGAAGTCCCGGTCCCTGCACAAGAAAACGGAGGTGAAGAATTGGTTAAAGAGGTCCGCTTTATCCTCTGACGCAACCACCAGATTGCCCCGCATATCCTGCAGGGGCCCCACATTACCCGGCGCCTTCTTCATCCTCCCAATATATTTGAAAAAGGACTTTTTGTTATCCTTAATCCTGGACGCTAATCCGAGCTCTATCTCCGCCTTGGCCTTCCTAACAGCCCGCCTGCAGGCCCGAGCAGAGGAGGTATACTCCTCTTTGGAGATTACACCCCCCTTCCACCGGGCGTACGCCACCCTTTTGGCAAGCAGGCATTCCCGGACACCCTTGGTGAGCCAGGGGGGCTTTTGGACACTCCTGCCCGCCTTGCTTCTTGTCGGGATGGACACCCCTTGGGCCCCGAGTATCGTTTCCTTAAGGAACGACCACTCCTCTTGGACGCTGAGTTCCTCTGCCCTCAAGGACCCCAGTTCCTCTCCCACTAATCTCCTCATCTCACTGAAGTTGGCCCTCCTGAAGTCTAGGGCCACCACCTTGCTGCGGGCCCTTGACACTCTACGCTGGATGGTGAATTCCAGCACGCGATGATCACTATTGCCCAGGTGGTCAAGAACCTGGAGGCCTCTTACCAGGTCGTCGCCTGCGGCCAGGACCAGGTCCAGCAGAGCATCTCCTCTGGTGGGACTGTGCACCTCCTGAATCAAGTGGAGGTCCTGCAACTCGGCCAAGAACCTCCTGGAGCGGTCCGTCCCGGCTGACTGCTCCTCCCAGCAGATGTCCGGGTAATTAAAATCGCCCATGACAACTACATCCCTTGCTTTTAGTGTCTCCGCAAGCTGGCCTGAAAATTCCCTGTCCAGCTCCTCCTCCTGATTGGGGGGTCTGTAATAGACCCCCACCGTCAAATCCCTCTCGCCTTGCCCCCCCTGGATCTTGACCCAGAGCACTTCAGCTCGCCCTTCCCCTGACCCCATACTGCTGGCAGAGGATGTGTAGTGCTCCTTGACATAAAGTCCCACCCCCCCCCCTGATACCCACAGGCATGCCAGAATAAGGAACATGGCTTTAAGTGAAGAGGTAATGTACAGGAAGAAAAAGTAACTATAGTATACTACATACAAGTAACTTTTTATATGTGGTTACATGTAGTTACCTGAAAGTCTGACCAAACTTATAGAAGTGATGCCACCAAATTTAATATTCACTTGTGCAAATACCTACAATGCAAATATCCAAATGACAAAACCAGCATGCACATGCTGATTAGGTTCTCAGAGCATATACTTGAGTTTATACCATTCTAGGCCCTTGGTGCTACTCAGGGAGAGCTTTAATGATACCTGTAGCAGTGCTAAGCACACACGGTAACAGAGAAGAGGCATAAACTTAGCTTGCTAGGCATCTTTTCACTAATCACTAGTTTAGGTTGATTACAAGTCTGCGCGAGATACACAGTGAGTCAACAGCCACTATAGCTCCATTCTTATACTAGTTTTGGGTTACAGAAGGACTTTACCAAGTGTCAAAACCAGCAGCATAGGGACCTAGCCAGGTGCCCGGTACACAGGGGCAGCAGTGACTTCCAGTTGCTGCTGCAGTTTACAATTGCAATCACATAGCTGTCAACAACCACTTTTTTTGCTTGTCCTTCCCCTGTCCCACCCATCCCACCCCAAGTCAGCGCCCAGGCTGGTTGCCATGTTTGCTCTGCCCGACTTATGCCACTGCCCAAAACCACAGTCTTGCTGATCGATTACACTGATGCTGTGAAGGTGCAGAAAACTGCCCTTTGGAGGCTGGTACCAACCCATCTTGACCTCATCAAGAAAGATGTCCTGAGTGTCCTCAGTCTGTTCTTATCCTTATGGGATGGTGTCCAATACTGCTTAATTCAGTAGTTCAGCTCTTTTCTGAACTTAGGGGACTTTCAGACACTAAGCCCTTCCTACCATCTTAAGTAAGCCTAAGCCTCTAGCTCAGCTAACACATCAGTTAGTGACCCATCTGACTGTGTAGGCATTGACACCAGAGTCTCATAGTTTTTTAATGAGAATGGGGTGAGAGACCGTGTCGAAGGCCTTCCTAAAGTCCAGAAAGACTATATTCACCGCGACATCTGCATCCAGGGATTTGGTGACCTGGTCATAGAAGGCCACCAGGTTGGTCTGACAGGACCTGCCTCTAATGAACCCATGTTGGTTGCCCCTAAGCATAGTTTCACCTGCTGGCCCCTTGTGGACATGCGCCAGGATAATTTTCTCAGAAAGCTTCCCCAGGATCGAGGTAAGACTAACGGGCCTATAGTTTCCTGGGTCCTCCTTCCTCCCTTTTTTGAAAATGGGAACCACACTGGCCCTTTTCCAGTCCTCCAGCACATTGCCAGAGCACCATGAGTGTTCATAAAGCCATGCCAGAAGTCCTGCAATAACCTCTGCTAATTCCCTCAGCGTTCTGGGGTGGAGATCATCAGGACCTGCTGATTTAAATATGTCCGGTCCCTCCAGAAGTTCCCTGACTAGGTCCTCGCTGACCCTAGGCCTGGGTGTGCCTCCTATGGGGGTCCCAGTGTGGGGGATGACCAGGTCCCTACTCAGAAAAATGGAGGCAAAGAAATTGTTAAATAGGCTAGATATATCATATGTTTTTGGTTTGTTGTCACAAATTGATTTTGTTTGCACTTATCTTCCCTACAGTTGTTAGTTATGGCATTTTAGATTGATGAATTTGGCATAGAAATCTGTTATAAGGTATCTTGAGGGAGTCTGTTCAATGATGTGCACACAAGAGAAAAGGCTTTTGATACAATTACAAGCCTTCCCATCCATCCCCCAAAATTTCCATTAGTTATTTCCTGTGCAATATGTTGCTCCATAGAACAACCATCACCTTGTTCTTCTGTTTTGTTGCTTGTCCGATTATGGTGGTAAATGTCTTATCAGTTCAGCTACAGACGCATGATATGAAGGTGTGTGAAAGCCAGGAATCTTTGATATGTGTTGCAAGCAAAATATGTTTAGAAATTTAATAGGAATTTGAGCTCAGCTGTTTGTTATGATACCACTGTAAAGATAAGAACTGTTCATTATGCTGTATGTGTGGGGGGCAGGTGTTTTTTTTTTTAATCCTACAGTATGGTTTGTTGGGGGTGGGGTTCTGCCCCTTCAATCTATACTTGAAGGTCCCTCTGCATTTGTGATGCATGTTAGAGGCCAAAATGTTTGTATAAATGTTGTATAAAAATTATTTTCAGTAACCAGCTAATGCCTTTTTTGATCATGCTTCCTTGGTCCTACCCTGCTTGCTGAAGACAAGCTGCTTTGTAAATGAGAAAAATCCAGAAAGTGTGTTTCTGTCTTGCATTTCCAAGATCACTTTGTAAATGGCAGTATACTTTATGCAATTAGAGCTTAGAGGGGCAAATATTGAAGTGCAGAGCAACATGAAAATGCCTATAATTATCAGTCACAAAATAATGATGTGCATGTTTCCATAAGGAGTGTGTTCAGACTTTCATTAAATTGCTTAGAGATGAATGTTGTTACATGCAGAAGCAGATCTGAAAGTGATCTGCAAAATCAGAATTGCTCTGGGTATCGCATTATATAGGCAGTTTGCTCTACTGTGTCACATTGCTTTGACTATGACACTAAGGTGTCTAACATATCTCTAGTGCCTTACATGAATATTAATCCAATCTGAAATCCTAATAATACATTGAAAAGACAGAGGGCTGCTAATTTAGGGTAGGGGTTCTCTCTTTAGAGAAATGGTTTATACTATTTTTAACAAATCATTTTTGATTGCCTAACAACCCGGGGGGGAGTTTGGAGAGGAGCGGGGTGGGAAGGGCAGGGAGAGGAGGGAAATGGTTCTGGAAAATGAAAAAATCCAAAGAATGAAAGAATGATGTTTAAATGCAAATTTGAACACTCAGGTTGCTGCTTTGGCAGAGGTAGAGTCTGTCAGTAGGGAAACTCTTACACTGCCTTTCTTTGTAGCCTCAGCTTGTTAGACAATTATTTTCAAGCAATCAGCACTATACTATGGTTAATTAAAATACACATTAGTGAGAAGGCTGTGAAAAGGCATCATGCTAGTTGGGGAACAGTTTTTCAATTAGGGTTTGTTTTACACTTGCCTACTGGGTGCTGTTATTAGCTAAAATGTCAGCCTTGGGCAGAGGCAATGTGTGACTGGCCTTGTGTACAGATTTTGAAATTCAAACTCAATCTGTGGGAGTGAATAAATGATTGCATGCATTCATATATTATTCACCCTTTCACCATGAATCGTCAGTGAAATTCACTTCCGTAGACCTCCTGAGATCACTGTTTCCCATACTTCTTTTGGTGTAGTATCTAATTTTAATTCTTAGAGCCAGACAAGGTTGTGAACATCCACAAGGCAACCAAGAGAGATACCTTATGGTGAAATTTTGTTAGGAGCCATTCATATTTCTTGGAAGAAGGCTCTGGAAAACATGACTGTCCTTCTATATATGTATATACATGTATCACATTTTTATTTAATTCTGTACAACATAATAACAGAATCCAAAGTTGTTCACAAGTATTCTATATTGTTTTTCAAGGGTCTGAATTGTGAATTCTATATAAATCTTTTTCCTGTATTCCCAAAGTAGCTCCTAGGCTTGGCTGTTGGAAACCTTCCCTTTCTTTGAAATGCAGTAAAGATTTCCTTTGTTTCAGAGTTGCATGAGAGTTCCTTGTCCATATCACTACCCTCTCAAACCTGGGGCTGCTGCCAAAGATGAGAGCCAGCACACTCGCTCTCCTTCTGGTCTGGGCATGGCCAGACCTGCCATCTAGGTAGAGCTTGGAGTGGTACTGAGTGTGGGCTTCAGTGCTGCTCTCAGCCACTTCCAAGACTGAGCCAGTTGTCTCATAACTTGGGACAGCCAGAGAGATAGAGAGATTGTTCTCTGATTTGGTCAGGAATACCTGCATACCTTTGTGGGAGCTGGTGATACAGATGGGAATCTTTCTGCCCTACTAAGGGAAGGGTCCTTAGTAGGACCTTAGAGTCCTAGATCTGGCTTTTAAAATAAGAGAAGGCTCTTGATATGTGAAACATGAGTAGTTGGTTTGCTGAAAGTGTCAGGAATTATGTTAGGGCTGGGCTCAAACCAAATCCTTTGACTGTCTGAATTCACCATTCAAATCATTCCCTTCATAATCTGAAACTAGAATTGGAGTGCTCTCAACTTCAGCTGGGTAAGGACTGAGTTTACATTTTGAAGTCTAAGCTAGGGTCTGTGGTGTGGCATGTAGATCTACGTTGAGAATCTGTGTAATGGTTTTTGGTTAGCCAATCTTGAACTATAAATCAAGATTAAAATTCCTAGTTTGAGCACTACAGCAGAGATGGCAGACAAGTGTTTTGAGGACACATTTTCATTAGTGAGTTTCTGTTTTGATATTTATTATTCCCCCCCTGAAAGTTTCTCTTAAAAATAGGAAAATTCAGCCCTGGTGCAAAGATTTGATTTATCCTCTGTCCTGGTGAAGACAGGGGCACCATTAGGGCAGTGTAAGCTAGCCACCTGTCCAAGTCCCTGGGTTGCTCAGGGACCCTTGATGCATTATGGATATGCTTTTAGCACTTGTTTACAGTTGTTAAAAGTTAAACTATTTAGATATTATATGAGATCCTCCTGCAACCAAACCCATGGAAACTTGCTTTCTGAGTTACCATCCATCCCATAGTCGAAGCTGGAACAGGTTACCCGGAGAGGTGGTGGAAGTTCCATCCTTGGGGGGTTTCAAAACTTGGCTAGACAAAGCTTCGGCTGGGATGCTGTAGCTGGGGCTGGTCCTGCTTTGAGCAGGGGGTTGGACTAGATAGACCTCCTGAGGTCCCTTCCAGCCCTATCTTTCTATGATTCTAAGCCAGGTTTCAGCAAGGCTTACCACAACAGATCTTCAGAAGAACTATTGGCCAACCTCTAGTCTGCTGCCACAGGTGGAAATTAAATGGGAAGACTGTTCTGCCCAGCAGCCAGTTGGGATGCCCTACCAGTGGCCAGCTGGTTCACTAGCTGAGGCAGGGCTGCCAATCAAAGCCCCAACCAGCTGTTGTCAACGAAACAATTATCTGAGGCTGGGCTGTCTGTTAGGGCTCCTGATGCTGCAGTGGTCTACAGCTGGGGATGGATCTAGTTCTTTATTCTTTATATGGCTCTAGCAACTATTTAAGACCCCTTCATGTTGCAATATAGTGCAAAGAGACATTGATGTTAATGAGAACTAACTGCACTTACATTAAGGTCTGTCAGTAGCCTTTCATTTTGTTGCCCAAGTAGCTCTGTTTCTTCAGGGTTTGAATTGGGTGCTGTTCTGTCTCTTCTCCAAAGACAGCATGAGTGTGTTTGCACCATTTCCCTAGCAGTGCCCTACCCACCCAATCCTGCTTCAGTATGCCAAACTCAAAAATGTGACAGGTTTCAATATTTTGATTTTTGGTATGCTTTGTGTGGCATAATGCTGTGGTGCTCAATCTTTTGGCCCCAATGGCCAAATGAGCGATATGGGATTAGTCTGTGGGCTGAAACCCATATGCGGGTTACATGCATGCCCACCTGATCTAGTGGGCAGGGTCGCATCATCTGGCTTGTGAGGCTCCCCACAGGTCCAGAAATTTGGCAGCAGGAGAATGCAACCATGGGCTAGATGACGACTTTGTGGGCCAGAGCTTGTGCATCACTGCCACTGGTGTACAGGACACTCCTGGAGTGGCTATGTGACTGAGTTTTCTATATGGAAGTGGAATTGTTTATATGGAGTGTGTTTGAGAGCAGGTGCCCCTGGCAGCTCTAGGGACAAAGTGCGGACATAGTCTGTGAGGTTGCTTTGAGATACCATGAGCTGCAAGTGTCAAAAATGTGATAGTAGCATTTAGGTCTAGGTTTCAGTTTCAGGAGTGTCTATATGTGTGGCTGCTTGACTTTCCCAGTGTTTGGTTAAGATCAGTGTTCATATGAGAACTTTACTGATAAAAAGGTAAAGTATTTGTCTTTGGCCTTAGTTTTTTGACCAGAGTTCAGCATCTAGGAATCTGGCTGGAGGCTGTTCTGCTTCTTAGTAGCAGAGAGAGACAGTGAACAAGTAATATTTTCTACTTCTGCCTGGCCGGAAGATTACAGCCATTTCTTTTGGATGTGGAATCGGTTTAACTTGCCTCTGGATTGAATTACTGTAGCGTGGTACATATAGGGCTACTGTTAAAGACTACTGCTAAAATTCAGCTGTCATCTTGCTTCTTGCAGGGATAATAGATTACACCTGTGCTCCATAAACTGCTCAAATCCAGTTTATTTCCAGGTGCAGCTAATGTTGTGGCTTTAAATAGAGCAGGATGGAAAAAAGTCACTTGAATTGTCACTTTTAAAAGTCACTTTTAAATTGAAAATGTGTGAGGGAGAGAGATCTGTATACGGTCATGTAGCTACATACTGGCACAGTATAGGAACCAAGACAGTTAAATAGGTCACATGGGCTCTGCTAGATCATCCATTGAAGGACAGCTTCCCTTCATCATACAAACACACACAGTCAATACATTACAGCATATAAGCCTTGAATGAGAAATGTTCAGTTGCTGCATTAGGAAAATATTAGTAAATCAGTCAGCTAACAAGTAGAACTGGGATGCTGAATGGAGCCATAATGTCATCCTTCTCTACTTCAGTTCACACCATGGGCCTAATTCTAGATGCCTTCTATGTTAAAACCCCAGTTAAGCTTACCAGGAGGTCTAGGGAGAGATGCAGAATTGGAGCACAAATGATGTTATACGGACATCCCCTCACTCTCCACTTAACACAACATATGGCTGTCTGGTGGTACCTTGAAACAAATGCATTTCATTACACACTGCATGTTTGATCCAAGAAGGTGGATGTATAAGAAAAGTCACATAATGAAACATAAGTTTGTATGTTTTGGCCCATTAAAATATGTATCTACCCGTGTGTGTAAAATAACTTGGGGAACCTATAAAACCGCATTTTGTTATAAATATTTGTATGGTTTAGTTTACCAGTTGGGTTTAACGCATATAATCTAGCATAGCAAATATTTTTTGTTAGCCCTTGGCAGGCCTTTCCAAACTTACTTTTACCAGCTGTTTCCAATACCAGGGAATACCATTCTTTTTAAGACTCTTGGCTCACTACTTCATAATTCAGGTGTTACTGGAGGATTTGAACATTCTCTCTCTAATTGGCTCCCTACTTCTTTCAAAGGTTTTAATTACAAGTAGAGTAAAAATAATTATGTGAGTACAACATTTGTTTAGCCCAAAATCTGTCTTTCTTTTTTTGTGGAAAGAGACAATTATCATTTCTGGACACAAACCCCCCAGATACAATTTAGGCAGGAAGACTTGACTATTCTTCCCTTAAAAACAAACAAACAAAACCAACCCTCCCCTCAAAACCCTCTTGTACCCCTTTCATCTTCTTTATAATTTCTGCTGTCCTTCAGTACATTTACTGATTCTTTTTTCCTTTTTCTTTTGTCTTCATTTTTGTAAAGTAAGAGTTTGCAGAAAGGGTTTGACTTCATTAGGAGTTGAGCCCTGGCAGGAAGCACTATAAACATCTTGCAGATTTATAGATTAGAGTTTGGCAACTGATTTTAAGTGTGTGGAATTAGACTGCAGTGAAGAACTCGGTAGCATAGGTGGTATTAAGGTTCTAGTATATCTGAAGTTGGTCATCTAAGAAGTTGCAAAGTTCAAAGGGTTAGTCTGAGAGCCTGATGTTGGAAAAACCTTTTGACTTCTACCCTTACTCATGTGAAGAGTCCCATGTTGTACATCAAGGTTTGCATATCAAACCTGTAAGCTTATCAAGATATTACTTTTAAAACTGCAAGTTCACACTTGGGACTTTTCTTTAGGAATGGACATTTTTGTATGCAATTCAAGACAATATTATTTCAAGGGTTGTTTTTTTTCCCCTCAAGTGATTAGGGCTAACCTCTACCCTGGGTGTGCTGATGCTGCTCTGTCTCCCAGTGGTTTGGATCTTGCTCCAATGCATTCTGGTGATTGCTCTTTATCAATATTTTGTTTGATGTTTGGAGCTACACTAATTAGTATTATTTTGAATTTCTTGTAGGATTTAGAGGTTCCAGCAGAAGTTGAGGTCTCATGGTATTAGGCATTCTACATGCCCCCAGTAAGAGAAAATCTGTTCCCCAGGCCAATGACAATTTAAATGGTCAATTAAAGCAGTAAGTTATATCACCCTTTATTTTGCAAAACGATTTGTGGCATATTGAACCCAGGTTTTCTGAGTTCCAGTGTAAGGCCTTGATGGCAAAATTCTTCGTAAGTTTATTGAGAGGTTATAGGAGTTTGCCCTTTGGGAAAACAAAAAGGTGTCTACAGATATAAAGGTCATTCCCTCCCTGTTCATAGCTATTCTTTATGGTTAATGCTTTTCTTACATTAAGGACGTGTGATACATGTTAATATGTGTTACAACATAAACTCACCTATATACACAAGTTGTTGGCTGGGCTGATCTACAATTTTTTAACTAGTATTGCTCAACAACAGCAGCATGAACTGACTTTCAGATTATGGAATTTGTAACACAATGACTGTGTTTTTAGTGGTCCTGCCCCTATTGTCATCATTTTAAGATACTGTAATCTAGGGGCATAACTAGGAATTTCGATGCCTTGAGCAGGCAGAGAAAGCAGCTGAGTATGGGACAGCAGTGGAGAGAGAGAAGGCCAGTGAGTGGGAGCTTTTTTTTAAAGGGCCAGGAGCTGGGGCTGGGTGGGGCAGCAATGGGGGGCGGGCCAGGGGGAGCAGGCAGGGGATGGGGCCTGGCAGGGGTCCCCCTATGGTTCCCTCCCCCCTCTTCCAGCCCCTACTCTCCCAGCCCCTACTTACCAGATTGGAGTCTGGGTCCAGCTCGCTGCTGCAGCAGGCAAGGACTGCCCAAATCACCGAAGCTCTCTGAATCTTTTCTGAACCGATTCAGAGAGCTTCAAATTGATTTGGATCTTTTCATTGGTCCCCTGATTCGATTTGGATTTGGAAATTCGACCACTGAATCAGGCCAAATCTCCTCCGAATCGAATCAGCACCCAAAGCTTTGCACAGCCCTAATGTTCAACTCCCATACTTGTGTGGCACTGGAGGAAAGCTCCATGCTCTGGAGCTGGCTGCCTATGCCACTCCCTGCTGCACAAGTCCTGAGACTCTGCCAGAAGTAGTGGGGAGCCCTGGCCCCTGCATCCTGTGGAGTCCTGGGGACAAGGAAGGCAGCTGGCTCCAGTGCATAGAGCTTCCTTCCAGTGGCATGCAAGTGCAGGGGCCGCGTGTGTGTGGCGGGGAGCACCAGTGATAGAAGTGGCCCAGCTGGGCCGCGCTCCTTGCCCCCATGCGTAGCGTTGGCTGGAGCTGTGTCCTGCTGGGTACTAGTGCCTGCACCAGGCACACACTCCCCTGCCTGCTGTTGCTGTGCCTTCGGGAGAGTGTGGAGGGGTCCCCACATTCTCCCCCCCTCACACCCCACAAATGCTACACATCCACACCCTGCCCTGATAAGACCCCACATATACACCCCCACAACATACTCAATGCCCACCACACCCCCTCTACCAACACTCCCACACCCCACCACATATACCCTGCCAACCACCCTGCCACAATATACAAGACTAAGATTTTATTTTTGACTCATGCAATCACTTCTATATACAATACACAAACACAAATCATGATAAAAATATTTTTTGTAATAAAATTAAAGTATGTCACAGTAGGTGTTAGACTTTTAGTGTATGATTTGGTGTTTTTCTGGTTCTAAGATGGCATTCCTCTCACCCAAAAAGAGTATTTCTAGAGGGCAAGGGGAGGGATTTCTCGTGGCAAAGGTCAGGGGTTAGAAGCGAGACTTCAGGTCCCAAGATGACGACCAGAGGTTGGGGCGACCATGCGGTTTTTGAAAGCTCACCAAACCTCATTAATCAGCCCTCCACCCAAAATAATTGCCTGCCCCTGGCTTACCTCCTCATTGCTGCTGTGGCAGTGTGGGCTGGTGCTGCTTTTGTAGGAGCTCACCAAAAAAAGAAGCTGTGGTTCATGGTACAGGCTCCACAGGAGCTGCCATTTTGGTGTCTGTTCCAAATCAGCACCTCTGACTCGTGCACCACTCACACACCTCTAGTTATGCTATTGCTGTAATGCCTTCTTTCATTTCACCTTTCTCAAGATATAAGTTTCTAGACTGAAATACAAGCACACTCTTTTTTTGTCCTTTCCACAAAGAATTTTTGTGGTTTTTGGGGCTGTGACTCTCAACCAGAGTGCCTTGAGATTCTTTCAACGGTGCCACCAGGTGCCCCACAGTGTTAGTACTGTTAGGTGTACAAACGTGATTGACAAGATAAACCCGGAGATTTCACATAGGAATTCATAGTGTTAAGAACATTTCTGGCCTGGTGTGGTCTTTTTGAGTTCTTTGCAACAGAAGAATTCCTCTATTACTTCGGTTTTCATTTTTTGACAACAGAAAGAGCTGGAATTTTCTGAGAGGTGCTTCAAATCTAATGAGGGGTGCTTCATCTCTAAAAAGCTTGAGAACCACTGTTATAGGGAAATCATGCTTTCTGTTTGTACATTCATTCTGGATCATTCCTTCTCTGAAACTGCCACTCTGATAAACTAAAGCCATTAATCTAATCTTACTCGGGTCTCTGTATGGCCTTGAACAAGGTAGAGGACCTGTGTGTTTTATCTACTAAAACCTTCCCTCCCTGAGAATGAATCCTAAATCAAAACCTGAAATGAAGGTTTTGTTGCTTGTTTCAGTCTTTATTGAAGTGGGCTGAACCTTGAATATGAAATACTCTATCTTTGCACTTCAGTGATTTAGAGAAAGCTCTGTATCTTTTGTCTGTTCCTACTGGTTTATAATAAATTGTGTTTTTGTTTGGCTTAGCTATGCACATGTACATCAGATGTGTAAATTTAAGAAACCTCCAAAGCTCTGGTTAAATTGTGCAATGGTAGTCACTTCAACTGTCAGATTAAAATAATTTCCTGTCCCAGGAGACATAAACTGGCTTTTGCTGGTGAAACACTGAATAAAAGCAATATAATTGGCTATCTACCTCAAGGGTTTTTATTTTGCTTTCCAAACTATAGTTGTGCAGCAACATTTTCTGAGTTTAGGAACTTAAAAGTGAGATGAATAATTTTTAGAGGTTCATCTCCAGTTGCATTTGCAGTAGTTTTACTAGAACAATGAATGATTTTGCATTTAATATGGTATATTTTATATCTAAAATATCTATTTTATATCTTGTTAAGACAGAGATAAGCTTTAAGGTTCCCAACAGTACTTTAAGGATACAAACCTGAATAAAACATTGTAGTTAAGGAAGAGCCATCAGAAGCCAAGGAAATTAGAAATTAAGATGAAAATAAACTATTTGCGATGAGATGAGAACTCGAGAAGTTTGGCGCTGTAAGCATATGGCTAGATTAGGAGGTCTGTAAGGTTAGAGTAGTCACTAAAAGTGTAAAATCAGAATCCTCCTGCCTTTATTTGGCTCTTCCACTGCTGTGTGGCTACAGCCTCCCTTACTGCTCACATGTGTATATATGTTAATAGTTTGGCAATCTCTTGGCAATCCAAACCAACAGGCAACCTTCAGTCACCACTACAGTTGTTTTGTTTCACATAGGCATGTCCACACATGCTGTTAATGTGAATGAATAAACGCTGGCATAGTTTGCACTGGAATTTATTGCTCCTGGGAGTGATTGTTTATATGTTTCTACACGTGCCCAGGACTGCAGCACATTGAGTGGGGTTGGAGCAGCCCCAGCTGGCAGGGAGCCAAGGGGGTCAACCTGCCAGCCGGGGACTGCTCTGACCTGGCTCAATGTACTGCAGAGAGGCTAGCTGGGGTATGTGTACGCTCCAATGCAGGGCTAGCCAAAAGGCAGCTCCAGAACTGAAGCACCCTCGTACCCTAGATAGCACTGTCAGTGTCTATGCAGGTGCTGTGGTGCACTAACTAATGCTGCTGGAGGATAGTACTTGTACAGGTACTAACCAATGGCGGCATTTATTAGTTTACTGCGGCCTAATAGGACCATACTTGTAGATGCAGAGATGTTACTGTGGAGTTAATTAGTCTACTCTGCAGTAAACATTGCATTTAGATACACCCAGTTACTAGAGGTGTGCTGATATATTGGTGCCATATCAGATCGGCACCAATAAAAGGAACATTAACGTTATTGGTTATTAGCTTCTTTTGGCCAGTGTAACCAGTAATGTACTGATAAATACAATGTGCCTTTTGGCCAGGGCCCCTGGGCTCTGCGTGCATATGCATAGCTGCATGTGGCCAGGGATGCAGCCCGGCAGCATGCAGAATAGTGCCCTGCAGGTAAATCTGTGGAGGGGAATGGGTGTGTGGGAGGGTGCAGATCAAGGCCCCCACAGTGAGGGAGGGGGTGGGGCAGGGCTGGAGCTGGGGCTGGGGGCACTGCTCAGCCAGGATGGTGAATGGGATGCTGGGGCAGGGACTGGGATGTTGCTGTGGGTGGCTTCTCGGAGTGGGGCGGCTCCCTGCTACTGCATACATCCCCCAAGGGAGGCATGGTGGGGGGCAGATTTATGCATGGGGCAGATGCAGGCTGCCTTCTGTAGGCTTGGGGCTCTCCACCCTGATACCTTTGCCCTGGGAGCTGCACGCTGGCTGTGTGTCCCCTGGCCACCCTACGGCAGTGGAGGCAGCGAGTTGTGCCTCCTGCTGCCAGGTAGACTGGGGATGTGGCACAGCCAGTGCGCGGCTGGGGCAAAAGGCAGCAGGGCGGACAGCCCTGAGCCTGCAGTAGGCAGCCCAAATCCGCCCTTGCCCTGCTTGGCTCTGTTCCTAAAAGCGTCCCCACACCTAACAAGGGTGGTGGCGGCGGCACTTGAACTAAAGCTCATTTGACGTGCTTTAGTTCAAGCACTACTGTCACCATTTTTAAGTACTGGGATGCTGATTCCCTGGACAAGCCACCTGCGGCTCTGTCCTGTTCCCCACCCCAGTGTTCCATTCACCGCCTTAGCTGGGCAGCACCCCTCAGTTCCAGCCCCTGCCCCACTCCCTCCCTCACCATGGAGATCTCGATCTTCCCCCCTCCCCCCCTATGCCCCTTCCCTCTCCCATGCCTCTTCCCTTTCGTGGATTTACCTGCAGGGCACTGCTTTGCATGCTGTAGGGTTGTGATCCTGTAAATCAGTGTCAGCTGATATCAGTATCAGCTGATATTCCTGAATATTCCTGATATTGGCTACTGGTATTGGCCAAGAAAATCTTTATTGGTGCACCCCTATCAGTTGCAGTAATTTTGTTTCACCTAATCATTTTCCCAGTTCCAAGATTTGGCCTGTATGTCCATCTGGACATACACAGCTAACTGACCTATTCATCTTTTCCTGCCCTGGTGGTTAGAATGCCTTGCATTCGCTGAAGAATTTTCAACATCACTGAAAGTTCCCTTGTGTGGATACAAGAAAGCATGATTTAATTATGCTGCAGTTTTTTAGGGTATGGACACAGGAACAAATTACTGTTTGGTATGTGAGGGTGGCTCATCAGCTGCTTTACAGATCAGCTAATCTAACTGCATGGATGCACACTCTTATTTTTCAATAAGTGAAGGTGAATGCATGGTAGTTTATCTCTCAAAGATGGAGGGGTAAGCTGTTGTGATCTAGCTTTCACATGCTTATTCTTCTTTGACAATCCATCACAGTCGAGGATGATCAGTCTTCCATGATTGTGCTATCTGTGAATCTGAATATGACTGACAAGGCCTATCCAGGATCAACAGACTGTAGCAACTCAGGCACATGTTTAAATGTTGGGTGGGTGGCCATAGAGTCTTGATTCAGTCTGTGACATGATGTTTCTGTTGCTTCAGCTTTTCCATTTCCTGTTGTCATTGTAACGTTCAAAGTACTGAGATTCTTGCAGCAGACTCTTCCTCCGTTTGGGGTGATCCTGGGCACAAGTTGACGTTGATGTTGCATTTTTTTCAAGCTGGCCTTGAGGACATCCTTTAAGTGCTTTCTTTGTCCTCCTCTCGAGCACACAACTTGACTGAGCTGGGAGAATAAAACTTAATTTGGGAGTCTGGAGTTGGGCATCCAGATGACGGGGCCAGCCCAGTGAAGTTGATCTTGAATCATCATCACCTTGATGCTGGTGGTGAGAGGATGCTAATGTTGGTGTCTTCCCACTGGATTTGAAGGATCTTTTGCAGGCAGCTTTGATGGTATGTCTCCAGTGACTTGAGCTGAGTTGTCGTCTATGTCTCAGCTTTCTACAGTAAGTTGGGATCACAACTGCTTGATAAACCATGAGCTCGGTTACTGCTTGGTAAGCTCATTTACTACAAGGCAAGAGTGTGAGCGTGGACAGTTACCATGAAACAGTTCATGCACTAGTAGCTATGTTTACCATGCAAACCTGCTATGCCAGGAAGTGGTACCCTCAAACATACATTTTCAGGTGTCCGTGTGTGCTAATTAGCCCACCTGAAGTATTGTGCAATGCAGTTTAGCTGCTTTTGGGATAGGAGATAGCCTGCATTATATAGCATGGTGTCTTTTGGGAAAGTAAATTAATGTAGTAGAGGTGCAGTGAGATATCCATTGCATATCAGATCAGCACCAGTAAAAGGGAAATTTACATTGTTGGCTATCAGCTTTTTTTGGCCATCGTAGCCGATAATGTTCTCTGATAAGTATAATTAATTATGCCTTCTGGCCGGTTCACTCTCACCTGGTTCCATGGGACCAGGGTCCCTGGAAGCCTGGGTTCCCTCGGGAAATGAAAGGTTTCCCTTTGCAGGCAGGCAGCATTCTAGCCTGCAAGGGGTCTTGCTTGGGGCTGCTGGGAGTGAGATGCAGGGGCACCACATGCATGTGTGCAGCTCTATGCATGCAGGTGGCCAGGAAAGTAGCCAGGCAGTGTGGAGAGCAGCTCCCTGCAGGTAAGTGTATGGAGGGGAAGGGGCGTGGGAGAAGGAACGGACTTGTGGGGGTGCAGATTGAGGTCCCCATGGTGAGGCAGGGGCTGGGGTTAGGGCTAGGGGAACTGCCCAGGCAGGGCAGTGAATGAGATATGGGGTGGGGAGTGGGATGGAGCCATGGGCAGCTTGTCTGAGGGACATGGGATGGCTCCCTGCCACTTTGTGCACCCCCCTGGGGAAGGCATTGTGGGGGCATATGCCCCCCCAGCTTTGTATACGGGATGGATGCAGGCTGCTCACTGTGGGCTCGGGGCTTTCCGCTCTGCTGCCTTTCCCTCAGGAGCCCATGCAGGCTGTGCACCCTCTGCCTGCGCAGCAGCAGTGGGGGTGATGAGTTCTGCCTCCCGCTGCCAGGTGGACAGGGGACATGTGGCCAGAATGGGGCTCCTGGGCCAAGGGCAGCAGAGCAGAGAGCCTTAAGCCCACAGCGGGCAGCCCACATCTGCCCTCACCCTCCTTGGCTCTGCCCCACTTAAAAGCATCCTTGCACTTAAAAATGGTGATGGCAGTGCTTGAACTAGTTCATTCAATGAGCTTTAGTTCAAGTGCCTCCGCAGCCATGTTTAAGGACCAGGATGTTGATGCATGTGATGCCAGAGGCTGCTGGAGTTCTCTCTCTCTCTCTCTCTCTCTCTCTCTCTCTC
>NW_005841829.1:6860749-6865480 GCF_000455745.1 Alligator sinensis
TCTCTCTCTCTCTCTCTCTCTCTCCCTCTCTCTCTCTCTCTCTCTCTCTCGTGCACTCCAGCACTATATACTCCCCCAGCAGCCTCTGGCATCACATTTATATATATATATAAAAAAAAAAGTTTATTTATGTCAGTACATTTTAAAGTACTGACCTAAAACCCCCCCCCCTTTTTTTTTGGCATGCTCCAGCAGCTTCTGACATCATGTATAACCAAATTGATTATCAGATCAGTATCGGTGGATGTGACTGGTTAATAATTAGCTATTGGCATCGGCCGAGAAAATCTTTATCAGGGCACCCCTACAGTGTAGATATACTGTATAAATGTGCATTTTACTTGTTGCATTGTAACTTGTTTTTGTTCCATAAACCCTTAGAGAGATGCTTCTCTATCTGTTTTTCTCTAGTCCTCTCACTCTTCCTCCCTGTGCCATCCTTCTCCCTCAGCATGTGATTTTTTTGTGTAGTTTGAACCTATGCTGGCTTACATATTTGCAGACAATACATTAAAGCCTAAGCTGCAGTTTTAGCTCAGCTGGGTGTAGCACCTATCTAACAATGAGGATGCCAGCAATATCCCTGGAGATCCAATAGTCCTCCTTTGTCTTTCTTACAAATCTTTCTTCCTTCTCCCATGGTAAACAGGTTTTCTCACAATTGACACAGTAGAGTGAGATAAAAATCTTAGGAAGTCTGAGCACAAAGAACCATGGGATGTACCCAGACTCACTTTGGTGAGTACCAAAACAGTGATGATGACACAGTAACATGATAAAGGTAAGTCTTTGCTTTGGGAAGCTTCTAATTGGATTAGACTAGCCCTACATGCCACTTTCTAGCTAACTGCAGTTTAGACCACTGATTCTCAACCATGGTGCCACGGCATCTTGGGATGCCTTGAGATCCTTTCAAGGGTGCCCTGAAATACCACACTTTGCACTGTTCAGTGTGCAAACATGATTCATACTATAAACCCACTCATTTCAATGGTATAATCCATAGATTAATAACGCAGTGACCTGTTGTGGTCTTACTGAGTTCTTTGCAACATAAAATTGCTCTATTATTTTTCTGTAGTAAAAAATGAGTGAAAACTAAGAGCTGCTGTTTTCCAAGGTGTGCCTCAAGTCTAATAAGGGATGCCTAGAGCCTGAAAGGGTTGAGAACCGCTGGTTTAGACAAACTCTGTAGGTTGGATAGAAGACACCAGTGCTTGAATTTAAGAGGTGGAGGCATGTGCAGTCAGAAGCATGTGTCCTACTTACTGCTGCTTGAGTTTCTGTATTCCAGCTGTGTACGCTGGTGTTTCCCACTGAACCAGGTATTTACAGTCCCTCAGAAATGTTTATAAAGCACTTAAATTGGCTGCTCTTGAACAGCTTGGCAGGAGCTCTGGGGAAGCGTGGCTGCTCCAAGCAGTATGCTGTCTCTTTCCTCACATTTAAAGTACTAGAATGATTCACTAAATGTCTCAAATTTACATCCATTATGTTAATAGAAATGGAAAGAGCTGGGCTACCTGGTTTCTCAGAAATCTCATTTTCTTTCTCCCACTGGCTTCATAAACAGTCCCTCTGGTATCTCCTCCTGTAGGTCAAAACAGCTAAGCACCGCTCTTAGATAAACATGTTTCCCCTCAGTCCTTGTCTGATTTCTCCCTAGATGCCAGCTGACTAGCTAGTCTGCACGCTGTCCTTTCTAACAGATATTTCTTTGTGATTTTTTTAAATCTGTTTTCAGGGTATGGAGTCCTTTGAATTAGCAGACCATTTAAAATTGCGCTCTTTAGAGCTTTACTCGTAACAATGCTTAGTGTTTTGGGTGCTCAGGGTTTCCAAATATTCCCTGTGGACCTGTGTCCACAGAAATATAATCTCATCTCTTGAATTAAGATAAAATTAGTGTGGACCAAATCCATCCTGGGTGGGTACATCTACATGAGACGTTTACTGTACAGATACCTAATTAACCTCACAGTAATGGTCTCAGCATCTACACATGCACCCCTATTAGGGTGCACAAAACTAATAAACTCCGCAGCAGGGCAGGACTTGTAAATAGAAGTACTACACTGCTCCAGAGTTTTTTTGTGTGCAGCAGTGCACGTGTAGCCACTGACCTGCTGGCTGGGGCATGAGGGCTGCCTACCGACTAGCCCCACACTGAAGCACCCTCGTGTCCCAGCCAGCCCCTTCACAGCACACTGAGTCAGGTTGGAGCAGCCCTAGTCTGGGTCCCCTGCCTGCTGGGGCTGCTCTGCTCTGGGGCTGCTTCATGTGCTGTGCATGAATAAACTCCAGAGCGAATTGCTCCAGAGTTATCTGCACCTGGGTGCATGTTCAAATGACATGCCTGGGAGCAAAAAAGTCTGGAGCAATTGGCTCCAGAGTTTATTCATGTGCACTACTTGCACGTGTAGACATGCCTGGTGTAATGGTATTTAGTCCAGTGGAGTTACATTGGAGATTAATTTTGTCTCTGACTTTTTAGATGGTTTGCTAATCTTTTTTAGATTGAATGTAAGATGAGTGAGAGAAACTGATTTAGAAGCAAGGTCTTTTTTTTTTCTTTTTTAATGCTCAGTGCTCCAATTATTTTGATTTCCTCAGAAACTATGTTTTGACTATTTCTGTTTAGCTGCAAAGAAAAAAAAGGCTTGAAGCCTTTTGCTGAAGCATTTATATCAGAACATTTCACTTTTGACCTTTTTCCTGCATTATGTGCAATTTCTGTTGTCTGTACTCCCTCTCTGAGGGAACAAGTCCCACCTGAGCAGTCCTGCAGTAGTTCTGAAGCAGAAAATTCCCCTTGATTCTCTTCTCCTGTGTTATACTGCCAGCTGGGGTAACTTTGAAATGCTTCTCAGGGGGCCTAAGAGAAATATCCTTATTTTGAATTGTAAAGGTTTCGACTGGACCTAGCATTTTGTTTTTATTTTTAACAGCTGGAAGTAGTAAAGCTTCAGTCTAGTTCTAGTCTGAGGCACTGCTGTAGAAGGACTTGCTGTTTAAGCTGTATGACTTAAGGGTGACAACATCTTACAAGAAGCAACGGATCCACCATTCTAAAGCCCAAATTCAAATATATCCTTTAAATTATGTAAAGGCAGGAGTAATTAAGAAAAGACCTTGGGATTTACCAAAGAGCAAAGCCAATGTTGTGGTCAAGCACAGGATGAGGAGGCCAGAGGTCTGGGTTCAGTTTCTTGCTTTCATTGTGGAATATTGGTTAAGTCACTTATTATTTTAATTTTACAGGAAAGTACATGCCTGTAAACATGCAGAGTATAGTCAGTGATACTCTGTTTGCAGTATTTTGTTGGTATTATATATAAGCTTTTCCAGTATGACCCTGCTACTGATTTGGAGAACTGAGTCCTAATATAGTTTAGAATAGATGGTGCTACTGGCAGCAGGGCTTAAATCTTATATCTCAGGGAAATCCTTTTGCATGGAATTTATACCCCAGAGTAGTCCGAGTAGCTGAGCTGTGATAGACAGTTCATGTTCATCAACAAGCCACTGAAACCTGGAGAACTTTAAAAATATCCTCAGTAGAGAATTGTGATGCTGTTCCTTATCTTCTACATGTTTTCTGTTCCTTGCACTTTTTTTTTCTCCATGAAAACAGGATCCTGTTGCGGTGAAATTAATCTGCTCTTGCTGTTTCTTCCCTGTTAGCTACGTAATAGCCACTTCCATATCAATGAAATATGGAATCACAAATAGATCAATGAGATGGAAACAACAAGAACAGATGAGATCCTGAAAGAACCTGCTTCTCTGTATCCTTAGAAATAAACAAACAGGGGAACTCCAATACAAAAAGTGGAGGAGAAAAGCATACTTCAAATAGTTTTATTGAAAATGTTATGAGGCTGTTTCACAGTGATGTGAATTTTCCCTTGCTTTTCTGCACATCTTATAGGAAGGTGGTTCAGATTTTAAAGAGGAAAAGATAATGTTTTATAGAAATAAAGTTCTTTTTCAGAAAGGGAAACATGATTCCAGCAACACTGATGAAGTTTCCTCAAGTCTTTGTCAGTAGCTAAAACATAATGAAATAAGAGGTGGAGTTCTCATTATACCTGGCCAGGAAGACAGATGCTGCTTATCCAAATAGTGAGGTCCCTTCTCTCCACCTTTAGCTGAGGGGCAGAAGCTGTGTTTCTAGATCCAACCTCCCTTGCATTATAGGTCATGATATCTTGCTTGAACTTTTCTGGCCAAATGCAGCTGGATCATGTCTCTCTTTGAAGAAAAAATATCATTCCAACTTGTAATATAAAGCTCTCAAGTTAAGCCAAAAAGTAAAAGGCACATACTGTGTTGTAAAGCTCATGGACCAATGGCTTTACACAGTAGTTAGAGATCTCTAAAAGTTGAGTGCATCTGATGGTACAAGGGAGTTTTAAAGAGAAACAAAGCAGTGAGGTCTGGGAAAATGGCCAGTAGTTCTTGGGACCAGGATCAATTGAAATGTATCCAGTCTTTCCCTCACACATAGAGCTACAGTTGCATTTACAGTGTAGGCAAATTTAACCACTTTGGGTGCAGACAGAACTTACATTTGTTGTGCGATTAGCTCCTTGAAAGCACTCTATAGCCATGTCTTGACAGACATGCATAGCTGCAGAGTGCTTTAAAAGTCCCCAATCCAAAGCGGAGTACTTCATTAACTTCTGCCTTCTCAGACAGTTGGGCTGATGCAGCCCAGTCCTGACATTC
>NW_005841829.1:6865508-6874159 GCF_000455745.1 Alligator sinensis
GGGGGGCGGGGGAGGTGGATTGGAGCCCCCTCCACCTTGGGCAGGGGGGTGGCCTCCAATTCACCCCCCCCACTCCAGTGCACTCCTCCCCTTCTTTCTTGCACCCCTCCCATTGTGCAGGTATCATTGGAGCTGAGAGGGGGAGGTGGGGCTAGGGGGAGAAGCTGCAGACATGCAGTTCTTCTGCTGGACCAGCTCCGAAGTGGAGCTCTATTTCCTCCACCCTCCCAAACCAGCAGCGAATGGTTGTTTGGTTGGGAGGGTCGGTCTAACTCAGGCGTGGGCAGTTTTTTTGGGCAGAGGGCTGCTTACCGAGTTTGGACAAACGGTTGAGGGCCACATGGGTAGCCCCGCTCCTTAACAGGTGCTCTGCCCCCTGATTGCCATCTTGTTACCAGAAGTCCCGCCCCATAACTCCTGACCTTTGCCACCAGAAATCAACCCCCTCGCCCCTGGAAATACTCCTTTCAGCAAGGGGTTTTGCCATCTCGGAACCAGAAAAATACCAAAATTATATTCTAAAAGAAAGCATCTACAACATTCATTAATTTGATTTCAAAAAACATTTTTGTCCTGATATACATGTGTTTGTGTAGTGTACATAGAAGTGATTGCACAGTACATTAAAATGAAGTCTTACTCTTGTATGTTGTGGGGGGCTGTGGGTGTGTGGGTATTTGAGGTGTGGGGGAGGGCATGGGCATGTCTGTGGGGGTGGATAGGTGTGGCGGTGTGGGTGTGGCATGAGGGAGCATGTGTGTGTGTGGATATGTGGGTGGGTGCATGTGTATTGTGGGGTGTGTGTGTGGGACTCGACCTATGAACACACACACACTCTGTCCCTCCCCACAGGCACACCCTCTGCCTTTGCCCGCGCGCGTGCACACACACACACACACACACACTCACTCACTCACTCACTCTCTCGCTCTCTCGCTCTCTCTCTCTCTCTCTGCCCCTGCCTACACTCTCCCCCTCCCCTGCTTCTGGTCCCAAGGTACTGGCATGGCCCATGCTTCCCAGTCTGGCGATACAGCTTGGGGCCACATGGTGCTGGAGCAGTGTGGGGGCAGGGAAATGGCTGGGGGTGGGATGGGCTGCTCAGTCCTGCCAGCTCTCCCTGGGTCCTACTGCCCTGGCTCCTGTCATCTTTGACAGGCAGCCACGAGCAAATAAACATTAATTTACTAAATTTTTAGGGGCCCCACAGCCAGATAGAATGGCCTGGTGGGCCAGATCCAGTCCACGGGCCATATTTTGCCTGCCTCTGGTCTAACTCATGGTGCTTATTGTGAAGTGCCATATGTTAGAGTGGGGAGTAGCATGTCTGTTAGTACCCTTAGTCCTCTGATAACCATTGAGGTTATCAGAGCAATTAGAAGGAATTTAGGGTGCCATTTGAAGAAGGGCACTTAATCATGTGCTTACTCTGCCTTTAGTGGGACTTAAGCATCTGCATAAAATTAAATGTGCTTAAGAGCACTTCAGGGAAAAAAATGCTTTTCTGATTCAGGGCCTGTGGCAGGGAGGGGGGAAACTTAAGAGGGCTTTTTGAGACAGATGTTTGGAATTGATAATGGAGCATCTTATCAGCAAGAATTAAGGCGGCATTTTGTTTCTCCTTATCAGTGCTAAGCATCGTTCTGGATCCCCCAATTTTCTATATTTCCCTTGTGTTTAAATGAATACAGTGAAGGAAAGCTATGCTCATTGCTGCATGATGGCTCCTATGTCACTTTAAAGGTTGACCCTTTCAGCATGGCTTGTATATGGACTATTTCTGAGTTTCTTCCCTGGAATGTAATGTTTGTTAAAGCTGAAAGATTGACTGCCCTGTAGACTGAAGTCCTTTAACAGTATAGCTTTGAGTTCTTTAGCAGATACAGCGTGATTAGTAACAACACAGGCTTCCCTTTTTTTATTGCCTTTAATGGGCACCTTCCAAGAGGTGAACGGTTAGTTCTATTTCCACTGTCATTTGTTTTTCTCCTTGATCTCTGCTGAGAAAATCCAGAAAATAGGCTAGCTAATGTAAGTATGATGATTACTTTTGGTAACATAGTCACCTGTTCACTGTGAAGTGAATTAAAACTTCCAAACTCATCCATGTGAGATGCAAAGTCACTCAGCGGTATTGCTGACCTGGGCCACATTCAAGCCAATGAGTTAGAGGTGAAAAGCTTTATATCTCAGTAGTTCTTCTGAGATCAGCAGTCCTCCTACACATACTTTATTTCAAGAATGGAGAGGCTTTATCAGCATTTCAGGGGAAGCTGGAGTTGCCAGTTACTGGTGGCAGAAAGACAATCTTCTCTTCATTTCACTGCTGTGCAGGGCTTTCAAAAGCCAGGACTTGGTATTTGGGACCTACAGTCATAGATGTACTAATTCCAGACATGTCTCCCAGCGATTTACAGCAGCTATTTCTATTTTTGCAGCTGGTATAAATCTTGTCCTTTATATCCTAAAGCATTTAAATCTCTTAGCTTGTTAAACACTCCTCTATTTCTTGCATAATATAAATTGTGTGTTGTGATATTATTTAGGACACCAGAAAAAGTCAATATAAAATATTGTACTTCATTAAATAACTGCAGTAAAACAGGATAGACAATATTTTTAAAAGGTAAGAAACTAGATTGTACAGCCTGTATTAATTTACTTTGTTGTCAACCAGCAGTTTTCAGTTAGCCTTAAAAATGTTAGTAAAAGCCTTTATTGAGCACCATATTTTTTTTTGTTTTATCTTCGCTTGGACTGCCTCTTTCTGAAAATTATTTTTTCCTATAGCTTTAGTATAATTTTTGTGTTTGCGTTTGATAGCTGTAGTTTAAAATGCATCATAAGCTCCATAAGAAGGCTATTTTCAATTAAAAAGTCATACTACTGCAAAAAGAGACCTTGAATTATAATTCCAAGGTCACTAAGAAACGTGATATTTGAGGCTTAATAGACTGTGGACCAGGGCACTTGCAACTCGTTGCTTTAGAAGATAAATTAGGAACAAAAATGTGAAGCTTTCTCATGTGTGTACAGATATATCAGCTGTGATGAATTTAGCATGATCCTGTTAGGATCAGATCACATAGCTGGCTTTGAGCTGGATAGTTCACACTTAAAAAAAAAAATCAATCAAGCAGTCTTTGTTCTGGGGCTGGTTCTGTGATATTTTAAAGACCATTGTTAAACCCGTAGTCTTGTTGGATAGTAAACATGTTACCCTCTTTCTGGATTTAAGATTTTGAAGTATGTGTCATCAATCACTCTCTCAACGTGTTTGGAATATGCATTGTGCTGTGATAAATGAAAGCGTTGTAGAGAGAGATGAGATCAAGGCAGTTTTGTAACCTGGTTTCTATTTTATGAGATTGGGGAGAGATTGGATAAAATAATCATTCAGTTCAGAGATATATGCAAGTATTTGTATATCACTCCCCCTATGCTTATATGGTTGTAGGCATATGGAAGACTATATATCTTTCTGTCTTAAGTGGGATACTGATTGATTATAGGTTCAGGATACTTTATTGATCATTTGTAACAGTGCTTTTTGGATCCTAATTTTGTCAAGATATGTATTGTTTATTATCATAGTTCACTAAATTACCTAACATAAATCTTTGCTGTTTACTGGAGTGCCCATAAACTGTTTTGGGCAAGAAATTAATTTGTCTTAATTTCATTTTCTCTCTCAGGTTTTCTGTTACCACCAAGTTCTGACCATTCCTCTGGCATGACTTGGAAAGACATTATTTTGTTTTAAGATTTTAAACAAATAGGTTCTCCTACTTCTTCCCCTTCAACCAGACAAATGGATCAGCTGTAAATTAAAACTTTTCCAAAAAACCCATTTCCCTAACCTTGCTTAAACTCTTGTCTCTAATTCCATTATTTATAATGTCTCTTCACAGGAAAAGTGTTAATTCTTGTTTGCCTGATTGCTAAAGGATTTGGTGAGATGGCATCTCTCTTTGTTAATGCCCAGTGATCAACCATGTAATCTGCCTCCACAGTTTAGTAACAGGAAGTCCTGAGATGCTCCTTAGGTCTGAGGGAAAATTAAGTTTTAAATCAAGATTTTTCTTTCTGACATAAGCTTTGTATAAAATGAGTTTTGCTTATACTTTTTCTTAATTTTTAAGGAGAATTATTAGGCTTTATATGGACAGAGTCTAGTATCTCAGAGAAATTTATTTTGTTCGTTGAAAAAAGGACTGATGAGAATTTCAAAAGCATAAAGGGTAGAAAGAGGCCCAAGTCCATTTGGAAGCTATTGGGGAATTAAGCACTTGAAGCTTGATCCAGCTCTTATACAGGAAGTGGGAAACCTTTCTGGACAAGAATTGAAGATGGCATCTTGTTCTTTTTTGCACCTATAAAAATCTGTCCCATATCGTGTATCCAGTTTTTCCTAATGCTAGTAAATATTGGGAGCATGAAGTACTTATTTTTAAGGGAAGGATGTTATAGTTCTAACATAAGCACATGGAGTTCCATTGTAATCATGGGTGACTGGTGTCACCTTTAGTCAGGGGGGGCACATGCCCCCCCAGCAAACAGTCAGCGACCAGAGGACCAATCTTGCCGACCCGGGGAAGTGGCTGCGGCACTCCTTGAAGTGGCCGCAGCACTTCATCCAGCGCTTCCACTCCCTGGCCAGTGCTCGCGGGGTGGGGCACCAGTGCTCCCACCTGCTTCCCCAGCCCATCGCCTGAGTGGGGAGCGCAGCTGTCAGGGGGTGCATGTGCATCCCTGTGCACCCTCTATGCATTGCCACTGATTGCAATCTGTCTGACCCCCATTTTAGCTAGGTATAAATCCAGGGCAGAGAGAGATTGCTCTATGTAGTGAAAATCATACAGCAATGCAGAGAAGTGTATAACTCCACTGCACTTAGAGGAAGTTGGACTGCAGCTAGATGTTCAGATACTTAAAGGAGACTCTGCTTTTAAGTGCTTTGTTCAATAGGGGGTCATAATTTTGATTTTTTTAGTTTTAAAGATGAATCCCTGGGACTTGGAAGAGAAAATAAGTATTGCTTGTTCCAATTTAAGTCACAGTATGATTTGTACCTGCTGCTGGAAACTAGCTCAGCTTTACATGCTCATTTTCATAGTTGCTTTAAGAAATCACAAGTCTCCAGTGTGAAAATCTATAATATAAAGTGCTGCCTGATGAGAACTCAATTCCCAATTATATTAAATCAGAAAAAGGGGAACCCAGTATTCATATTAAAACAACAACAATAATGAAACAATTCTCCCAAACATCCCTTAGAAAAGCCCAAGGTAATGTTGATGAGATTCACAATGTTTAAAATTGTCTTTTCCCAAAATAACTAATACCACTTTCCCTGAATCTCTTTGCAGATTGTCTCTAGCTATTTTAGTGCAGACTAGCACCTAATGGATTTAGGAAGTGATCAATAGCCCTAAAGACTTCTATAGATCATGGCACATAAAATATGAATGCTTTATATTTGTCTTTTAAGAATGTATTTCATATTGTTAATGCATTATCAAAAAGTACTTATCATATTAAATGACAAGATGCTTGCAACAAACACAAGATTGTCTTATTCTCTATAGATGTAAATAAATACATTGGTACAAATTATTTTGAGTTCATCGAAATAGACAGTGTTACATCTATGAAATTTGGTGCAAATTTTGACCCAGTAAGACTTGAACATAGTGCAAAATTTTATGCTCCTGACAAGCTTATATTTTGCTATACTACTAGAATGTACATGAGGGAGGGAGCAGTTAACTATTACCTACATGTTTATTCTTTTACACAGTTACTAGCATAGTTATGGAATGATATTTGTGCAGTTCTGGTTTATTTACTTTAAGAGCACCAGTAGGACACAGAGCTTTCTTGGTTGCTGGGCAGCTGTTTTACGTGGCAGGACTGGGTAAACACTAAATTATTACTTAGTGGAGGTTGAGAGAAGTTGGGACTGCATTTTTGGAATCATACAGCAACTGCAGAATTCATACCTCGTTGCAGCTGTTAAGCTTTTCAGTGCTGTTGAAGCACAGTAATGACGATGGAAAGAGAAGTTATGAAAGAGGAAACAGGGTTTATAATGGAGAAGAGAGTGCAGAGTACCATACATTATCATTGGCTCCTAGGTGCCAATGAGGTGCTAGAACAGGGGTGGGCAATTAGGGTGGGCAGTTATTTGGGTCAGAGGACCACTTAGGGAGTTTTGGTGAGCTGTTGTGGGCCAGGAGGGTACTGACCCAGCCCAGTGGGGTGGGGAGAGAGCTGACCTGGTGTGGCAGGGGGTGGTGCTGAACCAGCGAGAGGATCAGAGGATAATTGATCCTACCTAGCCTGGACCTGTCTGCCCTGCTCCCACTGCTGGGGGCCCCAGATGGAGCAGGAGGGTGGGCAGGTGGGGTTTCCATGGAGACTGGCCTGAGCCTCCCGCAGGCAAGACACATTTGGCAGGGTAGATTGGGTGGGACCATAGGAATTTAGGGGGTGGTGTCTGTGAGTGGGATGGGTGAGACCGCAGGGCAGTGATAGTGCAGGTCCAGGGCCTACAGCAGAGCTACGAACCAATGCCCATCACAGGGATGTGCAGGGATCGATCGTGGCTGTGCCCCAGGCCTTGGCCCTATGCTGTCACTGCCCCGCAGTCCTGCCCATTCCACTCCCAGACACCACTCCCTTCCACCCCATCTGCCTGGCCAATTGCATCCTGGCGGTGGGGGTCTTGGGCTAGGCACCCCAACCTAACCATCCCTCCTACCCACCCAGTCTGCCCAGCACCCTGCCACTGGGCATGGGGTGACTAGGCTGGGGTGCCTGGGCAACAAGGTTGGGTCTGGCAGTGGTGGCAACACTGGCAGCCAGAAGGAACCACTGCTTCCAGAGCTGCTGGGAAGCTGAGTTCAGCTGCCATGCTATGCGCACTGGGGGTGGCAGGGCTGGCCATACATCCCATGACCCTGGATCTGGCCCATAGACCATAGTTTGCCCATCCCTGTGCTAGAAGATGCAGCATGAACTACTACCACCCTGGTAATATATATATTGAGCAAGTTTTGTTTCTGACAGTCTAAGAAACCACTGGCTTTATCTTTATGAGGCCAGTTTTTCTTTCAAGCACAATGAAGAATTTCCAGTTCAGTTCAAATTTTTTTTTTAATCCAGCATGTTTCCCTTTAAGGTAAAAATCTTCTTTTAAAGAAATATTTCTCTCTACTTCAAAGGAGTTTTCACTGCTTACTACTTTGGGGATAAATTCTATTCTCAATTGTACTGATGCAGAAGTACCCAAATGAATACAAGAAGTACCCAAATTAAAACAAGTACCCAAATGCACCCAAATGAATACAATATTCTTTCTTTGAAAAATCATACCACATATTTTAAATGCCTGGCTTTGGGTTTCTAAGACTGAAAGTGTTAGCCTTTGTGTTAAAGAATATTATGAAATGGTTTCTATCCCAGGACAGAGGTTTTCTTTTTCTTTTTTATTTTCTTGGATTCTTAAGTAGAGACTAGTATATTGTAAAAGCAATTACAATAAAGAATGACATCACTGTAATAGCATTTAATTTAAAAAAAATGTTGAATACATGCTATATGATGTAAAGAATATGTTAATCAAATGCATTTCTGGTAACTATTTTTTCTCATAGCTGGAATAGATGATTACATTTCCTTCATAAATGTTGAAAAGAAAACTTGAGAGTACTTCATGATTACTTAGTGAAAGAACTGACATCTGATATGGATAAGAATAGCTGGTATGAGTCTACATTAAATTATAATGCCTAGCTGTTGTCACAAAGGTGGAAGGGAGATAAGGGATTTTTGTATTGTCATTGTCAATTTTTTTGTCATCCTCTTTCTCAGGGATGCATGTTTAGGTCACAGTCTTGAAAGCAGGACATCCTGGAGAAATCCTGGGCCCAAGATGTCAGTGTACCTTTTCCATTTACTTCAATTGGGCCATAATTTCATTTATGATTAGGGTGTCACAACCCAAAGGGTGTGATTTTTGTTTTTGTGTGCTTCGGCACTGCTAAATTGTTCCCGCTAAATTATAGCTTCTTTGCACGGTGGAGTTTTCTGCTGCAAAAGAGAACCCCGGTGCAAGGGAGAATTTCCCGCCAATTTGAAGCTTTCTTTGCAGGGTGCATTTCTTTGTTGCAGCACAGAAATGCTCGTTGCAAAGAGTTCCCGCCATTTGTATGCTAATTCGAGTCCCATTATTGGCCAGTTCTAAATTATTCACACGTGGCGGCTAGTGATTGGCTTGCTAGCCGTATAAAAGGCTTGAGTGGTTTCCGCCCAAGTTGGAGGACTCCACGAACACTGGGAGGAGGAGACTTCACGCTGTGTGAAGATCTCTAAGCGCTGCGGATCCTTACGGACCCAACGCATTTCAAGCAGGCAACAGAGGTCTGATCAACCTCTAGCCTCTCCCCGTCGTCGATAGCAGCCTAGATGCATCCCTTCCTGTGCGCAAAAGAACCGGACCCACGGAGCCTAGCAAACTTCATGTGAGCCCTTACGACCGGCCTCAGAGCTCTTCTACCCGGGTTCGAGTCCTGCAGGTTTATCTTCCCATCGCTGAAAACCCTTGCGACGTACCCTCGTGCCCTGCAGGTTCGAGTTTTGTTTTCTTT
>NW_005841829.1:6876633-6879868 GCF_000455745.1 Alligator sinensis
TGTCTGTCTGTAACTGCAACTGAAGCAAGTTTTCCAGCCTACACCACTGCCATCTCGGTGTAAGTAAACAATCTTTTAAACTACCGCTAAGCGTTTGTGCCTAATTCCAGCTCGACGGCTTTCCCTCTCCAACCCGGCGTGCCCGGGCTGCTGGCCACAGCCCGCGTGCAGCACGGAAAAGGGCTCGGGTCGCTCCCAGCCCGCACATAGGGGTGCACCAATAAAGACTTTGGGGGCCAATACCAATAGCTGATTTATAAGGAGGCATGTCGGCTGATGCCGATTTGATTTCTGATATATTTGCATCCAGCTGGTAAGTCTGTTGTGGTGGAAGGGGAGCAGGGAGAGAAGGGGCATAGGAGGGACAGATCAATGCCCCCCGTGGTGAGGGAGGGAGTGGGGCAGAGGCTGGGGCAGATGCTGCCCAGCTGGAGCGGGACTGAGTGTGGGATGGAGCCGTGGCTTATCTGGGGGATGTGGGGGTGGGGGAGGCTCCTGCTGTTGTGCACACCCCAGGGGACATGGGGGGTGGCATGTGCCCCCTGGATCTGAGTGAGACATGGTGGGCGGGCTGCAGCTGTGGGTTGGAGCTGGGGCTGTGCTGGGCTCTTCTTAGCAGGGGCTGGGCTTGGGGTGGGCAGCGGTGCTGGGAGGTGGCTACGAGGGGGGCTGCAGCCACCTCAGATTTCACTGTAGCCCCCCAGCCCCCCTGCTGGCACCGCCACTGCTGGCCTAGCACAGTCCTGGCTCTTCCCACTGCGTGGGTGGAGGCGAGGGTTAAGCAGGGGCTGCGCCGGGTGGGCAGCAGCAACACTGGGAGGGGGCGTTGAGGGGGCTACAGCAGAATTTGGGCTGGCTGCAGCCCTCACTGTAGCTCTCTCCCAGTGCTGCCACCGCCCACCCCAAGCCCAGACCTTGCTGAGAAGAGCCCAGTGCAGCCCCAGATGCAGCCTGCCTGCTTTGCCCCGTGCAGATCTGGGGGGCCAACCTCCCCCACCCCCTGGATGAGCCGTGGCTCTGCCCTGCACCCCGCCCTGACTGGGCAGCACCTGCCTGAGCCCCTGCCCCACTCCCTCCCTCACCATGGAGGGTGTTGATTTACCCCCCCATGCCCTTTGCCTCCCCCTGCCCCTTCTGCCACACCAGACTTACCAGCTGCATGTAGCTCTCCAAGCTTCCAGGCTGTGCTCCTTGTTGCCTGCATGATGTGCTGTGGCTGCATGCACACACAGCATTTATTGGCCAAATTATTGGCTGCATTGGGCTGATTTCCGATCCAGCCAATTTTCTTTATATTGGTACTGATCCAATATCAGACCGATATATCTGTGCACCTCTACTTATGATTTCAGTAGGACTTCTGCATGGTGCATAATTCCCTTTTATCAGATGCAGTTGCAGTATTAATACCTCATAGTTGAAACATAATTATAATTGTAACTATGAATTCATAAGTTGATGTATTTCAAAGGTGGAAGGGACTGGTTTGATCACCTCTAATCTGACTTCCTGCATAAGATCGGCCATAAGCTTTCCAAAAACTGATTTTCTTTTGAGTCCAATAACTATGAGCAAGTCCTTTTTAGAAAAAAATACTTTGTCTTCAGTCTAGGCAGGATCTAGTAAAGCAGGACCATCCAGGGTTGCCAACCAATGATTTTTTCTTTTTAATGACAATCTTCCAACTTTTTACTTATAACTAAACTTTTTTTTATCAACACTTACATTTTTATTGACACATGTTTTGCATAACCGTTCTGCCAAGCCCTGGATAAGGGCTGGGTTCAAATTTTGGGTTCTAACACCAACCATTAGTGAAAAAAGTGTAGTTGTCAGTAAAAAACAAACAGAAAAACTTGGGTTGGTGAACACTACTTGATTATAGCAATGGTTTTACACCAGGTTGCCCCTTCCCATGTGTCTCCAACTCACCTCCATATCCTGAAACCCCCAACTGTACCCTATATCATGCTGCAATCAAGCTCAGGGGTGCTAAGTTGTTTGTTTGTTTTTTAAAGAAAGGCTCAGTATTTTTACAGTCTTTATAGACAGGCATTTTTAGGCTTGTTTTTTATGGATTCTCTGTAAATTTACAGACAGTTGGAAACTCTGACACTGACACTGTCTCAGACAGATGTTTGACCAACTTGTTCATAAAAACCTTTAATGATACGGATTCTGCTACCTCTGTAGGTATGTTCTAATACTTAACTGTCCTTAGAAGCAGAAAGTTCTCTAATAGATAACCTAAATGTCCCTTACTTAACTTATTTTATCTTGTCTCTTGTACTTAGAAAACAATTGAGCACTGTCTTTTTTAGAACTGCCTTTAACATGTTTGAAGACTGATAATAAGTCCTACTTCATCCTTGGTTTCAGATTATTAGTTGAAAGAATTTATTTTTTTTTATTCATAAGTCATGATTTCTAAACCTCTTATTTTGTTGCTGACCTTTGGACTCCCTCCTGTTTGCATGCACATCTCCTAAAGTGCAGTGACCAAGACCAGAGTAGGTGTTCCAGCTAATGCCATAGTGTTGCTGTGTGGGTGTTAAATATAACAATCTTGTTAATACATCTCAGCATGACATTTGTCTTTTTTGCAGCATACTGTTTACTAGGCCTGTCAGAAGTGGCTAGTATTTGGATTTGGATTTGGCTGATTTGGGGGACAGTGAGCTGATTCAGAAATTCAGCCACCGGCAAATCAGCTGAATCTCTGAATCAAACAGGCACCATCCCCCTCCTGCTCTCCCAACCACGTCATGGCTTCCCCCCCTGGCCCCAGCTCCCGGCTCTTTCAAAAAAAAAAAAAAAAAGAAAAGCCCCACACTCACTGGCTCCTGCCAGGCCGGGTGCAGGGGGAAGGGGTGATGCCAGCTGCCTCCCACTGCCCCATGCTGCATGGGGGGCTCTGCCACGAGCCCCCATTCCCTGCCCACTTCCTCGGCCACGTCAATGGCTGCCCCGCCTAGCCCCAGCATCCCAGCGCTTAAATAAAAAAAGAAAAAGTCAACACTCACTGGCAGGTGGGGAGCAATCTCTGCTGTCCCCCACTGCCTGGGGGACTCTGCCACGAGCCCCCAGAAGCCCTGGCAGCCACTGCAGTCGCTGGTGAGTGCAGGGCTTTTTTTTTTTTAAACAACCAGGAGGTGGGGTTGGGTGGGGCTGAAGTTGACAGGGCCAGGAGAGCGGGTGGGGGGGGGCACTCAGGGGAGCTGGGGAAGCAGGCAGG
>NW_005841829.1:6879878-6887240 GCF_000455745.1 Alligator sinensis
GTCCAGCTCCCTGCCATGGCATGTGGGGACTGCCCAAATCTCTGAAGCTCTCTGAATCTTTTCTGAATTGATTGGAGAGCTTTGAATCAATTCAAATGTTTTTATTGGTCTCTCGATTCAATTTGGATTTGGAGGTATGGCTGCCAAATCAGGCCGAATCTCCTCCGAATTGAATCAGCACCTGAAGCTTTTCCCAGCCCTAGTGTTTCTCATATTCAGTTTGTGATTTCCTATAACCCTCAGATTCTTTTCTAAGCAGTAGTGTTGCCTACCAGTTATTTCCCACTTTTTTTACTTGTACATTTGATTTTTCCTTAGCCAAAGTGAAATGTGTATTTTTTGTTTCTCCCAGCTGACAAGTAATCCAGATCACTGGGCGCATCTACAGATGGAGATTTAAGGCACATTAGCCATTTTTAAGGCGCATTAAGGGCATGAGTCTATATGTGTAGCCCTTAATGTGCCTTAAAAATGGTGTTTTTGGGCTAATCGTGCCTAAATTTAATACCTGCATAAAGCAGGTATCAAATAGAGGTGCAGTTAGTTAAGGTGCCTTAACCCATGTGTAGATGCTTGGAGCCACGTGTGTGGTCCCTGGTGCCTGGGACATGGCTTCCTGTCTGAATCAGTATTGGAGCTCCCAGTACCCCCTGTGGCCTGCCCTGCCTGGCCTCTGGAAAAGCATCATGGTGTAGGGTCTGCCTCTTTCTTCTGTGGCCCCTTGACTTTCAGCACAAGGGAGAGGAGAAGAACAGGGAGACACCGAGGAGTTTCACAGGACAGTGTCCCTTGGCCGCTTCCTATGAACTCCGAAGAAGGGATTCAATCTGGGGCAGCAGGGAGTGGAGGTGCATCCAGCTCCATGCATCTGCCTGTCTTTTACCTCAAAATCATTAGCACAGGAAACTCCTTGGGTGCAGAAATGAGTGACAAAGTGATGTCACTGCCCCTGACAGCAGCCAAGGGACACTGTCCTGTGAAACTCCTTGGTGTCTCCCTGCTCCTCTCCTCTCCTCCCCACTTCACTGAAAACCAAGGGGCCTCAGGGGAAAGAGGCAGACCCTGCACCACGATGCTCACTTCATTTTTGGATGCAAATTATCTAGACCTGCTGGTTTTAAAAAGTACTTTAATAACTGCTGTAAAACTTTCTCTTTTGTTACTGTTGAAATAGAAGGTATTTTATCATAGCCTAGACTTAACTTTATTATAACCACTTTGTGGAAAACACTTTGGATATGTCAGTATTGCAAGTTAGGTCATCCTAGTACGATTGTGTTGTAGCAAGATCCCCTGTTTTTTTAATGTTTCTACAGAAAATGGGTCCTTAATATATTGGTGCAGTTTCAAGTTCAAAACATTAAAAAAAATGTTAATGATGAACATAAAAATGGCTTTCTAAAATCAGTGGTAATCCATTATTGAGTTTTTGCCTGTGCTCATTACTAGAGAGTGTTTGCTTTCAATTTTAATCCTAAATTGAAAGATAAGAATCAAGGCCTCTGGTGTTCTGCAGTTGAAGAATTGTCCATGTAATCTTCCATCATTTACTGAATTTGCTTTTTTCATTATATTACATAATATTCCTTTGTTCTCAAATACTGACTGGAAGAGTCCCATAATTTAGACCTATATTTAATTTATTAATCTTTTTGTCCCTGGACTAAAGGGCATTTTAATTTGGTTTTTATATAATATAAAGGTGATCGTTCTGGTAAGTTGATTTGGTCTAAACCTTTGCCATGTAAGTAGTTTATCAATAGAAGTAGAATAAGAAGAGACATATATTTGCAGTCTGTGCCTATTGCCATAATTCCTGTAACAGTTCCTCTTATAGGGTTATTAATTCTAGGGAATTAACATGAACTAAATTGTTCTCTGATGCGTGTGAAAGGAAAAGCTATCTTATTTATTAAAGAGCAATAAACATGTGAGGAATAGGTTTTGTCTTTGAAAAGTCAAGATGATCAGTTAATATTGGAGATATTGCATTTATAAAAATACATCTAATAATAATTGCCAATATATAGGTATTATTCAGAGATCTGTTTCAAATGTAAATGTTCATACTATTGGTAAACAAGTAGGATGTGTCTAAAATTCCAAGTTATTACATTTGCTGTTGTTAATGCAGGAACCGTCCTTTATCATTTGGAGGAATGATATGCACTGTCATTAATTAACCATGAAATATTATAAATATTTGGAAGGCTACTTGATTTTAGTACCAAAATCCATCCTTTTTGTGTCAAAAATGCTGTTAGCTTTAGTTTTCTGAAGATGCTCTTTTTATTTACATTGGGTGGGATTTAAGGATGCACTCTCCTTGTGCTTGACGTAAAATAAAGTACGTGACTTTCAGTTCATAAAGTTAAGCTCATGTTAAGTTTTTGCAGGAATGAGGAGCTTGTTAGAGGGTCTTGCTACACTTTCCCATTTCCTTTTATCACTCCAGACCTGAGACTGTTTTAGTCTTGCTATAATAGAGTAATCTTTGTGATCTCTTTTGGTAATAAAACATCTATAAAGAGAATTTACTCTGTAAGAGGATCTTTCTGCCTTTCTCCCAAAAGAATATTTAAGGCGATATTTCAGCTGATCATAGAGTTAAATGTTTCCATCTGCTATGTCTTGTGCACAATCTATTGTAACAGCTATTTTTGCCAAAGTAGCAGTTTTTATTTAGTAGCTTCTTAATTTCTATGCAATGTACAGTAAATAAAAATGTTTGTAGTGCTTTGTTTCATTGTTCAATGTGCTAGCTGGTGGAACTGATAAAGAAAATTATCTAGCTTGAACCAAAGATTTTTTTTTTACCTCAGAATATGTCAAGATGCGTGCTTGGTGCAAATTGTATGAAAACACATTTATCACATTGCTGACCTGGGTCTCTCTTCAGATTTAACTATGAAAACAGCCTAACACCATCAGTCAGCACCTGTCAAAATGGCATTTTAATGAAGAGAGCTTTAACTAACCTGGATACCCACTAAGATCCCTTATCATAAATACCCTGCATTCAAAATGGATGATTTTTTATCTAATGGCAGATTTGTACCAAAATCCAGTAGACTCTTTACGCTTTTATTTATTTTTGTCTTAGGTAATAGGATAAAAATAATTATTTATATTCTTGGTTCCAATCACATGGAGAAAATAAGGACAGGTAACTGGACAGAAGTTCTAGTCATCTTGTCAAGATAGTTGTTAGGGCAGGGTGGCACTTGTAAAGACTAACTTGTTCAGAAGACTACCTCTACTAATCTACATAGTAATGCTAAATAGTTGCTTGAAAACATTATTTCTTGATTAACCAGTAGTAATTACAGGCAGTTACTTCTAAAACAGGCATTTCTAGAAATATTTAAGGGGGTTGTTCGGTTTAGTTTAATCTGCTTCCTTCTCATTAAGGAAAAAAATACAATCTCCCTGTGCAATAATACTTCTTTCACCACTTTCTCTGCTGTAAACACCAGGATTCTCCTTACGTCCCTTTAGCTTCCAGGACCATTACAAAGGCATTAATACTTTGATGACATACTGGCTGTCCTTCAGATTTAGAATCCCATTATAGCTATAAACTATGAACTGTGGCATATTGGAATGACAAAACTTGTGGAAAATTCTTGATTATCTACTTTATATTTGAGTTTCTTTGTGTTTTTTTGGAGCTAAAGGTTGCACTGATAATTATATAAGAGAAAAACCTTGCCTATATATGGTTCAGAAATAAAGTGATTTAAATTAAATCTTGTAATAAGGTTACTTAATCATATAAATTGCAAGTCTCTCTTCTTGTGTATCAGCTCTTTTCTGTAATTGTCAAAGTATGAAAATATTTTACGGAGGAGTAAATGTTTTAAATGCATTTTGTTAGTATGTAAGAGCAATAAATTAAGGCTAAGTATAGATGGTCAAAAAGCTCGAGGCTGAATCAATTCAGTCTTTGCAGGTTACTCTAAATTGCTGAGATTCAACCGGGAAGCAAGTGAACAGACATTCACTTTTGATTCAGGATATGCAGCTGTATGCTTGCAGTGGCTCAGGCGAGAAGTCAGGGGGTGCTACACCATGCTTTCCAGCCTGCCAGCCACTGCCAAAGGGAACGGACTGAAGATCCAAGGCTTTTTCCCCCTCCCAGCTCGAGCAGAGGGGGTGTGGCCAGGCCCCAGCCCGAGGGCTAGCATGCTGGAGGGGACCCCAGCCTGGGTCTGCATGAGGGGGACAGTACCTGCCAGGCTTCTGCCCCCACCTCCTGCTCCATGCTTGAAGTGGGGTGGGGGAGGAGAACAGCTGCTGCCAGGCTGAGGAGGGGGTGGGTGGGGAAAAAGGTAGTGGCACTGAATTTGTAAGAGCTTGAACAAGAACAGTCCTTTCTCTGAAGTGAGTATGTACTGAACACAGCAATTTGCAACCTCAAGTACACAACAAAGAACAACCAAAAATGTTTGCCTAGGCTGAAATACAGCCCAGAAAAACAGTGAGAGCAGGCACAGCTTAGTCTAACTTAAAATGGAATGTAATAAACCAAGAAGACAAGAGAAAATGTTATGTAACCCTGGGGGCAGAGTGTCTCCTTATATCCAGGTGTTCAGAAAGTCTTTCTTGGGGAACCAGCAGGTGGTCTTAGGTGTTGGAGTGGAGATCCCACAGGCCTCATCTCTACTTGGGTTTTTATAGACACATTGTGCACTCCCTTTCCCCTCTTGGGTGCCTTGCCATTAGTATGCTTGTCACCTATAGCACCTTTGGCAGGACTCTCATGCATTCAGTGTCTTTTGTCTCTGCTTAGCTATTCTAGTCTCCCACCTTTTACAGGTTCTGTTTTATAATATAAATGTAGTTCTCTGCTTTCTTTGGTCACACCAGCCCAAGCAGTCTGCAGCCCTCTCCTGTTTCCTTACCTCAGGGGCGGGCAATTATTTTGGGCAGAGGGCCGCTTACTGAGTTTTAGCAAGCCATCGAGGGCCGCATGACGGGCGCCCCAGGGCAGATTAATATTAATTTTCAGAATTTTTTTAGGGGCCCCGTGGGCCGGATAGAATGGCCTAGTGGGCCGCATCCACCCCCCCGGGTCGCATTTTGCCCACCCCTGCCTTAGCTCCATCTCCAGCACATACATGTGATGATTATACCAGGTCTTTGCCAACACCTCTCCCCTCTGAGTCTGGTACTGCAGGGCTTGGCCCTGTGCTCACAGGTGGCAGAGGACCCATCCCTCCAGCCCCAGTTCCCTAGCCTCCCCCTCCCCCTTCGCTTACCAACTGCTTGCCCGCCTCAGTCTCTGCCAAAGGTGGGTGGGGGTGGAGTCTGCTGGTCTCCTGCTGGCTCCCTGTCTTCTGGCAATCCCTCCCAGGCTGTTCTTGCCACCCTGAGCCCTGCCCCTTGCCCCCTGCCACCTCTGCTCCGTCGTTGAGTGGGAAATAGCTTGGCAAGGGCCACCAATCCCCCAAGGCAGACCCAGCTGTGGTGCCCAGCGGGGTTTCCTACCCCCACCCCTTGTCAGCCAGCCCTCTGCTGCTGCAGAGGGGCAGGACCCAACCCTGCTCTCTGGACCAGACAGCATAGCCCAGCCCAGGGCTGCAAAGAATCCTGGGATGCTGGGGGACTCTGATTTAATTTGAACCAGGAAGGGGTCTGGAATAAACGTTCCATAAACCAGTTTGGCTTAAATCAGTTAAGTCTGATACTGCATTTAACCAGGTTTATCCTAAACCAGTTTCAGCCATTTTGAAACTGGTTTATGTGCACTGAACTTTCATTCTGTTACAGGCTTAAACCAGTTTCTGATCACTTCAACCGGTTTATGTGCAACTTCTGTCCCTAGCTTAAGTGTTATAAATTAGCTTAACTCTCCCACCACTTCCCCCCTTCAAACTCATTTTAATTTGGATGATGAGGGGGTCTGTCAAATTATTTGTCATCCTTTATAAAAGCCATTTGTGCCCCTTCTTTCTAAATGTTTTTGTAAAGCTGATCTAACTCGTATCTTGTAACGGTAAAGAGATATTTTATGCCTTTTCATAGGAGTTTAAATACCTCCTACCACCTCCTAGTTAGAAAATTCTTTGAGTTTTTACCTTTAGGAAGTCGAGTGTAAAAGGACTAGGTTTATTCCTGTCAAAGTAAAAATGAATTAGGAAAGGGATTTCACAGTGCTACAGAGTTGGCTTGAGAACTTTTGCCTAGGTCTAATGGCTTTCTATATTTAGAATTCCTACCTACATGCTCTTCTTTGTAGCACTCTATATTATTCTTTTGCAGGAGAAAAGCAGTTGCTTTTAGTTTCTGCTCTGTTGTCTGGTCTCTACCAGTTTCCCTGGCTACTGGAAATCTTCCTGCATATCAACATTAGCATTTCTAAATAAGACCTGACATAAGCTATACTACAGTAGAAATTATGAAAAAAACCAAAATATTTGCCCAAAGTGCTGGTGCTCAACCTCTGGCCTGCAGGCCAGATCTGGTCTCTAAGGCAATATCATCCAGCCTGCAAATCTCCTCAAGGGGTTGGGAAATGTGGCAACTGGGTAATGGTGATAGGTTTAATTTCCACTCCCCTGATGCCACATTTCCAGACCCTTAGGGAGTCCCCTGTCACCAGAGCCAGACCTTGCTGTGGGCTGGATCCAGCCTGCAAGGAGCCCTACAGTCTGGATTTAGTCTGGGACAGGAGGCAAGTTTGAGATACCTGAGGTTGGCGATTCTGTCCAACCCTGTTCTGCAGGGAGGAAAAAGTGATAGTGTGACTTGCTTGCGTTGAGGGGAGGGTGGAGGAGGGAAGGGAGTCTGTTCTGGAAACTAGAATAAAACAAAGGTTCCTTGAATCTTATTATTGTAATTTAACCATAAACCAGTCTTTTTTTTTGATGGCCAAATAGGGAACAGGGGTGTTGTTCAATTTCTGGCTTTAGTGGAGTCTGGTGGTATAAACTGGAGTGAGGGGGAAATGGTTGTTGCAGTGCTATAGGGAATGTTTTAATTCTTTGTGATAGAATTACCTAGCTGCAATGTCCCTCTCTAGAGAAGGTATGACTAAGTGAAGTCTTGATTCTCAATATATTGTGAGCAGTACCCTGTGCCAGTATGGGACAAGCAACTGCTGCTGAAGCCCCCTACTGCCCAATGCCACCTTCCCTCCACCCCCCCCACCCCGCCCCCCATCCACAAAAGGCTCTGTCCTCCCTGCCCTGGAGCATTGGGAGTCTTTCTAGGTTTTCCATATCATCCTCACTTGTGAAGGAAATGATTAGATCTAGTCTTTAAATCTATATTTTGCAAACAAAGGATCAAGATAGGGAAGAATTGGAGGACTGTGGGAACAGTTCCTTACTTAGTTCTTTTTTGCTACAGCTTCTCTTT
>NW_005841829.1:6887250-6887635 GCF_000455745.1 Alligator sinensis
CATGAGTGATTAGATTTATAGCATTGTACTGCATGGATATGGAGACAGAAAAATAGGAAGATCAGAAAACAAGAATAACAATAAAAAAGGCAGAGTCCACAATGTGGATAAGGTTAGAACCTAGAGCACCTATAAATTGTTTATTATGTCCTAAATGCTGAATTACAGATATTTGTAATAAGCCTGATGTGGTAAGTTCTCCTGAAGTATATGCATGTACCTTTCTTTAATGTTAATAAGTTATCCTCATACATTTACATATCTACTGTGCAAATGCAGTAGGCTTTCTGGCAGTGGGATTCATAATGTAGACTGATTTTTTTTTACTAGCAGTGGAGAGGACTGAACTTGGAAGCTGAAAATAACATCTGAAATTCTCTTGCCC
>NW_005841829.1:6887666-6909901 GCF_000455745.1 Alligator sinensis
TTTTAAAAGTTGTGGCTGGGGGGGCTTTATTTGCCAGTCACGTAGTAGTGAGTCTGCTTCCTACATCCTTCCCCTCAACACTCATCCTTCATCTCAGGATTATGCAGGAATTGTACTGCATCTAACTCAGTGGTTTTAAACCTTTTTTCATCTGCAGATCCCTTTGGAAATTTTGAATACAGGTGTGGACCCCTTTGAATTGTAAGTGTGGATATTTGCATACTTTTGATTAATCATAGTAATCTTTTGAGGACTCTTTAGACATAGTCTGTGGACCCTCCAGGGGTCCATGGGCCACAGGTTGCACACCACTGATTAAGCTAATTGTTTGTGTTGCGCCTAATGAGAATATAGAATCCCAGCTGGACACCCCCATGTTTTAGCAAATTCTCTTTTGCGGAGGTTTGTAGGGACTCTATCAATATAGGGATAGTATACAAATTTCCATCTAAACTGTTTCTGTAATTAAAAAAAATGTGTTCTGACTAAATGAAACTTTGTGTAAACTGTCTGCTTTATAAGTAAATGATGAGTTTCTGCCAGAAGCATTTTGGAAGAAAAGGAAAACCTATCCTCACTCCTGTTTCCTTACTGGCTGTTCTCAGTACAGACATCACACTTTCCAAAAACCTGATTTAACTTGCTTTCACAGTTCCAGTCTTTGGATCTTACATTGTGTTCTTTGTTCTTTTGGTCAAGGAGAGCTCTTTTAAGTGGCCAAAGAGATCATTGTTGAGTAGTGAGACATTGTTTCTACAGCCTTTCTAGTTACTGTTCTGAGGAGGAGACTTTGAGAAGTGCTAGATAAAGGACTGGAATGTGTAAGATCATGTTATGTTAGTCCCTGATTTCTCATATACTCATCAAATCTATCTTTCTGTTAAATTTAGCTTTAGGCTGCTGCAAAGTGGAAGGAGTGACATCTCTTGTAAAGAGAACAGTATTTTTTTTGCTGAGAAGGTGAAATTGTTAACCTCTTGAGTCAAGGTAGTCACCTCCTGAGAAAATAACTACTTTGCCTTTCCTGTCTTCATTTAAACAGAAAGCAAACCAAGAGTATGGAACTATGTGTTGGATCTAAATCTGAAAGGTTACAAAGGCCCCAGTTACTATTGGCTGTAGTAGGAGCTATAATGGACTGATGCTGAGTTGCCATTGTCTCTCTGTCTGGACATACTCCCAGTCTCTCTGATGAAGAATAGAGTTGTGGCTATTTGTAATTATTAGCCTTAGGGTCTGAGAAAAAACCTGTTGAGGTGATCCTGTTCAGTCTCTTTCTGAAGGAGAAATAACCTAGAATGTTTTCCCAATTTGTTGCCTGTTGAAAGCTGAAATGAATCAAGTGCCGTAATTCCTCCTTGAGGCACTATTCCATGCTCTACTAAATCTAATTAGGACATTTTTCCTGATAACTGGCCTAAATGTGCTCTGCGTATTTTAATAATACTGTGCTACACTTGCCATAGTTGTACTCCTTTAGGCTAACCAAAACAGGGTTTCCCCTGCTTTAATATTATTACCAATCAGATGGTAACAAAAAGCTGTTATTAGTCTCCCTCATACCAGTTAGCTGAATAATCTTCTTTCTTCTGGCTGATGTAGATACAGAAGAGCAACAATAATTTTATATTTACATGGTTGAGCCTGACAATTTTGACAGGAGCAGTAGAGTATATTGTTGTGAGACCACAGTCTCACACTGGAGAGTTTTTAATTTTCCACTTGTGTATCAAGTATCTGCATCTCCTATGGTTTGTGAGGATATGGTTTAGAGCTGCCAGGAGTGTTGTGGGAGATCAAAGCCAGGGGCCTTCTGCATTGGATCTATCACAAGATGTTTATTTGGGACTTCCTGTGAACTCCATTTGGTTTTCCCAACTTGGTCAGGGTTGAAATTACATTGTTGAAGGTTAAGTGCATGGATCCAGAAGGGCATACACAAATTTAGGCAATGGTGAGAGGCACTGTTGAGGTCTTGGTGGACTTCCTGTAGAGTTGCTACTTCACAACGAATAGGTGGAGGAGCAATGTGTGCCAGCATGGGCAGCCAAGGGGTTGGAGTCGACTTGAGGGTTCCAGTGATGCACCACATTACAGATGTCAACAAATCAAGTGTAACTGCTTCTGGTCTATACCAGCTATGGAGTATGCAAGAGTCAGCACTGATGTCTGTAATACTGATGTTGACACCCTCCTTGTGCTTGCCAGTTTCTGGACCAAATTGACCCTTATCTTAGTCTTGGCCGCTACTTTCTTCAAGTGCCCTTGGAAGGTTAACGTGCCATCCAGTCCCACTCCAAGATAAGACGGAGTGAGGTCAAGCCTCAGTGTTGCCGCAAAAGTTACCTTCAGGGTAGGCTTAGCGTCCTGTTATCAAGATGGAATGCAGTGACTGTCATTTTGTGGGAACTTGGCTCGAGTCTCCATTTCTGTGAATGTTCCTGTGTAATACTCAGGTCCTCATTCAAGGTGGATTTAATGTCGCTGAAGGTGGCTGCTTGCATTGCCAAAACAAGGTCATCTGCATATACGTATTTGCATGAGTTTGATGGCATATTGCTTGTATACATGTTAAAGAGCGTTGGTGTAAATACTGAGCCTTATGGCAGTCCATTGCTGTGGAACCAGGGTGAGCTGACTCTATCACCCAGGTGGACACGCAGCAACCTATTACTCAGCATTGTCCATAACAGTGACTGAATAATGATTATGTTGCACTGGAAATGGTTGTTCAGCCTTCATTGCTGGACAGCCCTTAGTTCCTTAATTCCTTTCAGGGGGTTGCTCCTGAAATGTTTTTGACACCACTTTTGAAGCCCTATCATTATACTGCATACTTAATTTAACTAGTTTGTGGAGTTTCCAGCCAGTAGAGTTTTAAGGGTAGATAATACATTAATGGTTAATTACAGCTACTAAGGCATGACGTTTCATAGTTTCATAGTAGTTTGGGGTCAGAAGGAACCTGAACAGATCATCTAGTCTGACCCCCCACCATTGGCAGGAGCACACGCTGGGATCACATGACCCCAGACAGCTGTTCGTCCAACTTCTTTTTGAATTTACTCAAGGTAGGAGCGAGGACCACTTCCCTAGGAAGTTGGTTCCAGATCCTAGCCACCCTAACAGTGAAACAGTGCCTTCTAATCTCTAACCTGAACCTTTTCTCCAGCAGCTTCTGGCCATTGTTCCTCATCACCCCAGGTGCTGCTGGGGGGAATAGGGCCCTTCCTATTTGCTGCTGATCTCCCCTAATGGGTTTGTAGGCAACAACCAGATCCCCCCTCAGCCTCCGCTTGCTGAATGGGTTCAGGTCCCTCAGCCTCTCCTCATAGGGCCTGCCCTGTTGCCCTCCACCCAAGCAGGCGGCCTTCCTCTGAACCCTCTCAAGGCAGGCCACATCCTTCTTAAAGTGCAGTGCCCAGAACTGGATACAGTACTGCAATTGTGGCCTGACCAATGTTGCGTAGAGGGGGAGTATCACCTCTCTGGGCCGACTTGAGATGCATCTTTGGATGCATGACAAGGTGCGGTTGGCTTTGCTGGCTGCGGTCTGGCATTGGTGGCTCATGTTCATCTTGGAGCCAATAATGACTTCAAGATCCCTTTTTGCCTCTGTGCTCTCAAGTGGGGAGCTCCCTAGTTTGTATGTATGCTGTGGATTCCTTCTCCACAGGTGCAGCACCCTGCATTTATCTTGGTGGTGAACCCCATCCTATTACCATCCGCCCACTTCTGTAGTCTATCTAAATCTAATTGCAGCCTCTCTCTCCCTTCGAGTATGCCTTCCTCTCCCCACATCTTGGTGTCATCAGCAAACTTGGACAACGTGTTTTTCACCCCCTCGTCCAAGTTGCCGATGAAGATGTTGAACAGTGTGGGCCCCAGGACCGAGCCCTGGGGGACCCCACTATTCACATCCTGCCAGGTCGAGTATGACTCGTCCACCACCACTCTCTGGGTGTGCCTCATCAGCCAATTTTTGACCCATCCAACTGTGTAGGCATTAATGCCACAATCGCTCAATTTAGTAATGAGAATGGGGTGAGAGACAGTGTCAAAGGCCTTCTTAAAGTCCAGAAGTAATTGCAACTGTAATGCAGACCCATAAAGAAAGTATGTTATATACTCGGAGTGTGGTTTGAGGCTGAAAGCCGGCCAGTATTTTAAGAACTCAAAGGCAGATTTGCTAAGTGAAATGTAACATTCTATATAAACATGACACAAAAACTGACAAAAAGCCAGTGTTACTGACTTCATCTGGCAGTCTCTGATTTTTCTTTTTTAGTGGGGTGTGCACTGAAAGCAAATTGCAAAACAAATTGTCTATGAAGAAATTAACTAGCTGTTTAGAACGTTAATGTAATTTTACATTATGTTAACAAATATTAGAAGTTTAAAGGATTTACAAGCACAATGATGCCTTTCTCTCTTTGTATTTATGTTTTTGTTTTTGTGGCTGCCTGTTATTTGGGGATAGATTTAACTGGAGTTCCACTTCACTGGTCTTCATTGAGTGTTAACATGTAATTATGAAAGATGAATTGTCTGTTGCTATAAAACTCAGTGGAGACCAGAGAGTGTACCTTGACAGAAAGTATCAGGAGCCATTGCTTACCAGCTGCAGGAAGGGCAGGTGTAGTTTAAAACCTGTTTTTGGTACCAAAAAAATGAATGTCCTCTTGCAGTGGACAGTATCCGGGACTTGACTACTGTAACCAGGTGTGCAGCTGAAGGTGTTGCTTCTCTGTTATCCTGGCTTCTTCTAAAATCCACTTGTGTGAACTGATCAACAAGGGAAAGCATTCTGGGGAAGACTTCAGGGGTTAAGAGACAGTCTTATGTTTGGTTTAGTGCAGGGGTGTCAAACTTAGGGCCTGTAGGCCAGATTGACTTTGCCCCAACCTTGGCTGCAATGGGGACCTTTTCACGGTGGTAGTTAAGCACCTGAGTGAGAGCCACAGTGCTGGAGCCCCAGCAGTACTGTGGGAGAGGGAGGCTTTCTGCGGTAGTAGCCAAGCACTTGGGATGCCAGGTTTCCTGCCAGGTCCCTGACTGGCTAAAGCCAGTGCTACGTGGTGCCCATCCCAGACTGCCTCTGCATAGACCCATGTGGGGTGCAGTCCTGGACCCACTGGAGTGGGCATGGGTGTGCTGGATCCAGCATGCAGGGGCAGGGATGGGGGTCCATGAGACCCTCCAGGCCGTCAGGGAAGCTCTGCACTGTTCATCCAGCCCATCAACTATTTGCTTGTCGCTCATCCAGCTTGTGGGGCCAGATGAGTTTCACGCCCCTGGTTTACTGCATAGACCCAGAGCTGATCCAAGACCCATTCCCTCTTTTCTTACCGCGGTGCTGCCAACCCCAAGCTATCAGATATTATGATAAGCCCAACATTATGAGATCTTTAAATAATACATTTTAGAGACTTTTTTTTTCTTTTTTCTTTTGAAGCCAGTGGCTCATGGTTTCAAGCTTTTATCTCAAATGATAAGAACCAAAAACTTGTTAACTAAATGAAATCTGTTTTATCCTAATTGCAGGACTCCAAGAGCTGGGGCTTTGAGCAGGGTGTATTGTAAACTTTGTACTGGGCTGACCAGAATACACATGCAAAATAACGTTATCTTTATGTTAATTAAACTCTTTGTTTCTAATAGTAGTGGGGACATTTCTAAGATGAAGCCATTTATATTATATGTCAGGACTGGGAGTGAGTAGCCAGGAACCAAACTGGGCTGCAGTGGTATTTTGGCAGCTCTGATCAGCCTCTAGTTAAGATCCACTCTTGCTTAACCTCCCACAGAATCCCAGATCATCAGCTGGTGTAACTTGTCCTAGCTTCACTGGGACTGTAGCAGTTTGACAAATGGCATGTCATACTTGGAACTGCTGAAGCCACCCACAGCCTTGAGTAAATGGTGAGCTTGGAGGTCAAAGCTCAAACCACTAGTAGTTTAACCAAAGGAAAATGACACCAAGGAGAAAATACCTCAACCTATCCCTTGGCTAGGTAAACACAGGAATCCTGCATCTTCCAACCTGAGTGGGCATGCCACATACAGTTTGAGAAGTACATGGTGTAGGGTGGAAGTGAAGAGAGAAATCTGGCTCGGTATGTTTAAATCAGTGTTCAGGGTCAAATAGATCATGTTCTTTCATGGTTTGCAACGGGAAGAAGGGAGGTGGTACAGGGAGCTTTGAGTAGTAGTCACGGTGAGCAGAGCTCATTCTGTGCCCTCTTAAGAGGGTGCTGAGTATGCTTTCAGGAGCTTCTGCCTGGAGGTGTATCTCTGCATTCCAGTACTGTGGGACACTGCCTTAAAAAGAGACGCCTCTTTTTTTAAAAAGGTGCCAATTTAACTAGGACACTTTCCAAAGCAATAAACTTAGTTTGGGAGTTGTCTGATTCCTGTGTTTACCTAGCCAAGAGATAGGTATTCTCTCCTTGGTGTGGTTTTCCTTTGGTTAAACTGCTAGTGGTTTGGGCTTTGACCTTCAAAGTCCATTTACTCAAGGCTGTGGGTGGCTTTAGCAGTCCCAAGTGTGACATGCCATTTGTGGTTTTGTTGCATGCCGGTAGATACTGTCCAACAAAGAGTAGGTTGAAATTAAGGCATTTTTATTCCACCCAGATTTGAATCATTTCCCCAGAGATGACAGGCTAATGTGGTTTTTCCACAAAGCCATGGTGCTTTCCTTATTTTTCTTTGAAATGAACAGAGCTGGAATGGAGTCATATGCTGCATTGTGATAACATAATGCTCTTATAAAGCTATTCATTATACAAGCTGCTTTGGTGGACAAATTAGACATGCAGCATTTTCAGACTTTGCCATATTCAGATTTTAATTAACTTTGTGTAATAAGCTGTAAGCACATTAATATCAACAAAATACTTTGTACTGTATCTGTAATATTCAGATGAAAAGCCAGAAGCATTGTTTTTATATAAAGACCGGTGGAGCCATAAATAGTGTTTTCTAGTAACTAGGAACATGAATGTAAGAGAGAAATTACATTTTTCTCAGCATATGTCAAACTGCAATATAGCAATGAAAGGAGTGTGTGACTTTTAAAAAATAAATCATATTGCATGAATATTTTTAAGATTATATTTTAAAAATTGATAGATTAATATGCATTCACCAGCTTGGACAGATGGCGTGATCCGTACCAGAATACTCAGCAGCATACTAAAAAGGATTTTTCAACACCTATCATTTTAAAAGCAGGTTTCATTCAAATACCCAAAGAAAGTTTTCAAATTAGAAAGGTCTCTTCAAAAATGTTTTAATCTCAAAACATTAACCGAGTCTTTCCAGTTTTTACCTGAAAAATGCCTTAGTCACAGGTTTTGAGCAAAGAATGTGGAAGCAAATCCTGGGCTCTATTCCTTGCCTAAAGTCATTGTGACCTTAGGCAAGTTGGTTAATATCTCTGCGCCTTTCTTTTCCCATCTGTATAATGACAGAAACTTCTCAGGGGCTTATAAAGCGTAATTCTTGTTTATATAGTGCCTGGGTAGCCTTTGATTTTAAATGATATTGTATTTATTGTATTCACCAGTTGTGCTGCTTTACCTGTTTGTTTTGTTTTGTTTTGTTTTTTAAATATCGAGTGATCTCTCAGCAATTTCTTACTTCCTAGTAATGCAAGGGTTTCATATTGGAGTCCCAGAAGTCTCCTTTCTGCTCTGCTTATGTTACAGGAAAGGAACAATTTATTATAGGATTTCTGGAGAAATCTTAAGTGAAGCTAACATGTAGGATTTTATATTGCTAAAAGTAACACAAGAAGATGTAATAGTCTAGTGGAGTTCTCTGTAAAGTGAATCACACTGATTTCCAGATCCCGTTTGTAAGTAAAAGGATTTTTTTTCCTAACAGCCAACTGAACAAACTCTCTTATTAAGTTGTGAAAGTCAAGCTGTATTCTTTCATCTTGCACATCATAACCAGTAATAGAGGTCTTTGGGGCCAAATCTGGCTTTCAGTTTTACCTTTGAAACCCCATTGTCTTCAGACTGTGTCATCAACAACATACATGCAGACCTACTTAAGGAAAATGGAGTTACATATAAGGGTCAATGAGAAGATAATTGGAAGACTCTTCACTGGCACAAAATTCACTTTAAAAAGCCCCAACCGACACAGCAGTTCTTGCTAAAGGTAATTGACTTTCACTCTATATCAAAAGGAGCATGCACCTGGCAGTATATTGCTAGGTAGAAAGTAAGTGCATTTAACAACTCCCAATATATATTGTGCTGAAAAGCAGATTAATATTGCCAAGTCATAAACCAATTTTGGTTAAACATCATTTTCGCATGAAGGCATCAGTTTATAACATTCTTCCATCTTAGGACTCGCAAGTCAATTTAGCTTTACAATATTTATAAACACAGAATTAGAAACCATTGTTCAGCTCTTCTGTTCTGTTCAATTGTGCACTTACGCTGTTAAACAGGGCATGATATGAATATAATAGTATATCTCACACACATCTTGCGCCCTATGTGTAAGAGATAGCTGTACATGATCTGTCAGCATCAACTGGTACAGCCTATGAAATATAGATTTAGAATTAGACAGAATAACTACAAAGCTGTGATTTATTTCTGTTTTGAATACTCTTGATTTCTTATGAATAGAGATGTTTTTAATGTTCCTTAGACATAAAAAATGTAGTGTTCTTCGCCCTCCTGTCTTTGTATTAATTCTCTACTGGAAGGTCATCTAATGATATCCTGTACTTTTGTTGTTTACCGATCCTAGGACTTGCCAGTATGTAGGTTGCTATTAGAAGCATTTAAATATACCAGTAAGGAAATAGGAGCTGCCTATGCTTGGGAATAAGTGTTAGACAGTATTATCACAATGGTTATTATTAACCCATCTGTATAGCTTGGCTGAATGAACACTGAGGGAGCTATAACTGCAACTATTTGAAAGGCAGAAATTATTAAGGCAGGGAACAAATTGTTTACAGTAGGTGTGCTGAAATGTAATAAAAAAATGTACAAAGAAAAATTTGGGCCAGTAACCTGGGGATAAATTGTAAGGTTTAGTACAGTGTAGAATCATTTTCCTTGAAGGAAATTATACCAGTTAAATAATTTCAATCAAGGGAAAATAATTTGGGAATATACTAGAATAATAAAGCCATTTAGAAAGAGCAGCACTGTCTGTTTTTAAGCTCTAGGCTCCAGAAATTCCATCAGCAATTTGGAGCCAATTAGAGACAAATCCTAAAAGGTTCTGAATAGGGCTGTCAAATGATTAAAAAATTTGATTGCAATTAGTTATGCGATTAAAAAAATTAGTTGCAGTTAATAGTGATTTTAATTACACAGCCAAAAACTAAAAATTACGTGCAGAAAAAGTCAAAATTATGCAAAATTATGCAGGTACTTCGTATGGTTGCAGGTTGTGTGTGGGGTGTCTGTGTGTGTGTGGGGGGGAATTTGTGAAGGTGTGGGGGACTGTGGGTGTGTGTGTGTGGGGTTTGGAGCCTGGGGAGGAAAGGTCCCTGCAGGGGGATCTGGAGCCCAGGGAGGGGGGACCCTGCATGCCCTGGCAGGATATAGGGTACTGTGGGTCAGGAGTAAGGGGCAGCATCAGGGTTGGCAGGGGCTGTGGCTTGGGAGTGAGGGGTAGGGGCAAAGCACTGCTCTCCTACACTCATATACCCCCTCCCTACACAGGTGTCCTCTTTTTTTGAAACTGAAAATATGGTAACCCTACAGGAATGCACCCTGGCAGTGTGTACAGCAGTGCCTAGCAGGTAGGGTAAGTCTGTAGAGGGGAAGGGGATGGGGTGGGAGGGAGGGAATGGATGTGGGGGGGCAGATGGAGGCTCCCACGGTGAGGGAGGGAGTGGGGCAGGGACAGAGGCTGGGGTGAATGGGACCCCGGGGCTGGGACGGGTTGTGCGACAGTACCACGGGTGGTTCATCCAGGGGTTGGGGGCGGGAGTACAGTTTCCTACTGCTATGCCCCTGAGAGAGGCATCATGGGCCCCCCGGATTGGTGCGTGGGGCAGAGGCAGGCTGCCTTTGCCCTGGAAGCCAATTGATGGCATGTTGTGCCTCTTGCCGCTGGGCAGGGAGGGGCCACTTGGCATGACCAGCGCACAGCTTTCGGGGCAAAAGCAGCAGGGTGCAGAGCCCCAGCCTGCAGCGGGCAGCCTGCCTCCATCCCGTGCACAAATTTTGGGGGCGCATACCCCCCCCAAGCCATACTCGGGGGTGTGCACAATGGCAGGGAGCTCCCCCCCCATGCCTGTGGATGAGCCAGCTGCAGCTCTGTCACATGACCTGCCCTGGCCCCGGGGTCCATTCACCCCAGCCCCTGCCCCCACTGCACTCTGTTCCTCACTGTGGGGGCCTCGACTTGTCCCACCTCGCCCCTGCCCTCTCTCTTAACTTCTTCCCCTTCCCTTCCACAGACTTACATGCTGGGCACTGCTCTACATGCTGCTGGGCTGCATTCCTGGCCACGTGCATGATGCCACTGCTTCTGTGCGTGTCTATGTGTGTACAACACCTACCCTCCCCCTGCCCGCCTGCCTTCCTGCTGCAGCATCCTGGAGCCCGTGTCTAGGCTGCTCTGCAGTCCTCTGCACTGCCACTGCTGCCCTGCTGGGCATCCTGGAGGCAGCGGTAATGGCGGTGGAGAGGAGCCCTGTCACAGGTTCCAAAACCACACGTGTGATTAACTAATTTTAAAAGATTAACACAAGAACCAATTAACACATTAATCGTGCACATTAGGTGATTAATTAACAGCCCTAGTTCTGAACACTTGCAACTTCTGTGGAAGTTGAATGGGAGATAAAGTTTCTTAGCCTCTTGTAGAACTGGGCCCAAAAACTTTATGTTCCTTACTTTTTCCAATTCTGAAATAAAGATTTTACTACTCAGTCACTTCATAGGGGGCTATGTGGATTAATTAGCATGCTTTGTAGTCCAGTGGTGAGGGTATTCCTCTGAAAGAGGAGAGAATTTGGAGTGCGAGCTCATGTTCCATTTTTGCATCCAAGGAGTGATTTGAATAAAATGCAAACAAATAAAAAGCCTTTGGACAAAGACACCAGACCTCTCTGTCCTCTTCCCTACAGGTCTTTCCAGAGGTGTCTCCTCATTGTTGTGCTGCAAAGTTGTGCTTTGCATGCCATGATTTTTTAATATTTTTCTTTCTGCATAGGAGCTCACATTCAGCAGAAGGGGTGAAGAGGGCCCACAACTCACTAAGTCTTTTGGTTAGGGCACTGTTATGGGTAGTGACAGTTGTGGAGTTGAACAGACCTGAATAGGGAATTGAATGGAGTTGCTGCACTTAACCTACAGTTCTAGCACGTGTTTATTATATAAAAGGTAGCTGCTGCTTTTAACCTGCCCCCTTGCCAGTCATATTTTTCAATGAACTTAATTATCAAAGCTGAATTTTGAACTAGGCTTAGTGCAGTCTGTACATTTAACATGCTCCGAGCACACCAGGTGGATTGGCCCAGCTGGGGATTTAGACATAGGATTCCTACTTTGTTAATCCCAGCCAGCCTTAGGGCCTTGTTATATGTTATGGTGCGAGCTGCATAAATGTCGATGGGTTTGCTCAATTTTGTTGCAAGTTGCACTTCAGGCCAGCAGGGGCCTGGTGGACTGAAAAGTAAGAATCCCCTGCTCCCATTCTGGGGTTGTGGCTGCTGCATTGGGCCCTGGCCACGGGCACTTTTGTCCATCATTTAGGCTAGATGGCATTGGCAGTCTGCCCTTTTTGCAAGGAGGAGATGGAAAAGACTCTCTCCTTTCCATTCAGTCAGACCAGTTGCCATATTTAGAGTCAGGAAGGAATTTTACTCCACGGTCATACCGGTACGAATTGTGGGGGGTGTTGTTCCTCCGTTGGCCCTCTACCGAGGATCTCTTGAGCATATATTGACAACATTTCGTAGAAGCAGGACATTGGCTGCCGTGGTTCCCCTGCTTTACCTGTGGCAGGTTATGGTGTTAGGTCTGTGTTGCATCAGGGTTGATGCTAGTCTTATTTAGAGTTTAGATTATGGATTGTATAGGATGGTTTGGATAGGGCTGTTCCTGCCTCAGGCAGGGAGCTGAACTAGATGACCTTTAGAGGTCCCTTCCAGCCCGATTTCTCTGATTCTCTGATTCCATGCTGTCTTAGATGCCTCTGGCTGCAGCTGTTCTTTGCTGCCCTCAGCACGTGATTTTGTATGCTGAACTTGGACTTCTCTGTGACCGTATGCATCTTCTCTGTCCCATACCGAGTGACCAAGGGGTGCATGATCTGCCTCGCCAGTTTTCAAAGACCAAGATGGCAACTCTGAAAAGCCACAGAAATCAGCTCTCAACTCTTTTGGTTCCTGAGTATGTCATATTTGAATTTGGACAGTTTATCTTGCAACAACACATGAACCAGTTTGCATTGCACTTGGGCCATTAAGGGGACTCTCTTCAAGGTAGAAGACAGATAGCTAGTCCTACATGTGTAATCCCTTGAAGGGTATAGAGGAGGGGGTTTTGCTCTTTGGTGATGTGGGGTTTTTTTTGCTAACAAGTGTTTCATGCTTGTCCCCTGGGAGAGCCATATACCTTTGCACTTTCACCATTTGTTTTAAGTATTTGTATAATAAAGGTTTTAAAAGTCAAAAGTCTCCTTCTCTCTGTAATAGAGTGGGAGGTTTGTCTCGATAGAATGGTAAGGGGTTGTCAACTCAAGGAGCTGTCCAATTCAAGAACACAAAGTTGGTCAGGTGAACTTTTAAAGGATTTTATATTTGCAAGGTCTTAGGATTTTGAACGCTGCATACCATAGTGGGGTCCTGATCAATGATAAGTGCTCTGAGGAGCTGCAGTAACACAGTAATGGTAATGAATTCGATATGTTTTGTGTAAATGCTCTATTGATGGAGTCTGAATTGTTCATTTATATAACACAGGCTCTGTACACTGCCAGAATTGTGATTTTCTTTTAGCTCAGATGGATTCTTGAAGCAGGATCACTTGATTTATATCCTGTCATTTGCTGTAAATTTCCAAGTGGTCCTGCTGTGTAGGATAACAACTGTCAAGTCCTAGGTGGCCATGGAGTTGGTATAGTACCTTTTGTTATAGTGTTAGTTTTATACAAAAGACGTTTTTGTACCATATTGCAATATTAACTATAGAACATATTTTAATAACGCAATTATGCATTCTATATTACTATTGTACTGTGATCTTTAATTTTTGGTTTAGCTGTACCACTTTCTATAAACGTATAATCTGTTTTCACATCTAATGCCAAACAGACTTCTCTGGCTTACAGACCATGACCAGAATTTAGAATTCAAAGTACACATTTATTTTTTGCTTGTCTTAGGACCACTGTCTAATACCAGAAGATGCAATTAACAACTCTATTAATGATACTATATGAAAATAAAAGGTGTTTATTGTACAGACCCAATTTTACAGCTGAGTTGTTGTATTAAGCATTTGAACCATTCTATTTGGTAAGCAGCTATTACTCCTGCTGTCAGGAAGAGATATCTGCATTTAAAACTCTAGTTTTTTTTCAGATTTTCATGGACCTTGCTTCCTTAGGAGTCAGTGGACTCTGATCTCTAGAAGTACCCATTTGGTCTTTGAAGTCAATGAACTGAGATTCAGGAGATGTACATTTAGTCCCAATCTCTGCTACAAATTCCTTGTGACTGTGTGAAGTTAATACCTCAATGACTCAGTTGCCCATATGTAAAATGGGGACAAATAATACTTTCTTTTCCTCTTTCCTTTGCTCTGTTGTTTGTTTAGTGTTTTTAAATCAGAGAATTTGGGATTTTAAACAGAGAAAAAGACCCTCTCTACATGACCCTCTACATACCCTCTCCCAGACCCTCTCTACATGTTACAGTTATTGTGCAATTAACTGTTTAATTGTGCAATTGGCTCGAGACCAGCTACATGTACAAAGTAGCTATCGCATCATAAAAAGCTCCAAGCAGCTATAAAGTTAGACCTCAAAAATATATAATACCTTTATAGCCAGTTGCTATCAAGTTTTAATTTGCACTTGTAGCAGGGTCTCTCCTTCATCACCTGTGGGGTCCCAGCCAGAGTAATGCACCATGCCCAGCCAGAGATGTGAGTCCTGCAACTGCTGGGACCCTGGAGCTGCTGGGACCCAGAGTCCTACAGCTGTGAATTCTGGGTCTTCACAGCACGCCTCCAGGTGCTGGAACCTGGCTGGGTGCCAGCAGCTGCAAGGTGAAGCTATGAACTCTCTGCCCCAGGGGTACATGAAACCCCCAGGGTGGGGAGATCACCATATCTTACAGCCATGGGAACTGCGTCTTCTAGCCATGGGAGCGAGTGGATCACCCTCGTGGCTAGGAGCCCTTCAGCTGAGAGGGCTCCCAGCTTGTGAGGGCTTGCTTTTTGCAGGTACAGGGGGAGCCTGGGATTGGGTTCCCCCTGGATTGGCAATAAGTCATGATGGGATCTAGTGTGTGATCCCACAATCATGCCTCCTGCCATGCATGTATGGTATGGCAGGAGGTGCAATTGAGTGAATCATCCGTTACATCGCATCGTGCCTTTACTTGCATGTGTAGAGGGGGCATTAGTGCTCTTTCTTACAGATTGCTGATACAATATTTCTTTAGACTTTGGATATTGAAATTCTGGCTCATAAAGTATGCATTGTGTAAACAGGCATGCTGAATATCACATTTTCAGTGCATCCATTGTTTTATCAGAATTCTGTAAAAATATTAGGTAAGTGGATAACTTGACCCCTTTTCTATGTAGTGAGTGGCTCTTAATACTAACCTGTAATAAAAATCATTTATATGTGGTAGCAGTTAATTTACTGAAATCAGTATTGGCAACAGTTCTTCGAACTTTTTTTTCCTGTAGCTGCAGGAGATAATTTCTGTTATCAGTCCAGAAAAAATTTCAATTTGGTACTAGCGGAAGCGGGAAAGATATTTTGTCTTGAAAGCAAAAAGATTATTTGGCTGTAAAGACATTATGAAAGAAATTGGAGGTAGAAAGTTTCAGACTGCATCATCTTCTAGGTACTAGGTGGTAAAGAAAGCTCTGAGAAATATTGACCTGCTTGCTTGTTGTCTTTCTTGGCTTGATGACATTAGACAATTATGTTCAGGCCAATCCTGGCTCCACTCATGCCATTGGCAAAACTCCCATTGATTTATTTATTTATTTATTTATTTATTTTAGCTGAGCTAGAATTTTGTCCATTGTATTTGATCATGACCCAGAGGCGTTATGGTAACAAACATGATGATAAACTGGGAGTATTGCCATTGACTTCATTGGAGCCAGGATTTCACTCTTAGTGTAAGTGAGAACTATCATTTTTAACTGGGTGTTATCAAGTTACAGTTAAACCTGCTATTCTCCCCCTCAAGGACCAGGCTAGAAACTATCCTGTTATCTGGCAGTGCATGATAACCTAAACTCCACTCCAAACAGATGAAGCTTAATTACTATTTGTTATGCATGCTGGTGACCCAGACTTAAAAATCCTTCTTGCATTGACTGAACAGTATGTCTAACCCAAGGCCAAGAATGAACTGGCCTTTTGCCTCACTTTCCCTCAGTAGAAGATGAATCAACATAAAAATAGATGCATGCAATTCCCCTACTTTGTTAAATTTCTCCTCTGGCTATGCTCAGTGTCAGCTGTGCTTCATAATCTTTGTAGATTCAATGTCTGCATTCTCCCCAGATTGAAATTTGGGGTGTGACTAGCACTCAGTGCTTTTTATGAGCATCCTGAGGTCAAAGGCACATTTTAGTTATCTACCTCTGTTCAGATCTGTTAGTCAGTGAAGTCAGGATATTTAACCTCAGATTGGCAGCCTTTCCTTGAAGGAGGAACATATAATGCTTCATTTAACTTAAAATTAAAGTTTTGATTTAATTTTAATCATCAGGCATAGGGAGCAGGAATTTGATCTATTAGGATAGTAAATAGAGGCTATTTTTTCTTTCTTTGGTAACAAAACGATAATCATTGTTTTCCATTCACAAGTATTCTTAATATAATTTCCTTGGCAAGTGGTGCCTGGATTCCTGCAAGTGTGCTTAGTACTACTAACATATACAGTTTGGCTAAGTGATGAATTAGGAGACAGTGAAAATGATAATTTACTAGTACTGGAAAGACAAAAACGTTAAGGATGAAAGGAGTGGTTCGAGAAGGTTCAAAGGCTATTAAGTAATGGGATGAAATAAATAAAATAAATCTTAAACTTCATAAGAATGTCCTGACAGAGTGATTTATTAGATCCTCAATTCTAGTAGGCTCTTAATCATCTCCCATGGGAAGAGGTGGAAGACCCATCCCTGGGTAGAACATTTATAACTAGTCTAGAGAAAGCAGTAGGAAATGCATTGAAGACCTTGTATTTCTCTTCTGTGCATGCTTTCTTTGACTGAATAATTGCATGTATCTTGGCATTAGATAACAGCATTTAGGAAATAAATAGTTTATAATATTTATTATTAATGGTTTTATCATCAGACTGAAAATAGCTCTGCATATGGTGTAGATGTTAACCACTGTAGTTCATTCATCTTTCTAAGAGATCAAAGGAATGGAAAAGCATCCTGTCCCCCTCCAGAGCTTTCCATAAAAGAGACAAAGAAGCTTAAGTATTTTAACATTTAAAAACTGCACTTGCTATACTGAATTTTATGTTAGCAAAGTGTTTATCTGAATTACAATAAAATGAAAGGCTTTTAATTATTATATTTTAAGAGAAACAGTTTACACAAAAAAGAAACCCTTACATTTAGGTTAGTGGATGTTTCTGTGGGGGCCTTATTATTTCTGGGTATAAGTGCTTATTATTTTATTAAAGAAAAAACTTACAATGTAGGTGTGTTTAAAAACCTTTAGAGTTTGAAGGTTTGAGGGTCAGCACAGCACTATGTTCTGGGAGTGACTTTTTCCTGGTAGTTAAGTTCTGCCTGCTCTAATCATAAAAAATCTTGGGGTTTATGCATAGTTAGAATGACACGGTGGCTGGAAGGTCCAGGACAAAATGATGTGGGGGAGATTCTTCAAGGATATTGTCCTGCGAATAACTAGAGTATGCATAACATTGCCCTCTACTGGATGAATTTAGGATCATTCACCTCTACAGCTACTACAAGAAGGTTTTTTCTTGGGTTCTAGGAACATATATGTTTGGAGCAGAACAGTCTAAATAGAATTTAACCATGATGTCTGAAATGATTCTGGGTGTGATTTATCCTTGGATGTACTTCTGAGAATGTATTTCATTAACATCACTTGCTTCAGACTTTCGGGCATATATATAAATATTCTGGGACATAAGTGAACACATTATAAAGTGGCTCCCACTTAAGAGTGCCAAATTACATAATATTCAATTGATTTGCTTTAGGAATTATTAATATTTTGATATGCAAATTGATATAATAAATGGGTATGAAGTTATTTATCAGTAGGGCTTTCCAACTGATGGTCTGCAGGACATTTGAGTTGCAAAGGGCTAATTTACAGGCCTTGGGCTCCCAGTCAGGTTCCTCTTCCCCCATTGTCTTGCAGCCAGGGTCTCTGGGCTCCCCCTTCCTCCTTCATCTTTCATTTCCTGCCCCTGCACCATGGGAAGCATGGTGCAGAACATCTTGCAATGCTAGGAGAGGATGTGGCTGGGAAGCTGAGGGTAGGCGTCCTTGTGGCACAGTGCTGTGGGGGGTGCCCATGGTCCCCACTGGTGTGGCCCCCACAGTGTGTGGTCTCTTAGACATTTAACAGCCTTGATTTAGGATATTTAATGACTAGGTTAGGTATTGACAATTTGTAAAAAAAGTGAATTAAAGGCAAGCTTTCATATGCCCGTAGTACTTTGGAATGTAATACAATTTTCTTCTGTTCTGTTACCAGACATAAGTCCCATATAAGCTGTTCCTCCTTTTATTTATCTCAAAGGCAGTAAACAAAATAAAAAACTGTACCAAGCTATTTTTATCTAATTTATATTAATAATTAACTAAATTTAAGTGATTTACCATCTCTATTTTGAGTTATATTAGCATATTGGGGGAAGCCATGGCAACCTTAATATGTTCCAAATGATTTGGCAAGTAGAAGTTTCCTACATGACAAGTCTATTGGCTATTTTAACTTGTTAAAACTCTCCAGCCGGAATGTTTCAGAACTTCCAGTTCAGAATAGCCACTAGTTGAGGTCGTTTTCAAGGAAGAGCTGCAAATATTTGAACTTGAGTTTTGCTCATCCCTGTGGATTCATTTTGAGGTGCTTTTACAGGGTGAGAGAGACCTCAGTCCTTGGTTCAAAGGTGAAAGAAGAGAGGAATTGCTTCCATTAAAGTTGGGTCTGCAACCTGACCTTTTTTCTCACCTTGACTTTGTTATGCCTCTAATGTTTCGACTGCAGAATTTATCCTGCTGAGCCCGAGTGGATAAGTAGTTTTTTCCAGGATGCTAATATTACTTTTAGTGTAGCTGCTGATAACATGTCTGCAGCTCGTCTTTCTCAAAATATCATGAGAAAGACAACAAAATTGAAAAGAGGGAGGTAAATTTTATTGAAAAATTTCCTCTCTTTTTTGAGATGTGAAATTTTGAAACAGTTCAAGCCCCTCTGCAGTAAAAAAAAAATTGAAAAATTTCACTGAGGCACTTTGTTTTATTTTTATCAAATATTGATCAGCTTAACTGTGGATCTCCTCATTCTCAGTAACGGAGGAGGTGTAGTCAAAGTCAGGGTGGATTTGATTTAAATCAAACCGATTTAAATCTCAGGTCAGGAAGCCTCGATGTAATCATTCTTTTCTACAGAAAGTGCATTCTTGTTGTTTGATATAACCTTAATACATATTATTCACAACTCATAGATGTAGATTTCATTTTTAGAAGGTACACACTATACATTTTAAAGCAGTGATTTATTTTGATATTTTTTCAGATGAATTTTGCAACTACATCAGAAAACTGAATTATGATTGGGGATATTTTTGCCACACTGTATTGGAGGAGAACAACAAGTGTCAGCAAAAGCAAGAGACATTTAAATTGTTTTATTTAACTAAACTGAGTGAGACCTTGAAAAGAGAAAAACAAGCTTATGTATTTTGGATATTTTTTTCAACAACAAACATGTATAATTATTTTAACAGAACAAGCAGATTTAAAAAAAAATTAAAACTATTTTAGTCATAAATATGATGTGTTTTTAACAAAATTAAATAAATTATTTCAGCCAGGTCAACCTGAGAAACTTAAAATACTAGGTTATGCAGAAAACTCAGTCTTCACCTTCCTCTTGTTTATTCATAGACTGGAAAAGAAAGACAAGCTTTCCTGATTTTTTTCAGTTCCCAGGTGATTTCTCAATCTAGAATGAATTAGTTCAAAGGAAGAAAATATTCTTTCTACACCAGCAGAAGAAGCTACTGCTGTTCAAAGCTGGATTATCATTTCAATAGTCTCTGATGGATCCAGATGTTTACGTGACTTCCACCAGTTCACTGGCGTGACTTTCTTTAAAGTCTCATCAGCAAAAATACCTTTCTTGACAAGTTCACCCTTAGCCCTGAAATTTATTATAGTTGGTATTATGATAGTTGGATGATTGCTGGATGCCCATATCATAGCCAACTTCTCTTCTTCAGCAGTTAAGGATTGACCCTGATACCGAGTATTGAGAATATTGGCAAGAAAATGAGCTGGAGATGGTGCTTGATCCATTTGTTTTTTTAATGCCTGTAGTTTAACTCTATCATTGTGTATTCCTCTTTTCAAGGTCTCACTCAGTTCCTCACAAATTTCAACAGCATCAGGAATAAAACAGTGATTTCCCTGCATTTTGTTCAAGGCTACGGAAATAGGCTTCAGGATAGCTAGCATATGTTCTACATTTCTCTTTAGCCCAATGTTGAGAACTTTGACTATTACAGTTCCATCTAGTTTGTCACGGTTTTGTTCACAAATTGCCATCAGATTAGGCCAGTTCTAAATATATCACTCAAAACAGTCTGCTACTGAGTTCCATCGCATGTCTTGTGGGAGAATTAGTTTGGTTCCTCCTGCTTTCTTCAGAGCAGCTGTTGCAAAATGGTTGTTAGGGAAGTATTCTGTAATTTCAGCAACATTAACCTTTATTTCTGAAGCAGTGAAGTCTTTGGCTAAAAGGTGCATCAAATGAGCACTGCAGCCTTCATTGTCTTCTAGATTTCTTCTCATCTTTGATACATTTGCAGCATTGTCTGTGACAAAGGTGCATACTAGACATTTGAATTTTTTTCACAGTTTGTTATAGCTTTTACTGCTACTTCTTGTAAGTATTTTGCTGTGTGCGCATTTCATGATACATCAATTTTTTCTGGAAGGTAGACAGTCCCTTCTTGTGTTGTCATGCAAGCACATATTACAGGATCATTGTGGACATTGCTGCGCCCATCAAGACTCAGGTTAACAGTTTTCCCCTCTAGACTTTTTACACACTGTTCAATTTCTTTCTCATACACTTTATCCAGCAGTTTGCCTGCTATATCTGCTCTATTGGGCAGACTGTATTCTGGTCATAATAACTGAACCATGTCAATGAAGCGTGTGTTCTCAACCATATGGAAAGGAGAGTTCGTTGCATCAACAAACCGAGCAATTTTTCGTCAATTACCTCTTGCTGTAATCTGCTGATTCTTATTGCAAATTTATCTATGGTTGTTTTTGGATGATGGAGGTTTATTTTTTCTTTTTGCTGCAGGTGATATATACTATGTGACATACATTTGACTGGAACACTACTATCATTAACAGATAACTCTGAAACTGTAGACAGTGAAGATGATGTTGAAAATGGATCATCAGAATCCTTTGTGTTGAGGGTGGATGCTCCTGAACAACAAAAAAAAGTCAATGCAGTCACCACAGTACTGCTCATTTAATATTACTCATTGCACTCGGTACTTCTTTAGAAGTGAAACTGTAAAAGGAAGATCTGCCTATTTCAGGCATTATTTTGTATCACAACTGCATTGAAAATATGGTAGTTCCATAAAGTAACAACTGTATTTTTGCTCAAACATTTTCATGAGAATTCAGGTAGTCCAGAAGTCCACCCAAAAGGTATGGACAGGGAAGATGGACAGTCCTGAAGAAAGAAGTATGAAATAAGAAAGTTTACTAACCTGGAGATCCTGCATATTCAGACATGTTCCGTTCATCATCTTCAAAGCAGCTTCCTCCTGAGAAGGAGCACGTCTCATGATTTTGTTTCATTCGGACAACCAGGCCTTACATTTCTTTGTTGCACTGTTTGCATTTTGCACACATGCCTGTTTTACTCACAGGTACTTCATTAAAATATTCCCAAACAGGGTATCTTTTATGGCCTGCAAACCTGTTGCTGTGATAGGTTTTCTCTTCTATCATACTGTCTCTGGTATGTGTTGTAAGGGTGGGACCCAGAGTTAGCACCATCTGTGTGTTTTGGTAGCTGTTCCTGCTCGCCCACCACAACTTGATGTTCTTCTTGGGAGACAGTTCCTAGCAGGTGGCTTGTGGGATCCCATGCCCTGGTTTCTTCATGGGGCTCCAACCTCCCTTTTACCTCTCTCTTACCACACCCAAGGCCTAAACGCATGTTAGTGTCCTGAGGTCTCAATTGCAGATGATCACTTCTCATCTGGAAGTCCCACTGTTGAGAGGATGAGAGACCTCCTGGCCGTCAGCTCCTCATAGGCTATCCCTTGGCTACAGACTGAGGCCACTGCAACTGAACTCACTTCAATCTTGAGGTACTAGTGTTCTTATAAAGGAAAACTCAGAAGCAAACATCAGCTAAAACCAATCAGCATCCACTGGTGTGGGCCATGGGTTGTGCTTCACCAGGCCCACAGACCCCTGTCTGGGTGCCTCTTATCTCACCCTTTAATGAGCTTGCTCTACAGGCTCAGCAGCTTCCCACTGCACCCTCACAGCCTTAATATGGATCCTCAGATAAGCCACCGCCCCTTCCCACCTCGGCCTCATCTGACTTGCAGCTGGGTCTGGCTGGGTCAACCCAGCCCCCTGTCTTGGTAGCCCTGTTCTGCTCCCTGGTGTGCACTGGCCCCCTGTTGCCACAGCCCTATGGCTTCGTGCCATCAACCACTCTGCTGCCCAGCTTGGCCCTGAGCTTCTGCCCCTCCTCAGGGGTTCCTCAGAGGC
>NW_005841829.1:6909956-6922016 GCF_000455745.1 Alligator sinensis
GGTGGTGTTGCACATTCCCCCTCCCGGGGCTCCTCTGGGGTGTGCCCCTGCTGTGGCACACAGCCTGCTCCTGCCGACCTCAGTGGTATATACCTTTTCCCTGCCATGCTGAGCGGCATTCTGCAGCATCTCTTCGCTGCCCAGCTCTCTCTCCTCCGCTCCTGCCCCGGGCACTCTCTTGGCCACCTTTTCATGGGCCGGCTCTTCTCCCGGGCTCCGCCCTGAGCTTCTCATCCTGGCATCCACCTGTAGCTGCCACTCATTGACCTGCCTACAGTGAGTGATGGGGAAAGTCGGGCTGAGCTGTCTCTTCCCCTTTCACACATACCATCCCCTCACTAGATCTCAAATCAATGGAGAAGCTATACTTAGAAACTTATCCCACAACACTTCTCAAATATTCTGCTCAAAATGTTTTTCTTTTGTTTCTACTGCCCCTCCCTCCTTGCATTTATCTCCAGAGTCCTCCTCCTTGCCCAGATCTACTCTGCCCCCAACATTTCTCTACTCATTTAACTACTTGAAACTGAACTTTTAGAGAGAGGAAAGGGCTTGACTCTGTGTACACAAGCTTCTAGAGAGATAATAGGGCTGAATGGATAGGTAATCAGGTCTGTTATTTCTCACTTCCATATACAGCTGTTAACAAGGATGTTATCACTGGAGACAGAAATCCACAGTTTGAGAACTGAAGCTAAGCATGACAGGGCATGTTTACCAGTGTATTTACACCCACCTAAACTTAATACTCCTTTGCTTAAGGTACATTAAGGCAGTTTAGGTATGTGTCTACATGTGGACGTGCTAATGCACATTAAGGCGCATTAAATTTAGGCAGGAATAGCTAAGTCACATTAGTGCATTTGCAGACAAGCTAATGCGCATTACCACAGTGTGTATCCATTGATGTACACCATGTTAATGCACATTAATGCATTCTACCTGTGTACTAATGTGACTTAGCTAGTCATGCATAAAGCAGGTATCAAATTTAGGTTAATTTTAAGGTGCATTAAAGGGACATATGTGTAGACATATGCCCTCAATGTGCCTTAAAAATGGTGATTTTAAGCTAAGCCTGCTTTAAAGAGGCACGTGTAGATGTGCCTACAGAGATGTTTAATAGGAGATTCTAGACTGATCGTTGAGTCCCATTGGGTAGAGTGGCTTTCTTTAATTTTTACTTATTTATAGAGGAGCCTCTTGGAACCCCATAAGATTGGGCCCCTAATATAGTCCATGGCCTGTTGTGACCTAATAATAAAACTTTTCTAAAAAGGTTAAATGAATACATTGTCTCAAATAGTATATAATTAGAATTTATAATCCCTATTCCATGATGATATCTTTGAGCTTTAACATATCTTAAATTAAAACTATCTTTATATAGGTTTCTTTTTTTAAAAAGCATCTTAACAAAAAATAATACAAAATACTATTAAATAAAAATCTGATTTAAAAATAAATCTGATTTTTTTTTTTTATAAAACAAATGTTTGATTTTTATCCACCCTGCTTAAAGCTGTACTCAAGCCCATGTCTTCTGTATTACAAATGCTATTTATTAGGCTGTCATGTGGCCTTCTGCCAAGTAATATCACTCTCTTGTTACACATTACTTTGCATCTGTGATGGGGTGGAATGTCTCAGTTGCAGGCTGATTACCTATCTGATAGATTATATTTGTGCAGAGTTGTGAAATAAGACATTTTATCATAATCTTGGGCTCCCCAGTATGCCCCACAGTTCAATTATCTGGTTGCCTTTGTATGGCATTTTGCATGTCCTCACATTGTAAATTGGAGGAGCAGGCACCTCCCCTGCCTCCCTGTTCTGCTGCAGCCCAAATGCTGGCAGACACCGACCCCCCTTGTACACCAATCCGCCCTCCCCCCCCCCCGAGACTGATCTGCCTGCAGCTGTTGGCCCACGCGTGCAGAAACATGTGATGCCCCAGCCTCCAATCACCCTTCCCTGCTCCCCCCAGCCCCAGGCAGTTCCTTGGTAAGGCAAGCTGGGAAGTGCTGGGAAAAACTTTGATGCTGAGCAGAGGCAGAGCCAAATCCCAGACATCTGTTGATATTGTAAAAAACCGTCTGGACGGAGATGGGAGGACCCAAAAAAAGGACATGTCCAGGGAAACCTGGATGTATGGTAACCCTAAATAAGAAAACTATTTTGCTTTTTTCACAGGACAGAGAAAGGGGCATTTAGATTTTAATGGCCCAATTTGGAAAACATATTGCTTACTTTTTCAGCTGTGGTATTGACTATGGGACAATTCAGTCTATACAGGGGGTATATCCCCTTCATTCACCAGGGTCAGTTAGAGGTATGCAGTTCCACTTAGCTAAATTGTAATGTTTTCTTAGGTTTGTGTCCGTTACCTTAGGAAATGCATCAGAATACAGAGAGACCATTCTGGCTGTGTAGTTAGGAATGCCTGCACCTTGCAGCTTTCTGTTGTGTATGTAATCATCCCTTCGGACTAGATTGCCCTTGATATCTTGAGTGATTCTTGAGGGGAAACCCCTCCACCTTTCTCTACTTCTTGCTTGTGCATTTCACAGGTATCACGGATATTTGCACACCCCAGACTATGGAAAGTGCAGGGGCTATACTTTTGTTATTTTGAGGAGCAATACAGGAACCTTGGCTTGTACACCTAGCCATCCTCCTTCTGCCTTCCATAGGATGCATATAAGAGAGCTAAGCTGTATGTTATACTGAAGAGTAGAGTCTGCATAGCTTTTTGCATGCTGGGGGATTTTGAAAGAGACTGTACCTTGTTGTGGTTCTGGATGTCCCTAATGTAGTAGTTCTCAACCTTTTCATACTCAAGGCACCCCTTGGAAAATGCCAGCTCTAAGTTTTCACTGTTTTTTTTTGGCTACAGTAAAATAATAGAATAATTCTCCTGTTGCAAAGAACTCAGGGGCTAGGGACAGAAATTACACACAAACTGGTATAAGTGATTGGAAGCCAGTTCAAAGCTGTAATACAACAGAAGTTCAGTGCACGTAAACTGCTTCAGAATAACTAAAACTAGTTAAAGATAAATCTGGATAGATGTATTATCAGACTGAACTGATTTAGTTTAAATCAGTTTATTGAATTTCGGTCCCAGTTCCCCTCCAGATTCAAGTTAACTCACAGTCCCCCAGCATCCCAGGATGCTTTGCACCTCCCTCACAAATCCCCCCTCACAGGGTGGGCAAGCTAACATTGGCCCAAGCTGTCTCCTCCAGCTGAGCAGGGGGGCATGTAGGGCCTCCCAACTACTGGCCTGAGCCACTGTAAGCATGTGGCTGCATTTCTGGAATCAAGAGTGAATGTCTGTGCACTTGCTTATCAGTTCAACCTACGCAGCTTAGACTAACCTGTAAAGACTGAATTGATTCAGCCTCGGGCTTTTTGACTGTCCGCTCTTGGCTAAAAGAGTACAGTGGTCAGAATGGTCAGGATATTTTTAACACTGTGGATTCCTATTTGAAATCTCTGGGTTTGTCTTGGGAATCTTGTTTACCTACCTAACGATGCTAACATTGCATGGCACTCTGTAGCACCATGGGAAGGTTTTCAAGGCTCTGCATCACTTTGGTTGAGAACCACTGTCCTGATGCAAGAAGGCACAGTCTAACCATCCTTTTCAACCCTACGTGCTCTGTTGGTAACATAGGTTCAGATTTTTTTAGCTAAATCCAAACATGATAGTTGAGTTGGATGCAATTTTGCTTTAATTATGATTAAATTACTCCACGAATTAACTGGAAGATCTCCAGGGATTGGAATCTTTTGACATATGAGAAAATTGCCTTTCTTTTAACAAGCTGCTTCAAGCATGGAAGGTGATATTAGCATTTTTCAGTTATAGCTTCAGGGGATTAAATAATAAGGGAAAATATTGTACCTAAAACTGTATGGTGTGCATGTGTATGCAGAAGTCTTCAAACTCAAAATACATTAAACCCCTCCTCCCCCCCGCAAAAAAACCCAACCACACAGAACCCCCTCCCCCCCAGTTAAACAAGTGGAATTTTCATAATGCAGATATGAGTTGGGGTATTTGTATATAAAGTGACTAAATTGTTATATGATAGTTTTTGATCCAGTTCTAGAGAAGGTTCTATACATTTCTGAGTAATAATAATAATTTGAAGTTTTGCAACTTTTGCACTTTGAAAACATATGGCAAACAAGTGTCTTTAACTAGAAACAGGTGTATCAAGCTTAGCCTAATGCAACTTTGGAAGGCAAGTAAAATGTTTATTTTGGTCCTTGTTTTTCTGTTGGGAGTGTTAACTATTTTGAACTGGTTTAAGCCTGTAACAGAACAGAAGCTCAGTGCACATGAACCAGTTTCAAAATGGCTGAAACTGGTGTAAGATAAACCAGGTTTAATGTAGTATCAGATTTAACTGATTTAGGTCTAACCGGTTTATGAAACTTCTGTCCTAGACCTCTTCCTTGTTCAAGTTAAATCACAGTCCCCCAGCATGCTGTGAAGCCCTGGACTGGGCTGTGCTCTCTGCTCCAAAGAGCAGGGTTGCTCTCACCTCTCTGCAGAAGCAGTGAAGGCTGACTGAGAAGGGGATGGGTGTGGGAAACCTGACTGGGAACTGCAGCTGGGTCTGCCTGGGGGCATGGGCATCCTCTGACAGGCTATTCCCTGCTTGATGCTGGAGCAGAGGGGGTGGAGGGTAGGTGGCGAGGGGCAGGGTGAGGGGTAGCGGGGGGGAATAGCTTGGGAGGGACTGCCAGCAGACAGGAGATCAGCAGACTCCATCCCCTCCCACCTCTGGCAGAGACTGAGGCGGGCAAGCAGTTGATAAGCGGAGGGGCAGGGGGTGTAATTCCCCATAGCTCCCCCAGCCCATGGAGTGTGGGGAGAGACTAGAGTACTGGGGCTGGAGGGACGGGTCCCCTGCCACCTGTGAGCACAAGGCCAAGCCCTCAGGACCAGACTCAGAGATGGGAGATGTTGGCCAAGACTTGCACAATCATCACATGTAGGTGCTGAAGATGGAGCTAAGGGAACAGGAGAGGATCCCAGACTGCTTGGGTTGGCATGACCAAAGAAAGCAGAGAACTACATTTATATTATAAAGCAGGGCCTGTAAAAGGTGGGAGACTGGAATACCTAAGAAGAGTTGAAAGACACTGAATGCATGAGAGTCCTGTGCCATAGGTGACAAGCATACTAATGCCAAGGCACCCAAGGTGGAGAAGGGGTTGCAAGTGCATCTATAAAAACCCAAGTAGAGATGAGGCCTGTGGGATCTCCACTCCAACACCTAAGACCACTTGCTGATTCCCCAAGAATGACTTTCTGAATACCCGGCTGTAAGGAGCCACTCTGCCTCCAGGGTTACGCAAGGCTTTCTCTTGTCTTTCTGGTTAATTACATTCCATTTTAAGTTAGACTAAGCTGTGTGTGCTCTCACTCTGTTTTACTGGGTTGTATCTTAGCACAGGCACAGATTTTTGGTTGTTTTTTGTTGTGTGCTTGAGGTTACAAATTGCTGTGTTCAATAGATGCTCGCTTCAGAGAAAGGACTGTTCCTGTTCAAATTTTTATGAATTCAATGCCACTACCTTTTTCCTCACCTACCCCCTCCTCAGCCTGGCATGGGCTGCCCCCACCCTTGAGCGAGGGGACACAGAAGCCTGGCAGGCACTGCCTCTCCTCCCCCCCACTCAGGCAGACCTAGGCATGGGTCTCATGCAGGCCATGGTGGCTTTAAAGCAATCCCCCCCTGCTAGCCCCAGCCTGGGGCCTGGCCATGCCTCCTCTGCTCAAGCAGGGAGGTGGGGAAAAGCCTTGGAGCTTTAGTCCTTTCCCTTTGGCAGTGGTTGGCAGGCTGGGAGCCAAGCTCTAGCAGCCTCTGACTTCTGGCCTGAGCCACTGCAGGTATGTGGCTGCATTCCCTGCATCAAAAGTGAATGTCTGTTCACTTGCTTCTTGGTTTAATCTCTGCGATTTAGATTAACTTTAAACACTGAATCAATTCAGCCTCAGGCTTTTTGACCGTCTGTACTTAGCCTAACTGTTTGGCTTGCAAAGTCCCAAGTACTCAGACCTGATCAAGATAAAGCCTTTTGCAACTTCTTTCACATTTCTGGCTAACTTTTATCTGATCTCCCCACCTCTTTCCTTTCCCCCCACCAGGAGCTGTTTCATACCTCATATAAAAGTTGCATATCGCATTTACAGTGATGGAAAACAGACCATAGTTGGTTTAAACTAGTACTGTAGTTTAGTAGTAGTTTACAATTATGTCTACTATTTGTGCTTAATTACTACCCCATAAGTTAAATAAGGATCATAAATAGGTGTAGTAGTTTGATTAAACACGTTAGAGCACTTGACAAATGATACTTAGTTAAGCCTCAAAACACTTTGCTTTTGTGAGGGAGATAAAGACTACCATTCTCATTTTCACAAAAGTGAAGGAAACCAACACAGAGGCTAAAGTGATTTGCAGAAAAAACATACAGCAAGTCAGTGACTGCATCTGAAATGGAATCCATGTGTCCTGTCCTTCTAGTTGCATTCTAAGTACTAGACAACACCTCCTGATTCATATTTTACCATATTAGTTGGTAAAACCAATTTCTTCTGTGCAAGCAGCAGCCAAGTTATATGGAAATCATTCTGAAACTTTTTTTCTCTGTGCCTTGTCTTAGTATTCTGTGAAATGTAATGCTCAATATTCTGTGCACAGTAAATATAAAGTTTACAATAACTAGTCTCTATACTCCCCAACCCTGACCCTTGAGACTAAACCAGTTCAATCATTTTGATACAGTACCTTACGCAAAGCTATTCCTATGCTGACAGACTACTACATTAGGTATTGCCTACAAGATAAATGGCATTAATTATAACACAAATGTTATGCAGACAAGATCAATACTGTGTTCACATTCCCATGATCATGTGCTGCTGTGACACTTAGAAGAAACCTTTGGAGGAATCACTTAAGAAAAATGGTATATGTTATCTCATTTTGATAATCCATTGCATAGTGCACTAAGTGGTTTATACAAAGAGAAAAGTGCTGTCAGTAGTTTATGGTATGTGTTGCAAAGCTGCTATCTTATATTTGCTTGAGAATTTCTTTCCTTAACTATCAGACTTTCTGTTTTTCTCATTTGTCAATAGTCATCACTAGTCAGAGACTCCAGTTTTTTGCTGAATGGAGCACAGCTGGACTGCAGGGTGAAACCCTCATTCCTGTAACAAAGAGTTTGAAATTTACATAATTAATGAGCCCAGATATCAGATATGACAAAACAGAAAGCACACTCTTCTGTCATTCACTAGCTACTCTTCTGTCATTCACTAGCTCCCCTTCTCCAACTGCTATGCTACCTTTATTATTTTTTGTTTGTCAACTACCAGCTAGTTTATAATCCAGGTGCTAGTGTTCACAACCAAGCCAATTTGAATGAATTTTGCAGGAGTCAGGGAGACACTACATCAGATAGGTTTTTTTAAATCCAGATATATCATGTATGTTCCCTTCAACAACTGTTTTTGTAATTCCAGCAAAGGAGGAGCAGTTGGGTTAGGTTTGAGCTGTGACTTGTGCTCCAGTAATCAAAGGCTTTATTCTCCAAGAATAAGTGAACAGATACTGTTGATTTGGCTACTTCCACGTCCCCCTCATTCCCCAGATCAGTTATTCAGCATGTAGGGTTGGGCAAACCACAGTTTCTTCAGCTGAGATTAATTTTCCCTGCTACATGGAATTAATTAAAGCTTGAAATGTATTTAAATGATGTTCAGAACTCTTATACAGCTCTGCAGTGTTTACAAGTGCCAAATACCTGTATTTACACACATAGCACCTTTCCGCCAAAAATTAGTCATTCAAAAGTGAGGTGCATGTTTTAAGCAAGGAAGCTGATTTCCACACCAGAGTGGAGGCATGGGGATGCTGGAATGGCTGCTGGGGGCTGTGCTTCCTCCCCAGCTATGTGCAGAAGAGACGGAGTCTACTCCTCAGCATCACTCACCCTCTTGCTGCACAGCTAAAGGGTTAACCCTATCACAATCACTGCTAAATTGGCAGCAGGTTTTGGCTGAGCAGCCAATTCAGCAGCTGTTTTGACAGGGATAAACCTCTGTCGTGCAGCTTGCGGTGAGAGGTTGAGTGATAGTAAGGGGTGGATTCTGCCTTTCCTACATGAGGCTGGGAGAGTTCTGTGATAGTGAACTTGTGCAGGTCAGGGAAAACTCTGGAGAAAACATTGTTAATCTGTGCTTCTTGCTTGGGATTGTGTGGTATGCAGGAAAATATGGTCATTGTTTCTCTAGATACTATATTTTTTAATTAATTAATTAATGTGGCTTCAGTTTGGAATGACTGTCCACCTACAAACCTGCTTCACTTAAGATGGGTACCAGAGTCCTGCAGTACTCATCCATGCCCTTGGCTGTTGTTTTCAAATTGCACTGTATTGCTTCAGGGCACTGTGTGACTTATCAGTAGCTTTTTTGCTTGTGTCTGTGAACCCTTCTTGAAGAGGGAATTCTCCTGCTGGCATGAGTATAATTAGAGTCTGCATGATTTCATACATAGTAGCCAATTACCTTTGATTTCCTGATGTTGGCGGGGAAACTTGTGTGTGGTTTCATTAATTCTAATTTCAGTCTTTACACACACCAGTAGATTTGTGCATGTGCACATAAACCCATACATGATGTTAAGGAGAAATTAGTTGAAGCGGGGAAGGGTGGCAAGGGCTCACCTTGGAGAGTTTCAGCCTTCCCAATATTAGGAGCTGTGCTGTGTATCTGTGAGAAATGGACCACTACCATGAATTTCTTTTTCTATTATTCAGATCAAGCCATTTCCAACATTGGAGAAGTTCAGGTTCTTCCTTAGTCTTCATTATTTAGTGAACAAAGTGAAAGAAGACTATTGCTGGGCAGGAACTGGTTTTCTTGTCCCTTGAACATGTAACTTTCCAAACACAGACAAAACTGGGACAAGCTCAGAAGAGCTGTTACCTTAGGCTAAGTAGAAATATTCAAAAAGCTTGAGGTGGAATCAATCCAATCTATGCAGGTTTCTCTAAGCTGCATAATTTGGGACTGTTAATAAATGGAATTCACATTTGCTCTTTGGTTGGGGAAGGCAGGCAGATGCCTGCACTGGCTGAGGCTTTGGGTGGGGTGGGGTGGGGGGAGAGGGGGTGCTCCTACACCTCTCCCAAACTACTGAACATTGCTGAGGGCAGCTGAATCCAGCCAAGTGAAGGCCATCCCTGATTGGCTGCCCAGCCCCTTGCTGTCAGCCACAGGGATGCGGGGAACCAGCACCAAATCTTTCCCCAGCCCTGCAGTGGCAGGGAGAGAGGAAACGAAACCCCTTTCCCTGGTCCCGGAACCGTCCTAGCTGCAGTCTGCCCAGCTGGGGAGGAGGGAGCCCTGCACCATGCGGGGTTTCGCCCCACCCAGCTGGGCCAGTTTGCACAGTTCCTCTCCCTGTAAGTCACTGCCTCTGACACATGGGGGCGAACAGAGAGCTTATCTTAGAGGGAGCCAGACTGGGGTAGCAGATAAGTTCTCCCTCCCACCTGTGGGTTAGAGACAGACCCCAGCTTGTGGGAAGTCTGAGGCCAGGGGCTCTGTCCCACCCTGGGTCAGAGGCAGCAACTCGTGGGCGGGGGGGGGGCAGAGCCATGCAGTTTGGCCTGGCCTAGCTGGGTAGACTTCAGCTCCGAGGGGATCCAGAGGGACTCCATTACTCCACCTCCCCTCAGCTGCTTTTCTTGCCTCACAGGTGCAGGCAGAATGTAGTCTGGGGTGCAGAGGCATTGCTGCCTCAGCTCTGTGACAGCCTGGGAGTAGGGCCATCCTGGCTTGGCCGGACCAGAGGAACATGGGTGCAGACTAGCCACTCATCCAGTAAGGGTTGGCGGGTAGCAGGGCACTGCAAAACATCCTGGGATGCCAGGAGACTGCAATCTAATTTGAGTTGGGAGGGGATCCAGAACAGAAGTTCAATAGACTGGTGTACCCTAAACTGATTAAATCTGATACTACATCCATCCAGGTCTATCTTAAAGCAGTTTTTGTTATTTTGGAACTGGTCTGTGTGCACTGAACTTCTGTTGTGTTACAGGTTTTGATTGGTTTCCATCTACTTATACCAGTTTATGTATAATTTCCCTACCTATCCTAAGTAGATGAGGCATGCACTGAAAGCTAGAGTTTCTCACCTCTCAAATGATTGTTGTAATTACCAACTTGTTGGCTATTATGGGGTTAGTCTTGCTCTTAGAAACTGTTGTGGACCTAAGAAAGCTTGCCAACAAATTAGGTTTAGTTTAGGTCGACATTCAGTATTTTTATGGAGATATTCCATATCAGCTCTGGAGGAGTCTGTCTGTAAGGTAGAATTGTGTTCATTGCAAAATATTTTTCCACTGCAGCTTCAATATTCTGTCACTAAAGCAGGCTGTGATTGTTGCTTTATTAATTACTGTTGATCAGGGACTGCACCAGCTCTAGTTATTCTGCTCTTACAGTTTTATCTTAAAGGGCTGGAGGTGCATGCTTAGAGAAGGTTTACATTGCCTTCTGGAGGGGGTCCCCTGCCATATTGGCCTGAATCTGCCAGCTGGTGCAGACTGGTGATGGGGCCATGCTCTGCCTTGCATGAGCCCTTTGGGTTGTCTGGCACTCCTAACAATCCTCTCATGTTTATTCCCAGAAAGAAACTCAGCAGGTGCTTGTGTCTGCCCCTCCTTGCCGCATTTTTGCATCTGTACAAGTCCAGTCACAATCTGTTCCTGATACCTCTATTTTTATTAATTAAACCCTGACTCAGTTGTTTGACTTCCTCAGTCTAATTTCAATCTGGCTCAGTCTAACTTCATGGAGTGGGATGGGGGATGTATTCCATTTATGTTCTGGGCATGCTGAGATCCCTCTCTACCTACAAATGCAAACACCAGAAGCTATTCAACCTTATTTCTTTAAAGCCATCTTCTGATAAACTGTTCTACTTCAAGAGATTTTTTTTAGATCTCCCTGTGAATAATTATTTATATATAATGGTGCAACAGAGCAGTCTTTATTTGGCAGGCCAGGGTGATAGTTCTCTGTGTATTCTCCTTTGGTAATTACCTCAGTTGCTGTTTACAATTGAGATGGATGTTGTCTGGGCTTTGGGAAAGTGTTTGTTCTTGGAGACTTGCTAATAAATCTTACATGATTGTATATGAAAATGTTTACCATAATGCATCCTTGTATCAAATTTATTTGACTATAATTATCGAGACAAATATGAGGGTGCTTTAGAAAGTAACAGGAATTTCAAAATAAAACAATTTGTGTGCAGTGAGTGGGGAAAGTATACAGCAGTGGGGTGCACTAATGGCAGTACTGTTCATAGATTTCATAGACATCAGGGCTGGAAGGGACCTCGGAAGATCATCGAGTCCAGCCCCCCGCCCAAAGGGCAGGAAGTCAGCTGGGGTCATAGGATCCCAGCAAGATAAGCATCCAGTTTCATCTTGAAGGTGTTCAATGAAGGCGCTTGAACCACCTCCGGTGGCAGGCTGTTCCAGACCTTGGGGGCTCGGACAGTAAAGAAGTTCTTCCTTATGTCCAGCCTGAAACGATCTTGAAGTAGTTTGTGACCATTCGATCTCGTCATCCCTTGGGGCGCTCTGGTGAACAAACGTTCCCCCAGATGCTGGTGGTCACCCCTGATAAACTTGTAGGTGGCCATCAGATCACCCCTGAGCCTGCGCTTTTTCAGGCTAAAGAGCCCCAGGGCTCTCAGCCTGTCATCGTAGGGTCTGCTTCCCTGACCTCTGATCATGCACGTGGCTCTTCTCTGGACTCTCTCAAGCTTCTCCACATCCTTTTTGAATTGTGGAGCCCAAAACTGGACACAGTACTCCAGCTGCGGCCTCACTAAGGCCGAGTACAGGGGGAGAATGACGTCCCGGGATTTGCTTGAGAGACGTCCCGGGATTTGCTTGAGACGTCCCGGGATTTGCTTGAGATCATCGAGTCTGACCCCCTGCATAGGCAGG
>NW_005841829.1:6922881-6947434 GCF_000455745.1 Alligator sinensis
GCGTCAGTTGTCAGTTGCCCCATCTGGCTCAGCAGGGGTCCAATGTTGCCTCTGCTTTTCCTCCGGCTCCCCACATATCTGAAAAAGGACTTCTTATTGTCCTTGATGCTCAAAGCTAGCTGGAGTTCAGTTGCAGCCTTGGCTTTCCTGGTCTGCTCCCTACAGGACCGGACCAGTGCAGAATAATCCTCCTTGGAGGTGACTCCCATCCTCCACCCTTTGTAGGCCTTTCTTTTTAGCCTCAGGAGATCTGCTAGGTCCCTGGAGAGCCAGCGGGGCTGCTGTGCCCTCTTGCTGCCTTTCCTCCGAGTTGGAATAGACTGTTGAACGGTGCACCCAGGGTAGCGACAGACATTCAAAAAGCCTGAGCCTGAATTGATTCAATCTTTGCAGGTTAGTCTAACCTGCACAGATAGAACCGATTTGCAAGTGAACAGACATCCACTTTTCATTCTAGAAATGCAGGCACATGTCTGCAGTGGCTCAGGCCAGAAGCCCAGGGGCGCTAGAGCAGCCCTCCCTTCCCTTCCACAGGGAAGCTGAGCTAAGGGGGCATGGGGGGTGACCAGGCCCCAGCAGGCCTAAGTAAAACTGAGGAGGTTTAAAGCCCTACCTTGGCCTGCAGGGTTCAGAGGGTGGGGGAAGAGGGAGCGTGGCGAGACCAGGGCATGGCCAGACCACCATGGTGGGAGAGAAGGAGGAGGTGGAGAGCCCTGCTCGTCGCAGTGGCTCCTTGACAGGGAGGAGCAATCCTGGCACAAGGCTCGACTGCCTGGCCCAGAGGGGGACTCTTGCTCCTCCTCCTCTTCCCTCTTCCTTAAAAAACAAATCAGATTTAGTAAAAGTTTTTTCCATAAGCTTTATTGGGCTTTGCATTAACTCAAAGGGAATGAATTTTCTCCCACAGCTGTTTTTTTTTTTCATATCAGTGAAGCATAGAGTCAGGCTGTAAAAGGTACATATGGGATAACATTTCCAAGAAGCATTAAAAAAGCTTCACTGATACATGTACCTCTCCTTTGCCATGGTGATTGGTTTATTTAGCAGAGCCACTAGCAATCAGAACTGAAGAACACTTTTCAGCTGTGCAACATCACCTAATTTCTTCAGTTACCAGTTTCTTACCCTCTTGAAAGCTGAGTCAGCCTGTTGCCTTTTGAACTAATGTCTAGAAAACTATATTTTATGAGGTATAGAAAAACCAGACACAGCCCAGGATATCAAGGGAAATAGATCACAATGTATTACTTCACACGTGCTACATCTCACACTTTGACAGGTAGAACTGCAGGATGGAGTGATTGAGGGAGGCAAACAGCATTTGAAAATGGTGATTCAGCCCCCCCACCATAATCATGATATTACCTAAAAAAAATTATGAGATGTTACTGGAAGGATGTGTGTGGAGAACAAACAATTTGGATTCTTTGTTTTTGTCTTTCAGAATGCTCTTTCGCTTTTTTTGCTGTGTTTTTTCCTCCCTTAAGGCTTTCTCCATAACTGTGAGGGCTAGAAGCATCAATCACATGCACACATTTTCCCGGGACTCAAAATGCTGTGACTTTAGAACCCACCCAAATGTTCCAAGATTTATGACAAAATGATGACAGTTGGCAATACTGAAGCCATCGCCACCACCTTATTCTGATAGAATAGGGCTGTCCAACTGCAAGCAGCCAGGGGCTACATGCTGTATGGGCCATACCCATACGAGCCATCTGCCTGCCACTACACCGTACCATGCAGGCACCCCCTTGCTGCAGTGTGCTGCTCCCCTGCACAATAGCATGTATGGTGGACACCCTGCGTTGCGCTTCTTCATGCTATGCTGCACTGCTCCATTGGGTAGGGGCAAAAAACAGAAGCTTGAGGAGGGAGATGGAGCCTGGAAACCTTATCTGCTGTTGTAGCCAGAATGAAGGGGGAAGCGGTGGGCAGGTGAGAGCCTGGAGGGGGCCACAAATTAACCCCTTACAGGCTGCCTGCTGCCTGCTAGCCTAGCCCCGAGTTGAACAGCTATATGATAGAAGTGTATCCTATTTTCAAGAGTTTCTCTCAACTGGTTCCGGTTACCTTCTATGATCTCATGTCGTCTTTTCTAACTACAGATCATAGTTAGAACAAATCCATTATCCTGAAAAACCTAATTTATAATCTGTCTAAACCTATATATTAAGACTCATACAAAATATATGAAAAAATGTGTAATCCATTTTCTTAATTAAAAAATTCTTTACATTTAAAACACTGAAACATGAAAGAGAGAAAAATCCTTGATACAGGGTGGCATCTTTATATGATTGAATTTTCAAAATGCAGTTAGATATCTTGCAACTTTATCTGGAAACTTTCTTTATTCAGGATCCTATTAAATCATCAAGTTCAACTCCTGCTAGTGCAGGAGAAAACTTTTTGTTTTTTATAATCCGCTCTCCAGTGCCTTGTCCACTCCTAGTTTTAAATGTCTGGAGCAAGAGAGCCCAGATAAAAGCTACCTTAAAATAACACAGCTTTGGGTGTTTGTCCTAATTATTCACAACAAAACACACGCCAGCTTTCTCTTGATCAGTGTGCCAGACAAGCACAGACTGTTGTTATTTGCACACAGGATAAAATCTGAGGTCTAGCAGCCTGCTTGACTGGTGATCTGTTGCTTGTCCAAAAAGGTTACCATTCCCTTTGTTCATTTGTTTCAATGCCTAGCTACTCTATGAAGTGTAATGAATCCAACTTGAATTATTTGTTTTGACTTATTTTAATATTCTTCAAGTCAGGCAGCAAACAGTAGCCATTCATCTAGCAGTTGAAGCAGAGCTGGGGAAACAGTTTGAAGTTGGAATGTAAACACAGTACATGTATAAATATGGGATGGCAGGAGGAAAAGGGAATGTTTTTGTTCAGAACATACCAACCCTTTATATGGACTGCGTTTAGAGTTGACCTGATCTAAGCCTGAAGCATCATTTTGAATAGGAACCCTCCAGCTACTACCACAGATGCTGAGCTGCAAAATGGTTAGAGCCTGTTTTTTCCACTCAGCCAACGTGACCTATAAGTAATGATTACAATCTTACCCATCTCTATCTACCCATATATCCCAAATATCAGTATCAGATGGTTACTTAGGGCATTACTGTTAATATAAAGTCTGTTCTAGCTTTATTTTTCCTCTGCTGATTTTTGCTCCTTTTTTCTCTCATGCCCCTTTCTCTCTGAAACCCCTAGTGGGTCACTAATCCAAGCCTGGTGCACTGCTGTCTGATATACTGATGCTTATTTCTTCAATTAAGTACAATATTGATCTTTTACAGTGCACACACGCTTGCTTTCTCTATCCCTCATTATTCAAGTTCATACAGCAGAGGAGTAACAGAAGTCATCCATCTGGCTTGCTGCCTACGGCTGGTGTCCAAAGATTGGCATAATTATTTGGGAACACATGGAACAGAAACACATTTTTTCCATAGCTATGGAACACAGTGCCAGAAGGGGAGCAGTAGTATGCCTAGCTGAAGCTAGTTTACCACTTGAGGGGCAATAGAGTCTGAAGTAGTGGGGAAATTGGAAAATAGACATCAATATCCATAATCTGAACTTCAAGTATAAGGGAAAGAGTGGCCATAAAAGATAAAAGACACATAGAAAGTGACTACCTGTCTTGTATGCATACCAGCCTAGCCCCTGGCTTCTTTACTTTTCATTCCATCCAGGAAGAGCACACACCAACTGCTGAAACTTCCTTAGCCCGATGAAGGGTTTTTGAACCCGAAATCTTGCTTAGTAATTGTTTTCCAACTATTTAAGTTGGTCTAATAAAAGATATCAGATTCACCCAAAGAACCTTGTCATACAGTAAGTTTCGTATTTACAGTGGGCAAATATGGGGGAAAGAGGAATGACCAGATCCAAGGAAGCAAACCAAGTTTGCGTGATACTGTTGCAGTAGTCAACCATTGATACTCTGGATCACAGTGTACAGGTTTCCCTCGCTTTATGCTGTACACGCGTTCCTGGAAAGCAGCGCACAACTCAAATTTGCATACAGGGAACCCACTTTACAATGTAACAAATGGGATATGTTCCAAGACCTCAACTGTACTGACCCCCAGACCCATTTCTACCACTTTTACAAGACACTTTTGGTATTCACCAACAGCAGACAGTACACACAAGCACAGGGCACTTTCATAATGGGGATGGCAACTACAGAAATACGTGTTGCAGACAACGAGCAAGGAGCACAGATCCATACTGGAGACTATATTTTGGTGCACATCACTCCCACAATGCACTGCATAAAGCAGCTGACTGTGGGCTTCCACTACACCAATCGCATAAGAGTGAATTTACCTCATATATAACTATTTTTTGGTATAAAAAGGGTCATTGCATAAGAGCAAATTCACACATATAGAACCCGCATAAAGTGAGGGAAACCTGTATGTGTAAGAGGTCTAGTCATGTGCTTGATGAATCCACTGGTATGGAGTCCTGCAACCATAACACCAAGACCTTTGATGTGTATGCCTAGGCAAAAGTATGGAGTAATGAAGGCTGCCCATGAACCACCATCCCTCCCTTTAGACCACTGAGACAGACTCCAAAGGCCGGACCAAAGGCCAGATGTTCAGGGCCTCAATGCTTCTAACTTCTACCAAAGAGCAACAGATAAGAACTGCTGCTTACTGACTGCCTAACACCTCAGCGATGGCACGTTTCTGTCAGGGTGATGTCCCTTAGCCTTTCTCCAACTAAGGAGCACCCACAAGACAGTGGGGGCTAGGGTTCTGAGGCACCCTGTACACCCCTTACTTTGGAGGTTGCAACGTTGTGGTATTTCATAGCAGCGACCTCACCACAAGTAGCCCTACAACATTGCCATCAGGCCGTCCAGTTGGATGAAGTTTATGGTCATACCTAGGACTGATACTGTTAAACAGTAGGGTTGCAGTAGTCTAAAGACGGAGGTGTTTCTCCCCGTGTGTTAAGTGCTGTCGGGTGAGTAGAGCAAATGACTGACCTCTGAGAAGGCCTATGTTCTTGTTCTGTCTCTGCCACCGGTTCATGCTGTGCTGTACAGCAAATCATTTGGAACTTGTTTTTTGCTGGCTTCTGTATTAAGTAGGAGTCCACAGACTCAGTACTATTGGATAGTGTAGAGATAGCTATCTTCTTGCACTGGTCCTGATGTTTATAACCTGAATGGGGCTTGATATACAGGCTTTGTACTTTTGAAAGGTGACAGAACTCCTACTGCTCTGTACCTTGTCAGGTGCAAACTGGGTTTAAAAGCTGCAATCTGGCTTTTAATATCTCGGTGCCTTGACAGCGTGTGAATAATAGGGAGGGGCATGTGGTGAGACAGTTACAAGTAAGGCAGACAAGGTTCTTTTGGTAAATCCGATATCTTTTATTACCCCAAAAACCTTGTATGCCTATGTCTTTTGACCAACACAGTTACAGCCTACACTCCTGAGCATAGGTGACTGGTAGGGGGCTTTGGGGGGGACACGTGCCCCCCCTGAGATTGGCCACTGCCGCCACCAGCTTCTGCAGGCAGTTGCCGCTCGCCACCCCACCACCGCTGCCAGCTTTTGCGGGCAGTCACCGCTTGCCACCCTGCTGCCATCGGCTTATGCGGGCAGTTGCTGCTCACCCCCCACCCTTGCTGCCACCACCTCCGGCTTCTGTGGGTGCTCACTGCTTGCCACCCCACCACCATCGCTGCCGCCCACAAACTGTGCCCTCCCCGCCCCCCCGGCTCCCTCCAAGTCTCAGGAGGCACCAGTCACCCATGCTCCTGAGATATGAATAAGGCACTTTAGGATCCTTATGTGAATGGCACAATAGAGAGGCAGACAGTGTTGTTGTTGTTGTTGTTATTATAATATCATATTAATTAGCTCCCTCCAGGATCTCAAAGGCAAATAAAACTCTTCACTACTTCTCTGACTGCTTCCCCTCCCCTCCTTACACCTTGCTTTCCCGTAGACACCCATATTAGTCATTAAATCATGGGAGTGCTATTTTGAACAGGAAGATTGAAGTTTCACACTGACAAAAAATTCTCATATGACTCATATGGTGTGAAAGGGTCACTGGATGTCATTCAGCTAAAATTTCCCTAATTGCTATGAACAATGGTCTATGTTTAAAGAAAAAATCAGAGGAAATATCTAATCACACTCCATAAAACAGTATTACAACATTTCAGAGTAATTTTCCACAATAGCTTTGCCTAAAATAGTATACTATGGATCATTAGCCATTATTGTTAATCACTGTAATTTTTTTTTATAATGATGTTCTGAAAGACGAAGGTTATATAAAGGAATTAGGCTTAGGTCTTGCTGCAGTCCAGAGATTTTATTGTTTCAGTCTGAGGTTGTATTAAAATATTCCAAAACCAAATGGCAGCAATTTGGTTTGTAATGAAGACATTTGTGGCAAAGATTTAAGGGTGAAGTTAGTTCATTAGTTGTAGTTGCTAAACAAATATTTACTGGCATATCAAACAGGTGAAGCAATGCAGATGAACACAGGATCATTTTGAATTAATACTGTATCACTGTAAAACACAAACATGGACAAATAGGATTGATGCTCTTCCTACCTGTAAATATGCACTGTAAAGATTCATTACAATCTTCTTTTTACATTTCATTGTATGCTTGAAAACTGCTATTTTGAAGTTCAGTATGTGTGTGTGTGCATGTGTGCGCGTGCGCACACACACACCCACACACACACACACAACTTTACGTTTGTGATACTTGGTACTGAGAGCTGCAAATTGATTTGACAGGGAATGCCAGTTAATTTACTAGGCATTAGAACAATTGTTGGTTTTTGCCAATAATATAAAATGGATGTTTTAGACTCATAAAATGACTCCTTAGAGCTTTGAAATAACACTGCTGAGGTGAAAAAAAATATTTTTTTACAGCAGACCCATCTGTAAGCCTGGACCTATCGGGACCAGTACTTTAATATTTTTCAAATTGTTTCTTAACAATATTTATTTCTATAACTATTTCTCATAAGACTAAACAGACATGGCTAGGTTCTTCCATATTTTTTTTCTTTCTTAGGTTCTGACTTGTCCCTAAGTGGCATAACTCCCTTTGAATTCAAGGGAAGTTGAATCAAGTATATGCTACAGGGACTTTGTCTTAGTATGCTGTGCAATATGTTTGCTATTAGCCATGAAGTAATGTTATATCTTTTTTCACTTTTTCTGACTTTCTGTTTTGCTCTTGTCCGTTTCTGTTTACTAATAACATGCTACCAGGCTATTAATGATATAATACATTGGGGTAATTTGGGGAAGGGTTCATTAAGTCACTTTTTTCTTGATTTTATTATATTTTTTATTAACTTGCGTAAGTCAGGTGGAACAATGTGTATCTTTGCACTGACTAGTCAGAGTAATAGCAATTATTAGCATGAGAATTTTCTTTGGCTCTTAATGAAAACACTTTCTGAGGTAGTTGCATGCTCTGTCCTGACTTTAAAGGATTCATTTTCTGTAACTTTTTCTTTTGGCTACAAGATAGTGGACACACAAGCCTCACAACCCCAACATTAAACCTCAGAAGTACTATTTGATTTTTGATAGCACAGTCACTATGAAACTTTAAGGATATTATCATCATTTTACTGTTTTACAAGGCAGTAATCCAGATCCCTCAAGATAAACTATAAAGCCAGATTATTGAAAGGGGAAAGCTGTGCATTGCTATTTGCTCTGCAAGTTGTTTTAAAACATAACAGTTAAAATTGTCATTGAAATCATGGACTACAGACTGGAGAGAAGCTCAATGAGGGCAAGATGCTGTACCTAACTCAGTGCATTGTCCTCATGCATAGAGTCAATAAGTTATTAATGGGAGAAAATACTGCAGGATCTTATAAGTGGGAATTAATTAATATATGTTGCGTGGTGTCATAATGGTAAAAATGGTAAAATTCTGGCTAGAGCAGGTCATGCAAAACAGAGCACGCACTCAACTACTTAATGGTCGATATGTAGTGGCGAATGTTGTAGCATTGAGACAGTACAGGAAACATTCAGACTCAGTAATATGTCTACTGAAGAACTTGGGTATCGAATAAAATGTTTTTATTTCAGAAAAATCTACGGCTTCCCTACATAGTTTAGGGGAAGATGTGGCATGAAGTGTGAAATGATCTGATTGTATGTTGCCATATATGACACTTAAAAATTTAGAGCAGTATTTTAATATTTCTTAAGAGTGTCAAATGATTTTGTGTGCCATGACTTGAATATGCTCAATTTGAAATTACTTAAAGGGGTTTGATTTTTGGAAGGTGTATATGCAGTACTTAAAGAAATTAGGCTCTTTTTAGATACCTGAAAGTCTTGCCCACAGAATTCTGGACATTAAACAAGTTCAGTGCTGTAACACTATTGAAATGAATGCAGAAATTTCACCTGGGAGGAACATATCTTATTTTTGTATCCTTTCCCACTAAGTTAAAGGTCTGAGGAGCTTTTATAAAACATAAGCTTGTGGGGCTAGAAACTTTTTTAAAGCTTTGGGATGAAAGTCTGAATTCTATACTGTATTCCTTTTGGGAAGCAGAGTGAACACTTATTTTCTCCTAAACTTATTTTTTGGGTTTCATGAAGCAATTCTGGGCTGCAAGCAGCAATGTTATACCATAACATATGTTTGTGGATGGGGCAAAGGAAAATAAACTGAATAGGTAAATGGGAAATAGCTAATCACATAACAGATTTAATTGCATTACTGTTCAAATGGATAGAGCTTTTAGAGATCAAGTACCCTGGATGTTGCCAACACATGAAGCGTGATTTATATGCAGTTTACAGAAATGCATTCCTCAGGGTTGATTCACCTCTCGCTTGCTCTGTTGTAAATCAAGAGTAACTCCATTGAAATCTGTGCTGTTACACTGGCCTAAAATCTTTATAAGTGAGGGGAGAATCTGGTGAATGATGAGCTTTGCTGCATTGATTTAAATTAATCTTTCTGTAGACAATTGGAAAAACATATTTGCTGCTGTTTTGGCTTAAGATCGCCACAATCCTCTGGATGCTCATTGGGTTGCTGTATTTGGAGCTGAAAAAGATGGACATGCATGCTTTATGTTTTGTGAGTCTGAAGCCACATACAGGCGTTACGTTTGATAGTAGTAATTGCCAGCATACGAGCATTCATTCAGTTCCTCACTGAGGTAATATGCCCCAGTTGTGAGAAGGGTCATCCACCCTGATACCTGGAAGATCTCCCCTGCAAGACTAGTTTCTCTTGCTAGCATGAACACCTGTACCCTTGACTCCTCCCCAGATCAGCAAGACATTTCCCTGCAGCTTAACTCTTTCCAGTCGGAGAGGAGTTGAGCTACTGGTGGTCCCTCTTCCCCCGCTCCCCTTCCCAAGTTTCCTGAGAACTGGAGGACCCCATTCTGGGGAAGATGTGGAGAGCAGCAGCACTCTAGGAGTCAAGCTATAGCTTCCCCCATACACTGTCCCCAAATTGGGTGGGACCCCAGTCTGGGGAGGATGTGGGGGCATTTGCCTAGAGCTGGACTCGTCCCAAGCTCAGGAGGAGTTTGGTTGCTGCTTCTGTCCAAGCCTTCCCCTGACCAGACAACCCCAATCTGGAGAAGGCATGGGGAATAGGAGAGAGGGATGTCTACAGACTGGAATGCCTGTATGGTCCCTCTCTTGGGAAGATATCTGCCTCTGCAGAGTTCCCAGAAATGTTCAGCAGTAGAAACGCACACCTGTCTATGACCCAAATCAGACAGTGCATCTGGCTCTGCATTTCTAAAAACTCTCCAGGCATTGACCCTCTGCATGCTTTCCTGTGAGAGCTCAGACTCTGTGATCAGCTGCACGAGCCTTTGAAGCTAGTACCAGCTATTCCAGATTCTCCAGCAGTTTAATCATCCTCTCTTCCAGATCTCCTTTCCTTGTGGGCTGTCTGGTTTACATGGGGCCCCTTTAGGGAACTGTGATAGCAGAAGCAAATACATGCCAAAACTTTTCAAAAATCTTTTTACTTTACCACTTGAGACCACGGTTTCCCCAAACATGGGGGGGTGCAACTCTCCGTGTGAGGGTGAATTGCATAAATGTTGCACATGCACAAAAGTGTCAAATGAGATTTGGCAGCTGGAGTAGGGGCACATAAGGGGCCAGCTTTGCTGCGCTGGGATGTAAACCCCAGAAGTTAGGGAAACACTGCTTTAGGCCATATCAGATGTACATCAAAACAAAAGCAACATAGAGATGCAGACAAACCAATGAAATGCCTGCGTGCCATCCTGTTTCACTATTTTTACATCCTTGAGCCAATTTGGGTCTGTCTTCTTAGGCTTCTAGTTACCCTGTTCCCTCACTTACGACTTTTCTTGAACATGGATTTCTATGTCTTTCCCCTCCAATCCGCTTCACTGGTCCTTAATTGATCTTGCAGTCAAACCAAACCAAGCCAACCTCTTCCTACTGGAGCCTCTGCCTTTATTCCTCCCTTGTCTTTTTAAAACTTCTGTCATCATATGCCTGTCTGGGATTTTTTTTAAATTCTCTACTCCTGCCTCCTTGCAGATAAACTTTCATCAATCTTGTGTTCTTCAAGTCCAGAGCTGTTACAGCTAATGACTTCTTTTTGTTTATTCTGTAACTTTTTCCTGGTAGTGTCACCTAACTCATTACACTTGGAGGTGTTCTGTAATAGTGCTTTCCCAAAATTACCTGGAATTCATATATCATACGTAGGCAGATTTTTCCAAATCATCACTTCCGTGTGGAAGATTTTTAAAAGAAGATATATACAAAACATTTTTCATGATCTGATTTTTCTCTGTGAAATCTTCATTCTGTGTTGCCAGTAATCCCTTGTTTCCTCTGCCAAGCGGCACTGCCATCCATGTCAGAAGGCTGCTAATACAAGTTAAAAATACTGGAGCAGCAAGGATATCACTGTGATCATTCCAAGCTTAGCAGTTTGCACTATTTACTGGCTTTGCCATTTTTAGAGCCCTTTATTTTTTCCCCCCAAAGCTGTAGTGGAAGTGGTAAGATTCTGTACAGAATTCATGAATACAGTCATGCTGAGAGCAGATGGTCCATTCTTGGAGACGGTTCCAAACGATGGATTACTCATCTGATGCAGAATGATGTACCAGAAAATTGCAGATTCAGTGTGACCACTCTTTGACTTTTTAATGCTTTGAGTCTTTTTACTTCAGGGTTTTTCTTTTTCATTATTTTGCCTGGTGGTTTTGAAGAATTCTCCAGTACAATGGTACATGTTCAGTCAAAGCTGGAAAGATATTTATCATTTAAAAGTGAAACCTTTAAACACATCTACAGATGGGGGGGTGAGGGAAATACTCAGGATACAATTTATTGTTGATAGCACAATACAGTCAATTTTTCATTAGAGAATTACCAATGAAAAATTGATTTTGGATAAGAACAAAGAATTCAGAATGTCTGCTATAAGCGCACAAAATAATATACTTCTTGACACTTCTCAAGGTAGAATCATTTATTGTATAGCTAACATTTGAATTTCTCAATGCCATAAACAGGATCCTTTACTGGGTATTATTTCACATTCAGACATGACTTTAACTGTAAAGTCACTTTAATAGGATACTACTGTAGCTTGATTTTTTACAGTAGACAGAATTCAGGGATAGAAGTCTCCTAGAAGGCTGAGAAATTATTTTGAATAACTGATTTCTTTTTAGATGCATAAAGCAAACTTGCTATTTTGGAAGTTTTCAGCTTAAGACATCAAAAATTAGACAGCCAGGAGTAACTCAGAGCTAGAGGATGGTCTCGAAGAAGAGCATTTTTCCTCTTTCCCAGTACCCTGATCTGCCACTTCATTTACACTATTCTCTTCTGTGTGAACAGCTACATGTGCAGAGCTCACCCTGCAGCTGGCTGAGTAAAAACTTCCTTAATCTTTTTTTCAAAGCCAGCTTCTTTTGTTAGTTGCTTGAGGTGTAACAGGGTCATTGTCAACCAAAAGGAATTATTCTTTCAGAATGAATTGAACTTTCATTGGCCTAGAATCATGATATTCTTAAATGTTAGGAATCAGATGCTTAATTGTGACTTAAATTTGGTGCTTTTGGTAAAATCACATGGCCAGTGGTAAAATGGAGGCTTTGTTATTTTACATTTATTTGGGGAATTTCAGCTGTTGCTTCACTTTTAGCAAAGTGAACTGGCAACACTGGTCGCACTGATACCCACTGTTTTTCTGTTCTGTAGCATTCCTGGGGAGTGGGGAGGAAGACATGAAAGTACTGCATTTATTCAGCTATAAGATGACCCTGAATATAAGATGACCGTCCCCAATAATTACATTCTATAACAAATTTATAAATTTTCCTATCATATAATTTTCCAGGTATAGAATCTAATTATTGGAGGTTTGCCTTGAATTTGTCCCTCTCCCACCACTATAGTAGGGACAATAAATCGGGGTGGGGGTGCTTTCCCTTTCCCCGTAACTTCTTCCCCCCTGTAGTTCCTTCCCCTTCTTCCTGTCAGACCCTGCTCTCCCTGAATACATGGAAGTGACGGGCCAATTTGTAAAATGCTGCTCTGTGAAAAGCAAATGCAGAATAGTTTGGGAGACAATAGCTGGTAAGAAGCAAGCAGGTTACCTGGGGTAGTGAAAACAAAGTGGCAGGTCAGAATAATGGGAGGGAAGAAAAACCCACATCTTCAGGACCATGCTCTGTGTCTGAATTACTCCTGCCCCTCTCATTTTTAATGTCTTGAGCTGAAAACTTCCAAAATAACAAGTTTGCTTTATGCATCTAAAAAGAAATCGGTTATCCCAAGTAACTTCTAGCCTTCTATGGGACTTATGTCCCTGAATTCTGTGTCCACTGTATGAAATCAAACATACAGTAGTATCCCATTAAAGTGACTTTACAGTGAGTCATGTGTGAATGTGAAATTATACCCAGTAAAGGAGCAGCTTTGTATGAATTGTCTTCTTTTCTACACTGGAGAACTCATAACTGCTTCAGTTTCTCCTTTGCCTGATAAAGGGTGTGTGGGCCCGAACACTTGCAAAGCAATGTTTTTACAACTTTATAGGATTAGCATATGTCCAGTTTCAAAAAAGAGGACACCTTTGGGGCGGGGGAGGAGGGAGAAGGGCTTTATGATTGTGGCGGGGGGCAGTGATATGCCCATGCCCTACCCCTGTCCCTCGCTTCCAAGCCACAGCCCTCCCAGCCCTGCTGCTACCCCTCACTCCTGACCCACTGTACCCTGCCGCCCCGACCATGCTCATGTCCCACCACTTCCTGTGTGCAGTCCCCAGTCCCTGCTGAGACCCCTTACTCCTGACCTGCAGCCCCCTACCCCTCTAGCCCTGCTGGTGCTTCTCAATCCCAAGATGCACCCCCCGCCAGTCCTGCTGCCCATGCAGCTCGCTCACTCTCTCTCTCTCTCTCTTACCTGCCTGCAGCTGCTGGGGCCTGCACGCAGAGCATGTGATGCCCTGACATCCAATCACCTGCCCCCGGCTCCAAGCAGCTCGTTGTTGGGCCAGAGGCAGAGAAAAATCCTGGACATTTACATGCATTTCAAAAACCCACCCAAATGGAGGACAGAGGACCCAAAAAGGGGACATGTCTGGCAAAACCCAGAAGTATGGTAACTCTGTGCAACTATTTAGTTGATCTAATAAAATATATTACATTACCTCTACCAAAAGGACTTTGTCTGCCTATGTTCTTACACCAACACGGCTACAACCAACAACCCTGGAAGTGAGGGGCAAATTTGAAAACACTGACTGTGAAATAAATATGCCTGTAGTAATTTGCATATAGGCAAATTACTATGGATGCCTGTAGACTTAGTTCATACAGAATTGATGCATTTTACCTTTTTTTTTAAACTGCTGCACGTTTTAGCAGAGGTACACCATAAACATACTTTTAAGCAACACTTTTGTACCTACTTACATATAGTATAAACTATACATAATATTAGTCTAAAGCCAAAAACCTCATGATTTACCATGAAGTTAATTGGGCTGGGCCCCAGCAGAGTTAATGGTGTTTCAAGTCAATGCTCATAGCTCAGCATTGCTCAGTAGGTGTGTGTATTCTGGATACCAACTGCCCTCGCCCCCCAGCCCAAGAAAAAAAAAGGATTCATAAACTAATTTTGCCCCACTCATAACTGGAACTTAGTGTTCTTGTCACGAGTCTTGGGATCCTCCAAAAATTTATATACAGATAAGGCACAGGGCAACCTGGTCTGACTTCACCTCATGGAGGGCAGGACCACACTAATCATATGTGACAGGCTGAGAGAGAGGGTAATAGAGGGATTCTACACAAGCTGTTTGGGACCCTATTTGGTGATCTTTGCGAGACATTTAAGGCTGGTGCAGAAACCAGAATCATTGGAAATGAGAAAGAAAGGCATAACTCAGATGTCGAAGTGAAGAGGAAGTAAAAATGTAGGCAGTGTAGTGGCTCACCATGACTTGAAAAAGAGCTAGTACTGAGGGGATCTACATGCAATGGGCACTACCATGTATGTTATTCAGATGGACTTCACTAACTTATCCTTGTGGTAGTTTTATCCAACTGCCCCAGGCAATCCTGCCAGTAGGATGCAGAAACAATCAACCACTTCTGTGGGACTGCCCTTAGGTCAGAGAAGTGTGGAAGAGAGTATGTGTGCTCCTCCTGGTGGTGACAGGTTTCATAACGCTGACCAGGGAAGCAGTTCTGTATGGACACTTGACTAACCAGTAAGGGGTCCTGTCAGCCCACTTTGACTGATTCATTTCCTGCTTCAGAAATCCCTTGTGGAAGATCAGGAACTTACTCATAAACAGGCATGCAAACCTCCCAGTCAATGACTGTATTAGAGTGAGCTTGAGTGAGATGTGTTTTATAGTTGTGCTTAGTGTTGGCTGTATTTGATCAACTTCATATTAGTTTCTATTACAGTGCATATGCTACTTTTGGTAGCAGGTTAATGATAGACAATGTATTTAATGTGGTTTCTTTGTATGTGAATGTAAGATGAGGAACTTTTTTCCCAACGCTGAGTGGGGTGGAGGGAGCGGACCTCATCTTATATTCAAGTAAATATGATAAGTGAAACTGTTGATCTCCCCAACTGTGCTGCACCTTCAACTACATTGTTTTCTTTTTCCTGGTAACAAAAAATAATTGTCTTTGGCTATGGTGACTGGCTCTCTTATCCAGTGGTGAAGCCAACTGAAGCTAGCAAGCAGCGGGTGTGGCTCTAGCATAATAAATATGGTAGGGTGCTGAGAATGACACAAGTTCTATATCAAATACCAAGAAATCACTTGGTACCTTGAACTAAAGGAAATGTGCTTGATTCTACACATTCATTTACGGCAATTTAAGTTCATCAACTTCAGTGGTCTTACAACACCTTACCAGAGTGAGGGGACAGCCAGGCCTTGGTTTGTCATCAGCTAGCAATACATTAACTATAATTCCTCAGCTCATGGGGTTCCTATATCTTTGGTTTAGATATGCTTTTACTCTAATTGTAATAATAATTATGATACACATCACATTTCTCCAGACAATAGTTGTCATAACCATAATTTGAGGGAAATTTAGGTTGGAGATTAGGAGGGACTTTCTGACTAAGAGGAGGGTCAAGCATTGAAACAGGCAACCTAGAAAAATTATGGAATCTCCATCCTTGGAAGTTTTCAAGAGTTGGTTAGACAGGCAATAGATGGAATAGTCAGGGATGAGCCTTGGCCAGGGGACTGGACTAGTTGATCTTGTGAGGTCTCTTCCAGCCCTACTTTCCTATGGTTCTATAATGGTTTGGTGTAACATTTTTATGCAGAGCTGGTTACATTTTTTGTGAAGGAAGTCATCATTTTTTGTTAAAAACTTTGACAAACATTTTTTTTATATAAACTCTAGTTTAAACATTTATAAACGACATACCCCCTGTTTTATTTTTTATTGAATACTTCCTTGGCTTATGTTTTAGAGAAGGAATCCCAAATGGAAGAGAGAAATGATATTTTTCTCCCAGAATTCTTGCTGTTGGTATCCCTATTGGTTATGCCATACAAAAGACTGCTTTCTTGTTGATTAAGGTTTACAAAGCCATATGCAATAGTAATTCAAGATACCAGTTTGCAATCTTAGAAAGAGCTTGATTCCTTGGATGAGCACAGTTCAGTGGTAACAGATGAGCAATAAAATGAGAACTATGAAGGTTGATCATCCTGTAGGCACAATGGCTTGTATTGCATTTTTTATGCTAGCATATTGTGTACCCAGGGCTTAAGTGATTTAACTCATAGTGAGTTAATTAACCTGATTAATTCCAAGTTGGATTGGGTAGAGGAAGTATCATACTAGAGCATATTTTACAAAGCCTGTATATTTACATTGTGAATAGATAACTGGATTTTCTGTTCAAATGTCATTAATGGGAAAGGAAAAATATTCAGGTAGAAAAAAATTGTAAATATTTAAATGCATTTTTAATTACTAAGGCTTGATTGTGCTTATGTCACTTTTTGTGTTTCCTAACATTCCTAATTGTACACAAAGGAATGGTCCCATTGCAATCAAGTGCATGTTCCTGCCTTTGACAAGACCTGAGCCAATATTCTAGCAAAGGAATTCACTGGCAGGAACATTTGCAGGAGAGAAATTTAAGCATTTTTATTATCATTATTTATTAATTGTCTTGCAGTAGAGCCTAGGAGTCCTAGTTATGGAGGAGGATCTAATTGTGCTACTTGCTATGCAAACACAGAACAAAAAGATAGTCCCTTGAGAGACCATCAGCAAGAACTGAAAGCTGAATTTTTAAGCAAGTGTTGCCAAAAACTTGATTCAAAGAGTTGTTTTCAGCTGATCATGGAAAATAAAAATGCAGCATATATACTCAGTCAAAATTAACTGATGTTTGAATTTTGAATTCTTCAAGAGCAAGTGATATCAAACAATCTAGATCAGTTTTCTTGGCTAATGATTGTGAATAAACTATGACCTATTCTTGGCAACCTGGGAACAGTGTAAGTGATGAAATTTGTAATATAAATTATTCAGCACAAGTTATTCAAATACTAGTCTTATAAAAAAGTGTCCTAATGCTTAAATTCCTCTTGTTCCTACTGGTTTTATTCATCAACGTCTTTCAGTTAAATTAGGCTGTATTTTTTTTCTCAAATAATTTCTATTTACTACAGTTGTTCTTCCTTTTAAGCCAGGCTATACTGGTACTTGCTGGAAGTGGGATAGCTGTAGATTTCTAATCAAAGAATTCTGAAGGGTTGGCTAAGATATTGAAGGTCATAGTGGGAAGTTTTCTTTTCTGTACTGTAGCACTCTGCTCTTGGAGCTTCTAGAGTATATTAAGGACTTCCCCACCTTTTTCTTTTAAAAAGAACAGAAATTTTGAGATGGTAAAATGGTGGTTTGTGGGTGGGAGCAAAAAACTCTTTAAGATCAGAATCAGCAAATCAGAAAGACTTTGAAAATGTGAAATGTAAATACTGAGGTGCTTCTGAACTTAGTTAAGAGCAAGGCTATTGAATTTAATTTACGACATTGGGTAAATATATAGCTTCAAATTTTGAAGCTAGCGGCGGAAAGGTTTTTCCTATGAAAAAAAATCACTCAGCAATAGGATATTTTGTTTGGATTACAACCTATTAAGAAGTCACATTAGCTCAAACTGTGGAATATTTATTAAGAAAACTATTGTTTGTAGAACATTTTTGCAAAGGTTTATTTCCCTAGGGATCTTTACAGAGCAAAGTAGTAAAGCAAAATCTTCTATTTGCTCCAAACCACATAATACAGTGCATTTTTGATATATCAACTTTTCATTGCCCAGGTATTGTGACACAGACTTGTCCTTGGATTTTTATCTCTTAGTTGCTAGACCCAAAAGATTGGTTTCCTTTCATGCTACGCTGAAGGAGATTGTGACAGCTGAACCACTGCAAAAATGGGATGGCAAAGTGTAATGTATCACAATGTTTTTTACTTTAGGGAGTTAATGCCACTTATGCCTGTAGTCTAACTGATTACAAAAAAAATGATCTGCATTAACTGAAATCTGACACTCATTTTGAGGGGAGTATTATCCGAAAGGTCAAAATTAGGTAATTTCAGCCAGTTTTATGCTTGGGGCTGTGAACAGTATCCATCATACTTGAACAGTAGCATTTTGATGCTTTCTGTTGGTGCTAGGCAGATTGATATCTATCACCTCCTCTTACAACCACACGACCGGTCTAATTAATCCTTTAGAACTAGAATTAACCTAAGAGGAGTTGAGCACTTGCAATGTCCCAAAACATCAGCAGGTACTGTGAGTACTTTGCAGCTCTCAGGAAACAGCAGTGTGCATTGCCTGCAGTTCAGTGCAGTCTTTCTAACACACTTTCATGACAGACAATCAAAAAATCTGAGGCTGAATCGATTCAATCTTTGCAGGTTGGTCTAAACTGCATAGATTGAACTGAGAAGCAAGTGACCAACCGTTTGGGAAATGCAGCCACATGCCTGCAGTGGCTCAGGCTAGAAGCTGGGGGGTGCTAGAGCAAGCCTTCCCTTCCCTTTAGCAGTGGCAGGAAGGTTGGAAGGAAGCTGGGAGAGAAGCCCTCTAGGCTTTTCCCACTCCCTGCATGTGCTAGGTGGGGTCTGGCCAGGCCCTGCCAGGTCTGCTGAGTATGACTAGGGAGGGGGGTTTAAACCCCCATGCTGGCCTGCAGGGACCTCAGCTAGGGTGGCCCTGGAGGGGAGGGGGGAAGCAGCCCCTGCCAGGCTTTTCCCTTGCTCCCAACTGGAGTGGAGGGGGATGTGGCCAGACCCTTTCCAGGCCAGCATACTGAGATGGAGGGGAAGGGAGGAGAGAGGGTTTAAATCCCCTTGCCTGCACAGAACCCAGCAGGGGTCCACTTTGCAGGGACACATCAGCCCTTGCTGGGCTTTTCCCCACTCCCTGCTCTAGGAGAGGAGGTGGGGGTGTGGCCAGACACCAGCCCGGGGTTGGCATGTTGAAGTAGAGGGAAGGGAGAGGGGTTTAAACCCTTCTCCCTCCCTCAGTTTGGGTCTGCCTAGCAGGGGCACAGCAGCCCCTACTAGGCTTTTCCACCTTCCCTGCTGCTGTGCCCCTTCCAGGCATACCTCTGCTTCGATGTGCCATCCCAGGGCTGGTCCCTGCCCTCCCCACTTGAGTGGGGAGCAGGCAAAAGCCTGGCAGACCTCACCTGGAGTCATTCTGCCTGCTTGGCCCCAAGATCTGGCCCCAGGGTCTGGACACCCCGCTTCCTCTGCTGCAATGGTGAGCGGGGAGGAAATGTCTGGCAGGGGCTGCTCCATGCCCGACAGGCAGATCTGACTGTGATCTGGAGCCAGGTTTCCCACCCCACCCCACTCTTAGCCAGCTGGAACACCGATATTGCTCTGGTTAGGGAGCAGAGGGGCGGGGCCAACCCTGTTCGTTGGAGCAGACAGCACAGCCCAACCCAGGGCTGAAAAGCATCCTGGGATGCTGGGGGACTGTGAGTTAACTTGAACCGGGAAGGGGGTCTGGGACAGAAGTTCCATAAACCAGTTTGACCTAAATCAGTTAAGGCCAATACTACATTCAACCAGGTTTTATCTTAAACCAGTTTTGGCCATTTTGAAAGTAGTTTATGTGCACTGAACTTCTGTTCTGTTATAGGTTTATACCAGTCTCATTATCACTTAAATTGGTTTATGTGTAACTTCTGTCCCTAGCCTGAAGAAAATTTCACTACAGGAGGGTGCTCACTGTGGTAGTGAAGGTCCATTTGTGAAATCATAACAGAGAAAAAAAATCAGTTCCCAGTGTTGGGATTAAGAGTTGGGCTTTGTTTATAAACAGGGTTCCCTATAATGAGGTTGTGCTGTTTCTGGCTCATCAATCTGGTAGAGGGTCTGGCAACCTTTAAGCAAGAGTGAGCCAAATAAATGCAGGTCATTCTTGGGGTGGTTTGCCACTTGCAACCCAGCTGCCACCACTACTTCCACCGCTGCTGATTGCAGCTCCTGTGCCTGTTTCACAGGCCAGATAAAATCTGTTTGTGGGCTGGATCTAGCCTGCAGGCTGTCAGTTGCCAGCCTCTGCTCCAGTAGATCAGTACTTTTTCAGTCTTAGAATACCAGCACATGCATTGGCCAGCTAATAGCTTGGTGCTTGATGAAGGCTGAGTATATGTTCTGACTATATTTTGCCTATGTGCATGTTGAAGAAAAGGCTTGGTTTCATCTACACTAGCAAAAACAGGGCCAAAGATTCTGGAAGCAGCAATCATAGACATCATTGTGCAGGCAGGGCTATTTTTACTGCCATATTGTCTAACACTACCAAGAACCTGGTTAGATGATGTGGAATTAAAATTACATGGATTATGTCTCCATTCTTGGGATGAATCATTGTCTCTAATATTTATCCATGCTTCCATAAGGAGAAGTAAATAATAAGATTAATTTCAAAATATGAATCTCTTTTGTCAGAGATATACTGGAATATAAAATAGCAGATCATTTTATTAAAACCACACGGATCTTTAACTTTGTGCCTGTGTCCTCTATTTTCCTGTCTGTTTTTGACAACCCTTTATTTCTTTACAAATTGGTAGCTGTGTTACTAGTGAGCACTTCTACTTTTATTATTTTTCCCCCTTACACATCATTGAATATCCTTACCTTGGTCTGCAAACCCAATACAGATGTAATGTCTGCCTTAAAAATTAGGCCCTGTTTAAATGAGATAATTAAATTGGGGGGGGGGGAGGAGTCTGATGGAGATTAAAAGAATTGCTTTTAATTATAGAAGACAGGTGCACACTTTTAGAGTATCATCTTGCTTATTAAATTCAGCAATGATAATGAAGTTTATTAAATTCAACAGCAATATTGAAAGTAAATTCTAAACAAGTGGGAAGTAGTTAGAGGAGCACATAAATTAAGGTGGGGCAAGAGATGGAAGGGATTCTGTTTATTTTTTTAACAAAATTTCATAACTAATCACAGTATTTTTAAAGTACTACGTTGGCAATTTTGTGTCGTTAAAAATTCTGCTGGACTACTGAGTCAAAAGACTTCTGTGGTTATTATGGTAAGAACATAAAGCAACTTATTTTTCCATGTTTCCCAAAGTCTAAAAAAAATTGTGATCATATTTAATTAAAAACATTCCAATATATTCTCGCCTGAGTATTTTTCACAGTTTTTTCAATGACAGGTATAAGTTGAAATCACCAAACTTGTTACTGCGCCCAATACTCGTGATCATGTATAATGCACCAGGCAGCTCAGCTTTCTAGGCCTGCACTTTTAATGGAGGTGGAGTTTACATTATTCTCTTTTAACAGTGAAGTGTATTTCCATTTGTGTAAGACAACTGCTTCTTTATAAGGCTTACTTGTTTTGGAGGCCTAAATGGTAGAGGAATAAAAAAAGTGTCAGTTTTAATCAATATCATCTGACATTATGGGAATTGAGTTTCTACCTTTCTGCTAATACATTAGGTATATTCTGCTTTATCTCTTCTAGCAGAATTGATTTGCCACCATTCAGTTCGCCTGGCTGTTGTCATGCAAATTGTGGCATTTCTCCCTCATTGACTGCACAAACTGAGATTAGAGTTGAAAATCAAGTCTCACTGACCAGCTGCTGTGTATTTTTCATTTTATTACACTCCCCCCCTCTCCCCCAACCTCCTCCACTTACCAGTTCCATTCCCTTGTTTTCACCTTCTTGGCTGGTAATGTGCTGATAATGCTGTCTCCAGGGCTCAGGGGCAGGGAACTGTTGGGAATCATTTGTGTGCAGCTGTGACTAGAGACAGAGAGCCAGCCAGAGTGGCTGCCTGTGCAGATACTTATGTGCATCAGAATAAACCACATGAGAAGTGGTAGATTGGAGCTCCTGCTAATGACCCCTGGAAGTTTATAGTGGGGAAAGTGAATTTTGAAACCATTATTTGTTCATATTTTGATGGAGCATATAGGATATACAGGAAGGGAAGCAGATCAGGGGGTTGTTTTCTATGTGTTCCTATATAGGGAAACTAATGTTTGGGGCATTTGTATGTGTGATGGGGGTTTAGTCCTTAGGGTTGCATTCTGTGCCCCCTAAATAGAAATGGTTGCTTTTTAATTGAAAAGCTCCAGTTCAATTTATGGATTTCTGTCACTGTTACAGTGAAGGGCCTGATCCTTTCTTTTTTTTTTTCAGTGGAGCTTGCCTACCAGTTGTGGGGAGCAAGCTGCTGGCGGGCCGAGTGGCCCCTGAGCTGCGGGGGGGCCCCAGTTCTTCCTTCTGTGGTGGTAGCGCCCCCTGGGACCACCCAGACAGGCTGCTAGCAGGCTGGGTGCTGCCCCAGCTCAGAAGCAGCACCTAGCCTGATCCAGCTCTTCTCCAACCTTGAGCTGGGGCAGCACCCAGTCCACTACCAACTTGCCTGGGTAGCCCTATGGGGCGCTGCTGCTCTAGATGTTAGGACTGGGGCTCCCCGCAACTCAGGGCCCACCCGGTCTGCCAGCAGCCCATCCCCCGGCTGTGGGAGAGGTGGGTAGACTATGCCAAAACCCCCCCAGAGGATTGGGTCCCTCACCTCTTTTGCTTTCAGCAGGCACCTGCTGAAGGCAGAAGCAATGAGGGGCCCAATCCTTTTATCCTGTGGAGCCTCCCTGTCTCTCCTGCGGCTTGGGGGGTGAGCTGACTAATAGCTACAGTGCATTGTACAATGCAAACTCATTTAAAACCCCCAAAACTCCTGCATGTGTACAGCATGATGCCATTAAGCCACACAAAATGACATTTTTGTCATGTGTATGTGGTAATGTCATCACATGTACAAACACCCCAGTTCAGAAGTTTTTCTTAGCCCTACCTTGGTCTTAGGGAATTCACTTCCCTAAGATCATGCAGAGGAAGTTGAATGCTGTGCAGTTCATAGGGACTGGGACGGCAGCTGTGCCAATTATGACAAGACCACATTCTGAATATACTCTCAGAACATGAATATTGGCAGGAACGTGAGGATTTTCTTCTTAACACAATTGTTATTTTCCCCCCCTATTGCAGACCGTTTGTTGTAGGAATCTGCTCAGTTCATACTGGCTCTTTGCAAAAACAGAGATCACTGACTCAGTATTCTTCTTTAGACCCATGGTATGTGATCTAGTTTCAGGTGTTTCTGGGAATGGAAAGGAGAAGCAGATGAGTTTACCTTTGGGGCTAGGAACAGAAATTACACATTCATTGGTATAAGTGATCAGAAACTGATTCAAATCTGTAACACAACAGAAGTTCAGTACAAATAAACTAAAATAGTCAAAATTGGTTTAAGATAAGCCTGGGTGGATGCAGTATCGGATTTAATTGATTTAGGTTAAAACAGTTTATTGAACTTCTATCCCAGATCTCTTTCAAATTAAAGTTAACTCACAGTCCTCAGCATCCCAGGATGTTTCGTACCTGACCCTCAAACCCTGCTGGTAGGGTGGGCAGGCTAGCCTTGGCCAAGCTATCTGTTCTAGCCAAGGAGGGAGGCATATTCTAACACTCCCGTCCCCAGCTTCTGGCCTAGGCTACTGTAGGCATATGGCTGCATTTCCACAATCTAAAGTGAATGTCTATTCACTTGCTTATCGATTCAAATTATGCAGCTTAGAGTAACCTGCAAAGATTGAATTGATTCAGACTTGGGCTTTATGACTGACTGTACTTAGCCTGGAAGTTACAGAGCTGCCAAATGCAGGGAAGCAGAGAAATGAAGAAATTTTGTGAAAATGCAGAAATTGAGAGCATAACAAAACATCTTTTTCCTTTCTATCCCATCTCTACCTGTACTTCCTGATTAATGGTTGGAGTGAAATATATGGTATATTGGTGCCATATGATAAACATAATTATTAGTACATAATAGTACTTACAGTCTCAGATTAGATTGTTTATATTTAAAAACAAATTAGCTTTTTCATTATTTTCAATTATGTCACAATGAAAACAACTTTACAATGTTGCTTTCATTGCAGATGACACAAAGCTATGGGGAGAAGTGGACACGCCGGAGGGCAGGGAACAGCTGCAAGCAGACCTGGACAGGTTGGACAAGTGGGCACAAAACAACAGAATGCAGTTCAACAAGGAGAAATGCAAAGTACTGCACCTAGGGAGGAAAAATGTCCAGCACACCTACAGCCTAGGGAATGACCTGCTGGGTGGCACGGAAGTGGAAAGGGATCTTGGAGTCCTAGTGGACTCCAAGATGAACATGAGTCGGCAGTGTGACGAAGCCATCAAAAAAGCCAATGGCACTTTATCATGCATCAACAGATGCATGACGAATAGGTCCAAGGAGGTGATACTTCCCCTCTATTGGGCGCTGGTCAGACCGCAGTTGGAGTACTGCGTGCAATTCTGGGCGCCACACTTCAAGAGGGATGAGGATAACCTGGAGAGGGTCCAGAGAAGGGCCACTCATATGGTTAAGGGC
>NW_005841829.1:6947465-6954663 GCF_000455745.1 Alligator sinensis
GCCCCCGGGGGTTACAAGAAATAATGGCCACAAGCTAGCAGAGAGCAGATTTAGATTGGACATTAGGAAGAACTTCTTCACAGTTAGAGTGGCCAGGGTCTGGAACAGGCTTCCAAGGGAGGTGGTGCTCTCCCCTGCCCTGGGGGTCTTCAAGAGGAGGTTAGATGAGTATCTAGCTGGGGTCATCTAGACCCAGCACTCCTTCCTGCTTATGCAGGGGGTCAGACTCGATGATCTATTGAGGTCCCTTCCGACCCTAACATCTATGAATCTATGAATATGAATCTGTGAATGTAGGATTTTTGTGAGTTTTAGTTATCTAGGCAAGTCTTGATTTCATAGACATTAGGGCTAGAAGGGACCTCATGAGATCATTGGGTCTGCCCCCTGCCCAAAGGACAGGAAGTCAGCTGGGGTCAGAATTCTACTTCCATTCCACTGATAACAACATTGGAAGGAAAAAAAAACCCTCCTGATATTCAAGGCTAATTGTTTTAAAGGACACATTTAAAAAAATTTAACTAAAAAACATATTCATAGATTCATAGATGCTAGGGTTGGAAAAGACCTCAACAGATCATCGAGTCCAACCCCCTGCCTAGGCAGGAAAGAGAGCTGGGGTCACTGGTGATGCACTCAGGCTACGAACTTGCAGACTCTGTAGCCTAAAGGATCCATGGCCTTGCTACTTTCATTAGAAATGACCTGCCATATGCTACCAAGAAAAATAACACCTTCCAGAGTGCAATAGAATTGTTAACCAATTAGCTCAAAATAAAGAGTGAGACCTTTGTAAGAGGGGACAAGGCAAGATACTGTGTTTATTGATTAAGCACTTAGTACACACACACACACACACCTCAATTTTTGTTCTTCACTGGTATATGTTACCAGTCTCATCAGTGCTTGAGTCAACTTAGTGGCCAGCTAAGTTGATCATGAGTGGGAGCTGAGCTTCTGTCACTCCATCTTGTCAGGTAAACTGATGCTCCAGAATGAGATACAGATCAAGACTCAAAATTGACATTTCTTGCCCATCTTTTATAGCCTTGTCAATTCATTCAGTCCTCTAGGCTTTTGCTGTGTTATCACTGTGTTCATCCTTGAATTACTGATTCATGATAAAGTGCAGTTAGCTTTGCTGATGATTTAGTCACATTGATGACACTATGACTCTGAGATCCCTTTTCGCTTCTGTGCTGCTGAGAGGGTCACTTCCCAGCCAGTAGGTGTGCTGGATATCTTTGCACCCTAGGTACAGCATTCTGCACTTGTCCTTGTTGTACTGCATCCTAGTGTGCCACTTTTCTAACCTGTCCAGGTCTGCCTGCAATTGTTCCCTATGCTCCGGAGTGTACACTTCATCCCACAATTTAGTATTGTTTGCAAACTTCACACCCACAGCCAAGTCACTGATGAAGATATTGAAGAGTACAGGTCCAAGGACTGAACCCTGTGGGACCCCACTACCCACATCCTTCCAGGTCGATACTGACCCATCTATTACCACTCTCTGGGTGCTACCACTAAGCCAATTTGCCACCCACTGGACTGTGTAAACATCTATGTCACAGCCTCTTAATTTATTTATGAGAATGGGATGAGATACTATATCGAAGGCCTTGCTAAAATCCAAGAAAATGACATCCACCTCTACTCCAGCATCTAAGCATTTTGTGACCTGGTGATAAAATGAAACTGGATTGGTCAGGCATGATCTACCTGCTAGGAATCCATGCTGGTTTCCCTGCTGCATTATTTTTCCCGCTGGACTCCCACAAATATGATCCTTCATAATCTTTTCAAAGACCTTCTAAGGATGGAGGTGAGACTGACTGGCCTACAGTTACTCAGATCCTCCTTCCTTGGACCACATTGGCCCTTTTTCAGTCCTCCAGGATCTGACCCAAGTGCCATGAGCGCTCAAACAGCAGTGGCAGTGGTTCTGCTATTACACCGGCCAATTCTTTAAGTACCCTCGGATGCAGCTCATCTGGGCCTGCTGACTTGAACAGATCCAGTCCATCCAAGTGACTCTGCACCAAGTCAGCATCGACAGTTGGTGGGCTGGTGTCCCCCTGATGCTCATCTAAGAACCCATTAGGAGACTTATCTTGACCCTGTTTAGAAACACCAAGGCAAAAAACTCATTGAATAGCTCAGCCTTGTCTGCCCATGTCTGTCACTAATTTCTCCTTCTTGTTCAGTAGGGGTCCTATGCACTAACAAAAGACTTTTTGTTCTTTAATTTGCATTGCCAGCCTCAGCTCTGTAGTTGCTTTGGCCTTCCTGCAAGTGTGGGCCAAGTACTACTCCTCCTTGGTAGTTTCCCCCTGCTTCCACCACCTATATGCCTTCTTTTTTGCTCTTAGGTTCCCGTGGATTTCCTTGTTTAGCCAAGGAAGTTTTTTGGCTCCTTTCCCCCTTTTCCCTTGTACTGGGATAGTCTCCCTCTGCGCCCAAAGGATCGCTTCCTTTAGGAACAGCCACCCTTCCTGGACTCCCATCTCACCAATACTCTTATCCTGCAGTGTATAATTGACTAGACTCCTACGTACGCTAAATTCAAGCACTTCCACCCTACTAGTTATTTTACCCACCCTATGCCATATGGTGAATTCAGTTGATTGGTGGTCACTGTCCCCAAGGTGACCATGAATCTGCAGCTCCCCTACCAGGTCCTCCCCCATAGCCAACACCAAGTCCAGTAAGACATTCCCCCTAGTTGGACCGTATACCTCCTGCATTAGGAGAAGGTTCTACACGCAGGTTAAGAACCTACGTGAACAGTTGGATTTGGCTGACTGCTCCTCCCAGCAGATGTCAGGGTAGTTTAGGGTCCCCCATGACAATCATGTCCTTAGACTATATGGCCTCTGAGAGCTGCCTCAAGAATTCCAAGTCTAGCTTTTCCTCTTGGTGTGGTGGTCTGTAGCAGGCCCCCCCCCCCCCCCCAATCTCTCCATTTCCTGCCTCCCCGTCTCGCATCGTACTTAGTTTAAAGCCCAATATAGGAGGTCAGGCAACCTGTAAGAAAAGAGACTCTTACCTTTTGAGGAGAGATGAAACCCATCGTATCCCAGGAGGTCCCTTGCATGGAAGTGCTGAACGTGGTCCAGGAAGCCAAAACCCTCACAATGGCACCAACTCTGGAGTCGTGGGTTGACTTCTCTGACACAGGTGACATGATGCCTACTGCGACTGCTGACCAGGAGGATTGATGAGAAGGCCACCTGCGCCCCCATCTTACTAAGCGTGGTCCCCAGAGCCCTGTAGTCACTAATGAAACAGTCTGGACTACTCCTGGCTGCATCATTTGTTCCCACACGGATGAGGACCATGGGATAGTTGTCAGAGGGCCAAATGAGGTCAGGAATTCTCACTGTGACATCCCTGATCCTGACTCCGGGCAGGCAGCAGACCTCGCACGCCGTGGAATCTGGACAACAGATGGGTCCCTCTGTTCCTCTCAGCAGGGAGTTGCCCACAATGATTTAATAGATTTCATAGGTTTCATAGACATTAGGACTGGAAGGGACCTCAGGAGATCATTGAGTCCAGCCCCCTGCCTCAGGGGCAGGAAGTCAGCTGGGGTCAAAGGATCCCAGCAAGATGAATGTCCAAATGTCTCTTAAGGGAGTCCAGAGTAGGTGCTTGCATCACCTCTGGTGGCAGTCTGTTCCAGGCCTTGGGGGCTCGGACAGTAAAGAAGTTTGGTGTCATCGGCGAACTTGGCCAGTCTGCTTCTGATATCAATGTCCACATCATTAATGAAGATGTTAAAGAGTATAGCCCCAAGGACAGAACCTTGGGGGACCCCACTGGTCACAGTGCACCGTGATGATTAACTTCTGCCAACTACCACTCTCTGGGTCCAACCTCAGAGCCAATTCCCCAGCCATCGGACTGTGATGTAGCTGAGGTCGCAGTTGGCCAGTTTTTCTATGAGATGATCATGGGATACCAGATCAAAGGCTTTTTTAAAATCAAGATATATGACGTCAATCTCTTCTCCTTTGTCCAGGTGATATGTCACCTGGTCATAGAAGGAGATGAGATTGGTCAGGCAAGACCTACCCGCAACAAACCCATGCTGGGTATCCCTCAGGATGTTGCCATCAGTCAGTTTGTCAAGAATGGTCTTTTTGATAATTTTTTCCAAGATCTTTCCCGGGATAGAGGTCAGGCTGATGGGCTTGTAGTTCCCCAGATCTACTTTCCTCCCTTTCTTGAAGATAGGCATCACATTGGCCTTCTTCCAAGCTTCAGGCACTTTGCCTGAGTGCCACGAGTTCTCGAAGGTCCGTGCCAGTGGCTGAGCTATGATGCTTGTCAGCTCCTTAAGTACCCTGGGGTGTAAACTGTCTGGGCTAGCTGACTTGAAGGTATCCAGCCTCGCAAGGTGTTCCTTCACATGGTCTTCATTGATGAAGGGTAACAATTCTCCCTCACCTTGGCCATCCCATACCATATTGAGCAGAACTGTCCCCTGGGGCTGGTGAAAAACCGATGTAAAATACCCATTAAACAGGTTGGCTTTTTCCTGGGTGTCAGTTGTCCCATATGGTTTAGCAGGGGTCCAATGTTACCCTTGCTTTTCCTCCAGCTCCCCACATATCTAAAAAAGGACTTTTTATTGTCCTTGATATGTGTAGCCAGTTGGAGTTCAGTCGCAGCCTTGGCTTTCTTGGTTTGCTCTCTACAGGTCCAGACCAGTGCAGAATACTCCTTTGAGGTGGATCCAGTCTTCTATCCTTTATAGGTCTTTCATTTTAGATCCAGGATGTCCACTAGTTCCCTGTAGAGCCAAGGGGGCTGCTGTGCCCTTTTGCTGCCTTTCCTCTGAGATGGGATAGACTTTGCTTATGCTTCTAGGATTACTCCCTTGAGGATCAACCACTCATCCTGAACTTCCCTCCTCTTCGATGACGCAGTGTCTCTTCTTCTGCTTACCTGGCTGGCCCTCAGCTTGCTCAGTGATGGTGGCAAGCCCCTCCAGTGCATTTATCCCCCACTGCATACACCTCCAGTGTAGCCAGGGCCTCATATTTGTTTCCCAACTGTACCAGGGGAGTTGTTTCTGCAGTGAGGGATCTGGCCCCTGAGGTGACCATCTTCCACTCACCAGAATCTGCTTCAGGGCATTCCCTTGCAGCTTCTCCACCAAGTGTCTTGTCCTGCAGAGAATGAAAGTAGCCATCAATCTCTTCTTCAGTTGTCCTGATCCTCCACAGCCTGCTCACCTCTGCCTGGAGTTCCCTCACCTGCCCTCCAGGGCCTCAATCCAGGCACATGTGGGACAGGCAAGGGAACCCCCAGCCCCGACGCTACCCTCAGGCCTCAGAGGTCCTGCCAGCCAATCCCTGCAGATAGGGGGACAGGAAATTCATAGATTTCCATATAAATAATCAGAAAATATATTCTCTATTCAGAGAATTAATGCTGTAATTTTCCAGAGGAAGGGGTATACATTTTTGTATGTAACTAGGAAGTTGTACCCTATGTCTAATTGGTGGAGCTGCAACTGGTGCCTACCTGTTAGAAACAATAATAATAATAATAATAATAATGCTGATGCTGATGCTCTGTGTAATATTTTTCATCTTTGAGATCAATGAGCCACAAGAAACTGTACTCTAATTCAGGAAAGATTTTACACTTGTGCCTAATTTCATGCATTATTAATAGGGTCCTGCCAAAACAGCAATTTTGCAGAAATTGCAAAATCTGGCATTGCCCGTTTTTGGGGTGTGTATAGTGTGAATTAATTCTTGTAACCAGAGTATGCAGCAACAGTAGGATAATTGACAGGGGAGCATGCAGGGAGTGCACCTAGGGCAGGAGCTCCAGGCACCACCTTTGTGGGGGGTACAAAAATAGTTGCCACTACAGCCACAGCTGACTGAGCAGCCTGAACTGCCCTGTGTCGTGACTGCTCCAGACTGCAGAGCTGCCCTGCTGTGCCTCTGCACGGTAGTATAGATGGCCATTGGGGTTTAATGATGAGCCATGAGGTCCAAGCATTACAGTAACAAGGTATTGGCAACACCCTTGTCTTTCATGCTCTTTAACTGTGGCACATTGTCAGGTTTTTTTCTCCTCCTTGGCTGCTTTGTGGCTGTCATGTATGGGAGGGGTCAGACTGGGCAATCTTGTCTTTTGACAGATGGCTCCCCGTGAACAGAGCGGACTCAATTCATTGGCCTCATAGGCTCCTCCCAGCCCTATGTTACTATGTTCTGTTTCATATTTTGGCTTTACAGTACACTGGTTTTGCTTTAAATGGGACTCTCCCGAGGGCAAGCAAACTCTCTGTGCCCTCATACATATGGTAGAGGGAAAGTAGCTGGCCTCATCCGCCTGGCCTACCCTTGGCATACTGCTACTGAATCAACAGGCCAGAAGTTGCTTTGCACTTCGAGATGATCATTCAGTTTCTAGGCAACCAAACCCATTTTCACTTCCCCCCATTGAGACATAAGAGCTGATTCTTCATGCCAGAGAGGCGAGAAGGTGATGCATTTTGGCAACCTTTAATTTGAGCTGAAAATAAACTTAGCCTCTGAACGGCAGGGCAGCTCTGCTTAAAAACACAAGATTGGGAGTGATAAGAACCAAATTGCTCCTGCTAATTAAGCAGAGGTATGATGGTGCTTTTGTGACTTATATCTGTGTTAGGTAGCAGAAAAAGCTTATGCTAGCAGCCTGTCTGAGAAGCATATTGTGTAGGCTCTGTCCTGTCTGACTGCAGTTATCAAAAGGTACAGTGGTATAGGCTGTAGCTGTGTTGGTCTATGTACATAAGCAGAGAAGGTTCTTTGAGTAAATCTGATATCTTTTATTAGACCAACTCAAATAGTTGGAAAAATTCTTCTTTGCAAGCTTTCGGGTACAAATACTCTTCATCAGGCTGAGGAAGCATCTGCAGTTGGTGTGTGTACTCTTCCTGGATGGAATGAATAGTAAAGAAGTCAGAGGCTGGTATGCATAGAAGAAAGTCAATCAGTGAAGATGTAAATTGAGGAGTCAGTGGGTATCAAAAGGGAAACTTTAAATTTGTAATGTCACAAATTGATATTTGAAATAGTCTTTGGACATAAAAAGAGGAGATTCCCCCCTACCTCATTTCTTACTTTTGTAGCTGACTCTCCATTCTTGTTGTTTAAGCCCTTTCGGTTTCCCCCTTCCCTCAACACAC
>NW_005841829.1:6954694-7037671 GCF_000455745.1 Alligator sinensis
TGGCCTAGGCTCAGGTGCAGTTTTGCTGGTACTTCCACTGTCAGAGCTCTTACCAGATTGGCTTTTCTTTACCCTGAAACGTTCCAGTAACAGCAGGGTTCCCAGGTGGTCCCCTGCTGCTCAGCCAAGAGGAACACCAGATCAGTTTGACTTTCCATGCACCGGGTCTGTCCTGTGCACCCTCAGTTCCCAATGTTCTGGCTTCTTTATTTTTGAAAAGTCAGAGAGTCAGGGTGAGGTTTTTAAAGCTTTACGTTCTGCTTTCATCCTTCTGTCACTTGCCGAATCTGCACTTGTTCTACTTAAGTCTCGATTGACAAAGTGAATCGAGTGGCCTGCTTCTTACCTAGCAATGACGTCTCACTAAATAAATAAATAAAAGTAAAACCAGTAGCTGCATATGTTTTGTTAATGTTCTGCATATTTTATAAATCCTCCCTTAACAGGGAATTATTTTTTTCTGGGCCAACTGCTGTGTAATACAGCTGTAGCGATGACAGATATTGGCTTGGTGCTAGCAGACAGATTTTAAAGAGCAGTGACCTGCAGGGCCACTATGCAGGGAGAACAGATGAGCAGGCTGCCGCAGGTGCTGGAGTGTTCTAGCTGATTTAACTCTTTACCGGCTACTTAATTTTTCAGATGGAAGAATTTCAATTCCATGCACTTGTCCCAAAATCTGAGAGACCCAGTAATATTGTGTGGGGAAAGGCCTTTGTCATTATATCTGTGCCTGTTTGTTCTGGTTTATTGACATATTGGTATTCATTTAAAGTCTTATAGGCTCTAAATTGAGGGCAAGAGGTTAAATGTTATCACAAATTGTAGCTGTGTTCCAGTATTCATCACCCTTCAGAAGTCTCCCTCAAGGTGCACCTTTTTCCTGCATCATTTTTGTACCTTGCTGGCATATTCTTTGGTATTAATTTATCTTTAGATGAAAACTGGAGGATTTCTGAAAATAAGTATTTTTGAAAGCAAAAGCATTAAAAAATAGCTAGAAGTAACGACACTACAGTTAGTTTGTTGTGTTATGTTTATAAAACTCAGACCCATCTATGTCTCAGATCAAAGTGGTCCAGTGCTTGTATACTCATTTTTCTATAGATTTTAGTGTTGTAGGGACCATATGTGATTTGTTTTAAATTATGCAGAATCTTCCATGTGTATATCCATAAGCTGCCTTTTGTGCCTTTTTAAACTGAGGCAAAGCGACTACCCTTACAAGGAGAGATACTGTCAGGGCTTTTGGTAAATGTTGCAAGAAATGAGTGTGCTTTTCTGGTATTATGAACTGTTTTCAGTGCTGTGGGCTAACTACTCACAGTTTACATCAAGCCTCCAATCTCGACTGTATTTCAGTCCAAGCGGTATAAAACCCATCTCTGCTAGTTAGATCATTGTTCTTTATTTTTTTAAATTCCTGATTTTGAGTTTAATCTTTTTTCTTTTAATACATCTGAAAATTGCTTCTATGCAGTTTTGGTTTCTTAAAGGCATACTTAGTAACAAAGTGAAAAGTATTGTGTTTTATATAGGAATTGTATTAAAATGAAACCTCACCATTGTTATCAGAGTTAGGGAAGCCAGCCTGCTTAAATTATCACAGCAGGGCAGACTAATGGTCTTGGTTGTGTGTACCAAAGAAAGTAGTAGTCAAAATTGGGCAGTTAGAAGCTAGTATGAGGAAATTGCTTGTTACTCATATGGCTGTCTGACAAGTTAATTTTTTAGGCAATCCTAAAGCTAAAAGAAAAAGAAAATGTACAGTGAGCATCAGCATATTACTAACATCCAGGCTAGGGACAGAAGTTGCACATAAACCAATTTAAGTGATAAGAAACTGGTTTAAACTTTAAGTGATAAGAAACTGGTTTTAACAGAACAGAAGTTCAGCGCACATAAACTGGTTTCAAAATGACTGAAACTGGTTTAAGATAAACCTGGCTGAATGCCGCATCAGACTTAACTGATTTAGGTCAAACTGGTTTATTTCTGAGTGGCTAGAGAGGCGGAAAGCTGGGTAGAGCCTGGCTGGGGTTCCTTTGCTATTGGGAGAGAGGGGAGACAGGGGGTTTAATTCCTCTCCTTCCCACTCTTTGCCTGAGGCACTGCCCTGGTCGGTGTCTGGCCCGCTCAGGACAAACCCTGGCAAGACCTGCTTCCTGCTCTAGGTACACCCCGGCAGTCCCTTCAGGCTAGGGTGGGGGTTTAAACTCCTCCCTAGTCATACTCAGCAACCTGCCAGGACCTGGCCATGACACCCCCCCCCACCCAAGCTCAGCTTCTCTCCAACCTTGTGGCTACTGCTGAAGAGAAGGGAGGGCTTGCTTTAGCGTTCCCCAGCTTCTAGCCTGAGCCAGGCACGTGAATCAAAAGTGAATGTCTATTCACTTGCAAATCGGTTCAATCTACTCAGGTTAGACTAACCTGCAAAGATTGAATCAATTCAGGCTTGGGCTTTTTGAATGTCTGTGCTTAGCCTTGAGCTATATAAGGCAGAAAATAGAATACCATGATTACAGAATAATATTGCATAGTGATAGCTCAGGCTTGAAGAGTAAAATATCATTTCTAAATGCCTTCACATCAATATTTATGGTAAATGACTAAAGGACCCTCCTTATCAAAAGCTGAATTATCTTGGAATGCTTAACAGTATTTGTTTTGTTATTTCAGGTTACTGGAGGTCCCTATATGTCTTACGTTACTGTTTCTAGCATGTGCTGGACTAGTTTTATAGGATGAACTCATACTTCCTATTATTGTTTATCTAATTGAACCTTATAGTAAGTATTCCCATGTCTGGCCTATTGAGCGTCTGAAATATTATTAATTAAATGATGAGGTGCCAACTCTAGCCCATTTGTTTCAGCAGGTGCTGCTCAATTTTATGCCAAGCTTAGGTTATGCAGATAAAGGTGGAGTAGTAGATACTGGGACATCTAAAGAACTGATCAGCAAAATTCTGGTAAAACTTCTTTTCTTTTTCTTTTTGGTCAGAAATTGTCAGCTTTGTCAAAATCTAAATAGTTTGTAGAAACCATTCACTGCCAATAAAAGTTTGACAGGACTCAAGTATAGTTCTGAAACCTCCCTGGTGTCTTTGCCAGTTCATCTCTTGCCCTTCTGACAGCTCACCTGGTGGGCTGATGGTGAGCATTGGCTCTTAGGCTTTTGTGGTATCTTGGTAGGCCGAGTTTCCTGGTCTCAGTCACCCCCCTGGCTGAGACCACTGCCTGGTAGTCTGATGGGGATCTGTGTGTGTGTGCAAATTCAGGCTTCTATGCTTGTAGCTTTTCTACAGCCAGGACTGCCAGAGTTTGTGGTAAATTGCCCCTAAGCCATGGCTCCATTTTGCTTTCAGAGAGATTTTTTGGATTTCATTCCAAAGTTTTGATATATAGAAATCTTGTGTGCAGCAGAATTAATTTTCTCTGCCCAGCTGTACATATGGTCAAGATTAAAGTGATAGCAGTTTTTTAGATTATCTTCTCCCCTTTCAGCTATTTGACCACTGTTGTCTGATCTGATTAAAAGAAGATTTTGGGGAGAACATAATTTCATACCTGGCAATTTGATTTCTTCATGATCCCTTACAGTAATCAAATAATCCATTTGCTTTCTAGTAAACCTGAATCTAAACGTTGCATTGCATACTGTTGTGGGTTATGTAAACAAGCTTCTTAACTGTGTGTGCTATTTTGGCACATTGCAGATTTAGAGATAGTGCACAGCTCCTATGTCCCACTAGATCTGTCTTCAATTGGAAACATTATTGCTACAGTCTTTTAGAAGAGAATGTTTTCTAGCTAGTTAAGATCCATTTAGATACTGCATCTTACGATGCATCTGTGCCAAGATTTGGCAGGGTCTGGGCATTAGATTGTAAGTTCATTTGAAGCGTACACCATATACTTCTGACTTGTACTGTCACGCCTTATTTGTATTGGCTAACATGTTCTCAGATCCCACAAAATAATCATAAATAATCTACAGTGATGATGGCCAAAGTAGAATTTAATTCAATACAACTTCCTAGATAACGTGTTCAAGAATGAAGGCCACCAAACTTCAGGCTGAAAGACAGCAACCCTTCTTTTCTGTCAGCTTGAAGGAGCATACCTAAGTCACTTGTAAAATGGCAGTAGCAAAATCAAATTAATAGGAAGCCTTGCCTTTCCACCCCTTCATCTATCTGCTGTTATGGGTGCAAACTGGAGCTGATTGGAAAATAGGTATTTTTAAAAGTATTTGTTTGCCACAATATATGTCATCATTAATAACATTACCTAAAGACCAACATGGACCAACATGGGAGAACGGGGCCTTAATGTACTAGGTACTGTACATTACAGAGGAGAGAACAATAAAATATAGGGTAGCAAAGGAATCTTACCCCAAAGGGCTTTGCTGTCTAAATACTCAAGACAGATACAGACTGAGAGAAGAGATATAATGAACCAGCAGAATAAGCAATGTTATGGCAGCAAATATTCTAAAACCATGATTGTATTTAGGTGAATTTATAAATGGATATATAGAAAAGGGGTAAGGGATTAATGAGACTTGGCAGGGGTGGAATGAAGTTGGAATGCAGAGGCTATGAGGCAAACATTTCATTAGCACACAGCAGACAAAGTCCACTTAAAAAATTGCTGACATTGATGGCATCTAAAGACTTTTGCTTTGGCAGCTGCTGCTGCTTCGCCTACTAGTGCTGCCAGTTCCTGAAATAAATTCAGCAGACAAACCTGAAGAAGTCATTGACAAGCCACGCTGCCATTTTTCAGTGTGGGGATGCTGATACACGTGATGTTCAGGGTGCTTTAATTAGCATGGCTCTCAGAGCTGCGCTAATTAAAGTACCCCCGCCTCCCAGAGCACATCTATAAATGCCCTAGATGTCACTAGGTAGAACCTCTTTAGTTATCCAAAATGTCAGGAAGCAATTTACTGAGTACTGTACCCAGTAAACAGGGTTTACAGATCCTTAGTACATATTTTTTGTCATTAGGAACCCTAAAATGTTGCTAGATCTAATGACAAAATCATTCTTAGCAACACTGGTTTCAGCTATGGCTGGCCTTTCCCTGCAATTTTCCCTAAGCTCAGGTGGCAGGGGAGGCTGGATCCTAATTCTTATACATGGAATGGTCTGTTCTACACAGTTTCTGTGCTTCAGTGCATTAGACCAAAGGGGTGGTCTCAGCTGGACCCCGCTTTTATCCAGTACAGTGGTTCATTTTTGACTGGATTTATAGGTGCTCCTACTCCCTCTCATTTAAATTTCTTGTCAACAAAACTGCCCAATGCAATGATGATTTTTGTGCTGTGAACCCATGTGGACTGGTTCATGTGACACCAACTTAAAATCTCTAAGATGGCTTCAGAAAAACAAGAGATGACATGCTTCATAGTTTGTTATAAATCGTCTGAGCTATTAGACTCCTGGAACTCAGCTAATTCTAACTCAAAACACCTCTGTAGTTTTTTTTTAAGATATTTCTGCACCGATCTTTTTCTTCTTTTTAAATAGGTTTCTCAGCTTTGTTACATTATTGTTATAGAAAATGTAATTAAGGTACAAACTATGTAAAACTCGGTGTTTCAGTTGAAATATGCTCAGAGTAAATGTTGTACTATAACATGTTTTTTAAACCACAGTAACAGTAATAAAGAGCTAAAACTTTCAACGTGTTATTTTGAATATCACATTTTATGAGGTCTGTGCTTTCTGTAAGTTGGACTTGTTTTAAGGCTTCTCAAGTTGGGCACCTAGAAACTGAGGGCGCCCATAAATATAACCCTATTTGAAAATCTTGGCTTCGCTTACATGTTGTTGTTTTTTTTAAAAGGACTAGACCATTAACACACATGCATTGGCCACAACTGTATTTATAAATTGGGAAATGTAGATTCTTTTAGCAGTTGCTAGGCTCTGCTTGTAATTTGCTTAAAAATTGAAAAATTAATGTACTGGAACAATTTTGAAAGGCCCATAAATAAGGAGCTGAGGACCAAATGCTTGAAATGTATCTGAGGTAATGTTAATTATGATTAATTACTTTTCCTGGAGGTTTGTTAGAAGCCTGTTAGCAACAATGAACCATAATTATTGCACATCAATGGAAGTGTGAAGAGCTACAACCAACATATCTTCCAGGGGATGAATATTTTCTGCTTGCTTTAATCTTACCATGTTGTCTGCCATTTCAGATTTAAAATACAGGCCTCTTTGTGGGCTATTTTGCATCATATTGCTGGTAAATGTTGGCTTGAAAGCTATGGGCCTTTTATCAGATAAACTTTATGCCACAACAGCTTCCTGGTCCAGCTCCATATGTTCCTTCTGGAAACAGAGGTGCATAGAACAGGTCTGGCAATGTGGCAGCCTAGAGATTTATATGCGCGTTTCTTGTGGTTCTCCTGCCACAACCCTTGGTCAGGGTCTGCCTTGGTCAGGTGTATGGAGCAGATTCACCCGATTGTGGAGATGGCTGCTACAGTGACACTGCATCACCCTTGAAAGTGTCTCACAGCACCCCAGTTGAGAGCCACTGATTTACTTGAATCACATGCCTACACTAGGGCTGTAGGTTGTAGCCATGTTGGTCTAAGGACATAGGCAGACAAGGTTCTTTGGGTGAATCTGATAGCTTTTATTAGACCAACTAAATAGTTGGAGAACAATATTTAAGCAAGCTTTTGGGTTCAAAAGCCCGGGTTCAAAAACTTTCAGGTTTTTGAACCCGGGTTTTTGAACCCAAAAGCTTGCTTAAATATTGTTCTCCAACTATTTAGTTGGTCTAATAAAAGCTATCAGATTCACCCAAAGAGCCTTGACTACCTATGCCTACATTAGTGGATTATTCTGTTTTAAATAGGTTTTTTTAAAACCAATTTAATTATATTGATGCAAAAACCATTTGTAGGCAGGCCTGAGCTTTGGTTAGTTGTTTTTGCATCACTCAGGAAGTCTAAAGGAATGTTAAAGTAAGTATAAATTTACATCCAATTTAAGCACTGTTTATATGATGAATGGTGTAAAATTGTCATAATGTAACTGATGTCAGATCCTCTGTCTTATAAGTTATTGCAGTATATCTGTATATGTAACACAGCTGTGGCTTGGTGTTTAGTTTCTTCATGCAATTGATTTTAAAAAAATGAAAAATATTACTAATTATTGTTCCCCAAAACAATTTAAAACTGTTTTTACAATGGAGTGACATTGTTTCAGATAATCAACTCAAGAAAGGGAGACAGCATTGTTATAGACAGCGCAATGATGAATTCCCTCAACTGAGCATCTGAGACCAAAAAAACATGTAGGTTATATTAAATGAGATGACAGTGATTATTATTATTGTTACTATTATTATCAACAACAGCAACAATAATAAATCAGTATTGGGTCCCATCTGCAGTAGTCACCCCAAAAGGATACCAAAGAGCTAGAGGTTTAGAGAGGGCAATGATTAAGAATGATTAAGAACAGAGGTGTGAAAGTCTTCAGGCCCTGCAGGCTGGATAAATGGTGTGGGGCCAGTCCACAGGTTGGATCAGGAGGATGGGCCCTCCCTCTCCCTCTCCCCTCCCAAGTTCCTGATCCAGCACAGGCTGCACCTGCCTGGGCTGCTCCAGGATGCTGACCCAAGTGAACATCACAGGCAGTGCATGTCCTGGGCACTGTTTGGGGCTGGTCCAGTGCAACCTAAGGGGCAGCACCAGGGGCTGGATTAGAGGGCTTTTATGGACCAAATTCAGCTTGTGAGCTGTATGCTTGACAGCTCTGATCAAGAGTATGAAAAATCCCTTGTGTATATAGAGAGATTCACATTAGAAGGAAGACCAGTAAAATGGAACATGATTAAATAGCACATGGTTTAGAAAAGGAAGATTTGAAATTTATATTTTCCCTTTCTTATATCACAAGAGCAAAAAGACAGGACAAGGAATTAAACAGTAGGGAATTCAAAAACAATAAAAGGAAATACTTTGTCACACTGTTTACTTAGATCAGCAGTTCTCTACATTCTTAGGCTCAAGGCACCCCTTTTTTAGGCACCTTTCAGAAAATACAGGCTCTTTCTTTTCATTTGCATTGTAACTCCAGAAAAATGTAGCAGCTCTTCTGAGCAGCTCTTCTGTTGCAAAGAATGGAGCAAGCCTGCAACAGATCAGAAAATTTTTAACGCTTCTTATTTGAAATCCCTGCTTTTATCTTGCAAGTCATGTTTGCACATCTAAGAGTGCTCACACCATGTTTCACATTGCATCACCCTTGAAAGAATCTCAGAGCATCTCTGGTTGAGAATCACAGACTTAAACTGTGAAAGCCTATTGTTTTCACAGCTCCCTGTGAATCACCTTGTGCTAGTCACGTTTTATATTTTATACTGAACTACGTGGATGCCCTACTAAAGCATTTTCTAGATTCTTAAATTAGAACAGAATGGATACTTCTATTTGAGTACTTTTCCCTATTCATGTAAAATCATTTATTGATAAGTTGTGAATTTCATGATTAAAACTGGCTACAACAGATGACTTCAGAGAATTACCTCAGCACAAATCGCTTACTCATCTCTCTCTGTCTTAAGAACACAATACTGTAGGAAAAATAGAGTTGTGACAGCTCAGAAAGAGGTTGAAAAAATTACTTAATGCAAATGAAGCCAGAAAATGTGACTTCATGAATAAGAAATAAGCAAAAGCTTAAACTTCCCATAGGCAGTATCATTGTACTTTGAAATTAAATGCACTATGCAGTGCAGTACCCCTATACCTTTGTATATGCATACATATAAAAGTTTCCCCGGCTTGACTGGGGTGATGAAGTAAGGAAGGAAGAAAGTCTTAATTTTATTTTGGATGTATGTTTAAAATGAGAAGTCTGTATGTATCTGAAATATCAGCATGGCTTGAAAAGATGATGCTGTATTCTAAAGAAATGCATTCACACCATTTGAGAATACCAGGTCTAGCAACAGCAGGGAAAAAGAAACACTTTTATGGCAGTTGATGCTTGTATAAACATTAACATCTAGGATTTAAAGGAAATAACTAGGGGTCTGGCTTCTGATTTTGGCTTTGCTACAGATTTTGCATAAATCATTTAACTTCCCTTCAGCTTGGTTGGCCTATTTGTAAAATGGGTATAGCTATATAAGGATTCATTTATTTCCAAAAAAAAAAAAAAAATACTCATTGGCATCTATTCAATGTATCTATCTAATCTTATTCAGCATATGTTATCACAGCATGAGTGATGCTCTGAGGAAATTATTTAGTGTCTGCATTTACTTCTCTTGGATTGAATCAGAAGTGAACTACACAGTAGATCTATCCAACTGGCAGCCTATGGGCTGCAAGATGCCCACACTGGATTAATTTGCAGCTTCCTGGGCGTGTGTACACATCGCCGTATGGCAACATAGCCATGCGCTACATCACCCTACAGCATGTTATGGTGACGTAGCGATCGTGTATGTCTACAGTGATTGCCAGCTATGTAGCCGGAGTGGTGCACTCCCCAGCTATAGCATGCCGCTACAGGGACGTAACCAGTGAATCTAAGCGTGTGCCACTCAGTACAGGTGGTTACTGCGCCATGTTTTAGTACTTCTGCATAGCAAGTACTAAAACATGGCACAGTAACAACGTACCCATACAGCGACGTGTAGACATGACCCCTGACTCCATCCAGCTGCTGCTCCCCCTCCGCCCCCCTCCCATTGCTCCAGTAGCAATAGCAACTGGGGGCTCTGGGCTCCCCCTCCGCCTTGTAGCTTCAACCTCCTCCCCTAAGTGCAGGTGGCAGAGTCTAGCCCACGGGGCCAGGGGAGCTCACAGCCTCGGTGCCTGGACTTGTGTTGGTGTGGCTTGCATTGCATACAGGCCCCATTGGTGTGGTCCCTGAGTCATGCAGCCCCTGGCTGCTGATGAGTGGGACAGCCTTGGTACACTGCATAAACAAGAATGAAAATAAGTGTCATCAACACTTGGCTAATAATGGAGATGCAATTTTTAGCAAGACTACTACCGGGCTGTGTTTTCTGAGAATAGAATCTGAATTTTGTCTTGCTACCACAAAGGTCTTTATGCTCTTGGTACATAACACAAAGAATAACTCCCCACCTCACAGGGTCATTGTGAGGATAAATTAAGATATTTATAAAGTGCTTTCCTATGTTGCAGATGAAAGGAGCTCCTTCAGAACAAATGACATTCATGTTGTATGTAGAAGGCTAATGTTTTGTTAAAATGCCCAGATAGCATGCAAAGACATCTTCTGGCTTCTTGAGGGAAACAAAGATGTAGGTGCCAAAATATAGAGGTCTAAATCTTCTTTTTGAACTTTATTTTTTGGGAGGAAAAAGCATGGGAGGGTAAATTGTTTAGCTTGCTGGGGGTCAATCTTTTTTTCACAGGCAGGATGCAAGATAAACCCTGTACCCTCCCTAAGTGCCACCCCAATCCCCTTCCCCTACCTGATCTGTTACTCTTCTTTCTGCTTCCTACCTGATCTGTTGCTCAGCTCTTTTGGTTAATCTGTCAGCTACCGCGCTCTCTGCTTCATCCCTGATCTGCTGCATTCCATATATACAGACTATCTATACCATGTGTGGCATGCGGGCTGCAGGTTGGCCACCCTGGTTTAACTGATTCTGAGTCTAAGCCTCCTCTGATTGAAGTCAGTGGCAAAACTCTGTGTTTTTCTTGAAAAACATTTTTATATAGAAAGTTATTCTCCCATTCTGCACATAACTCCCATTGGTATCAACGGGCCTTATACAACTTAATTCCATATTAATCAATGCAAGGCTGTAATCCAAGGCTAGCACCCCGAGTTGCTTGTCTACTTGTGGCATAATAGGATTTCTGTCACCTATGGTTGGCTGCAAATACCTATATTGTCTGGCAGCCTTTGAAAGCCGATGGGCCAAACAATGAATACATCCTCTCTTTAATATGTTGTGAGTTCAGCAACAACACTCTAGACACTCCTGGGTTGAACTAACAGTTATTTATTACTAGCCAATTGCCTGTCAAGAATGACGGTGGGGATGGGGGTGTGAGGGGGCGGGAATGGAGTGCTGCCACCTAATGGTCCATGCTGCTGCTGTTCTGCCTCTTGCAGGGAGCGGGGTGGGGGAGCCAAGGCCAGTGCTGCTGGCCTCGGCTCCCCCACCCCTTGTCCGGTCCTCGGTGCAGTTTTGGAATCATGGTGGCGCTCCCACACTCTTGGAGCACTCTGATTGGCTGTTAGCATCAGCCAAAGTGTGAATAAAGTGTTACAGACAGACAGACGCAGGCTTTTATAATATTAGAATTATAACCGTCTGGAATCATATCCAGGGTGAATCTTAACAATTGCCCTCACTATATGTATGCAGAACTTATTCTGCCTCTGACTTGACCCAGCCCAGTCCTGTGCAGGGAGAGGAACCAAGAATGCCTCTGGCTCATCATGGCGGAGAAAATGGAGTCCCCAGTGCTACAAAACTGCCAGAAAGCAAACTGAACCCTGCAGTGCTGAACTTGAGGGCTTTGGCCTTGAAGGGACAGTGCAAGGAAAACATAGTAAGACTCAACACTCTTAAGAGACTTGTAGGTCCTGGACATAGGAGGAAGCAGACACAAGGAAATGTGTGTTTATTGCTGGGTTAATAACTGGACTGGCAGTTTTATTATGCTGCAGAGTGAGCAGTGGTGATGTTATCTGACTGGAGGAGCCTTGAGGCAACTTGGGGCAAGTCAAGAGGAAGAGGAGGAAAGGGAGAAAAATAAAATACTGAGGAAAAGCTAGCAGTTCAATGCCACCAGTCTTTACACTTCTGTCAATTTAGAGCAGACTGCACCATGGTCCAGAAATCAAGGGAGGATTTATTTAATTTTTCCATAGCAACATCATTAAATTCAATTCCAAGCTGCGCAAGGTTAAGCAGAGTTAGTCTGGCTAAAAAATGAGGCTGGTGGGAGAATATTATAATTGCAATGAAAATTCCTTAAACTATGGTACAAGTCCTGTTATCAGCACCTTGGGCCTGTGTGTTTTTTCCTTGTTGACTGAATTCATTGTAGTTGTAGGAGTGTTGCTATGGTGACTAAAAGTGACAGCTGTTATTTTGTGTCTCCCTAAGGATCATATGGTAATGATGGTCATTTCCCTTGAGGAGTGGGCAGGTAATTAAAAATGTTGGGGGGAAAAAAGAACAGGTACTATATAATAAAACTCTCTTCCTCATTAGCAGTAATTAATCAGATCTTTTGGGATTTTTATAGGAAGCAACCAGTTTTGGATACAAAAGTATCTCTTCTACTCACGGAGTTTTGGTGAGCATTGTATTTGTTATAGGTAAGATGCAATACTATGGTATTTTGTCGTGCTAATTTTCTGCTTAAGAGTCTCCAGCCTTAGCAAAGGAGGTCACTCTGGGCATTGTAGTGTTTTAGTACCTTGCCCATTCAGTGACTGAATGTTTAGAAATCAAGCCTGCCTCCTCTAAAAGAGAAAAAAAATCATGAGATTTTCATAAAATTATGTGATTATTATGGAATTATGGAAATTATGGTGATATCACTAATTTTAAAAATTATATATCTTTATTTTTGCCTTCTTGTTTCTGAACAAGATATGTTCCTATTTTGAAGGTTTTCTCTGCCACCACAACAGCTAGGAACTCACTTTAAAATAATGGAATCTCAAAATCTCTAAACGTTGCATGACTCCAGGAGTTGGGACTTTAAGAAAAATGCTAAGTATCGCAAGGCTTTTCATAATAACAAAAGATTTGTCAAAAGTGCCTCCCTGTCTGGTAGCATGTCCTGTATATGATGAACAGAGGACAGGTGCTGTTGGCAGTTCAAGTACTATATTTCTAGCCCTTAACAGGTTTCCATTATATGCTCATGCACGGAATTTTTTGATAGGGCTTGCAGAAACAAGGGTGTAAGTACTCTAGGCAGGCTAATGACTGGAAGAGTTACAACCAAAAGTAATGTAGATATCCTTAATTTCTGGAGGGATGGTTCAAGAGAGGTGGACTGAAGTAACCTTGACTCTTCAGATTCCTCATACCAAGGGCCTTACTGGTCCTCAATTCTCTAGTTCTCGGTTCTCAGAAAAGGGCATCCCATCACCAAGAGTTCAGTTGTATGCTCTGTGCATCCCATCACCAAGATTTCAGTTGTATATTCTGTGGTCTTTCAGAGAGGTGCTCCATGCTGTCTTCCAGAATACAGTCACTCCTTGCCTTGTACTTGAAAGCTGCTCTTCTAGTCTGCTTCTACTATGGGCTCCTTTCAAGTCAAGATTGCTCCTTAGCTTGTCTCTTGACCTTTTTGTTCCTTTTTCAGCTTTGTGCTACCTCTCTACCACATAGTCTTGTAGCTTTTTACTTTAATTGAATCCCCTCTGCTATGAGGATACCACTTTCTTTGCCATTAGTTGAAATGGAGCCCTTTACTGGCCAGGGGCTGAGTTGGGTAACCCAGTATCTCTTATTTCCCTTCAGATTATTACTCAGTAATGGGCAAGTAGGTTTGTTACAATATTAAATATAGGTGAAACAGATTTCTAGCTACAAATCCCCAAACTACAAATAAAGAATCTGATCCTGCAAATGCTGGCTTGCATTAACTTAAGAGGGACTATTTGTGAGTAAAGATACTCATATATCAAAGTGAAGGTTCTGGCTTTTTTTTTACCTTCTTGGCTGAACCTAATAGTTTGTGGTGAAGAAACAGTAGTTGTTTTCATCAGTTACTATGTGTTTCTCTGTCACCTGTACACTTCTTTGGGCACTCTCTGTCACTCTTGTTTTTCACTAGGGTGTTGTGGAGCATAAGTAATATTTGTTAAATTCCTTGAAGAACTTTGTGCCCCTACTGTCTGAAGAATAAACTGAGTCACAGAGAGGTTAATTTATTCACATCTGTCACAGTTACACAGTGACAGTTTTGGCAGTAAAACCCTTGGCCATGTGCAGATGAGTGTGGACGTTTGGTTCTCTGGAGGCAAGTACCAGTGGCACACCTTGCCCTGCAGCTACTTGTCCCCAGGGAACACCCATGCCCCACATGCTTTGATGCCAGGGGATGATAGGAGAGGCTGGGGCCAGCACTGGCCTGGCCCCAGCAACCTTATCTGTGGTGCTGGAGGCCTCCCATGGCTGCAGCTGCAGCAATCCTGCCACACAGAGCCTGGCCAACAGCCAGAGCCAGAGCATGGCTCCCAGCGGCCCGGCTCTGCTTTCCAGCTGCGTGTGCTACCCATGTGTACACTGCTCTGTTTTTTTTTTTCCTGTGGGTTCTTTTGATCCCTGGATATCAAGGGATGAAAAAACAGAGCAGCGCATGTATGGGCAGCATGCTCTTGCAATGTGGAGAACAGCTGACTGTGTGGTATGTGGCGCTGCAGATGTGTTTGCGGTGCCACATACTGCACAGCTGCACTCATCTGGATGTGCCCCTTGAGTCCTATTTGCTCCAGTCATTGCATTGTATGTACCTTATAGTGAGAAGTATTTAACTCAGATTGGCAACCCGTGGTTCACAGGTCAGATCTGGCTGGTGGGGCCATTTGATCAGATCCATGGATGTGAGGCTTTGGCACCATTTAGCTGTAAGGGGCTTTGGCTTCAGTCACTTTCCCCTGCCACCAAGGGAAGAAGCTCTGACAAAGGGCTCTCTCTCTCTACTGCCAAGGGGAAAATCTGCAGTGCCCATCCTCTTCTGATGTGAACTGGGTCACTCTGACCAACTATCTAAAAAGGTTGCCGATGGCTGCTCAAGCTCAAACCTGTGCCCCTAATTTCTTTTTCATACTTAACACATGGCACTAAGTCTCAAATAACTGTTCTCTGAGTTTCTCAGTTTCCTTTCTTCATATCTTTGAGCTTTTTGGTCCATTTTTGTTATGAATGTAGTGGTGGGGGGAGGTTGTGGGTTTACTGCAACAGAGAACAATATTTTTTATTAGCTGTAACTGAAACCTGCATTGTGAATTCTCTCATTTAAGAAGCTGCCAAGCAAATTTGGCTATGATTTAATTACCTGTTGAAAGCTGGTAACCAAGGGCTTTGGGGAATCATTTGAGACCAACAGGGAATTGCTGAAATAGGTGCAAGCTGAACAACAATCATAGGTAAAGATAGCCAAAGGATGTCATTACTGAAGCTGCTATGGAGCAGTGATGCTTTATCTTGCCAGCAATTAATGTTTCAAATACAGAATGATATACTAGGTTAAAGTCCAGGTAACTGAATAATGAACCCTCAGTCTGAAGTCAGTATAAAGCATTTTTGGCTCTCGTTATAGCAAGACCTTTTGCAATCAGAATTATAGACGGCCTAATAAAATTAAGGTACATTTTTGCTGTCACTGCAGATGTGTCATGTTTGTCCTTCTTAGTATTTTCCACTTTGTTGAGGCTCTAGTTTCTGCCTTAGAAAGTGCTGACCTTGAGGACAATTGTGGGCATGATTAGATTATGGTAAACAGAATAGAATCTAAGAGCCATACATTAACCCCATAGTGATTTTGGTGAAGAATTTCACAGATTGGTTAAAAGAGGTCATCATTTTTATTCTTCGTAGAGTTCAGATAATTGAAACATTCAGTCTGACTTCATAATCCCATTTTCAAATATTTATCTTTTTTTTGACAGGATATAATCCTGTAGGTATGGATTGGCTTCCCATCAGATATTAATAAAAAAATTAATATTAAAATAGCTGCTGGTTCATAGCTATTGAAAGGGAAACTTGCCATCCAAATATATTATATCTTTTTAGAACAGAAACTTGTAAACATATTGCCTATGCACAGTGACTAACTCTGAAGACTGAAGCTCTGGAACTACAGCGTCAATTGGTGTAAATCGGGATATGTAAATTGAATGATGCACACTGATTCTGCACTGATTCATACCGGGGATGAAGTTCTCATCCTTGAAGTTGAAGCAGTGACAGTAGACCTTCCCTAACATTACCTTGCCAGTGTACTTTAACTGTGAGTGAGTGGGGAAGGGGCAGTTGTTCTGTCCATTTAGGCAGTGCACATCTTGCATTTGTACTAGGGGAATCACCATTCTCCTGGTAAAAATGGCAGGTGTTCAAGAGTTTGTTCAGTTTCTCCTGGGGGAGAAGATCTTTCAGGCATCAGCTTGGAACATCTCCCTTGCAAGAGTTTCTCTTGCAAAAATGAATGCTTGTATGCTCCCCTGGTCCAGGAGAGGGGGCAACAGCGGGGCCTGGGGCTGAGGGCTTTGCACCAGTCTGGGAAGGGAGGGTTTAGGAGGCTCCCCGCCTCTTCCCCAGACCAGAGACTGCTTGGTCTGGGACAGGCTGAGGGCCTTGCCCCCTGTTCCTTTCTCCCCTCTGCTGCATATGCAAAGTCCTGTGTTTGCCAAGGTTGTGGGCACCGGCATAGAAATGCCGTGGGAGGAAACTTCTACCCCTGCAGGGCGCTTTCAGCCCTGCTACTACAGCCCCCACCTGGACTGGGAGGAGTGGAGCAGTCTCTGCTCGCCACACCTTTTCCAGAACGATTTCTGGTCTGAAGAAAGTGGAAAGAGGGGGAAGCTGTAGGGTGAACACCTGTACTGCTGCTTCTTTCAGAAAAAATTCTAAAAGGGGAAATTGCGCAAAAAATTCCACTGCTAGAAATGAGGGCCTGTATGCAGATGTTAGACTTCAGCATTTTAAAATATGCAGATTATTGATAAATTCTGCTCTCCCTGCTAAGGGTTTGAGCTTCTGCTAAAATGGTATTCACAGAGTTTTATTTCCATTTCTCAGTTTAGTGATGACTGTGAGGCTGGATGGATTCCACTCATCCAGTTTCTGTGTGCACCCCTTCTCATGAGGGCGTGTGGGTGTGTGGCAGTGGTGACTCAGTTTCCCCCAAGAGGATCTCAGTTTAACAGGAGGCTACAAACAAGTTTGATTTATTTACACACATAAGCATCTGAATAGCAAGTTGTAACTTAGGATAGGAACCTGATAACAAAATTGCTTCTTTTAACAGTGCAACTTAAAACCCCAGCTCCAAGCAGTCTCATATGCACATTGGTCTACAGGAAAAAGCAATCAGGACTCATGGTAGAGGTGATATCTTTTATTAGACCAAGTAGATTTTTGCAAAAAAAAAAAAATCTTTAATTGCAGGCTTTCAGACAAACACACTTCTTTAGGCATCAGGTAAGAAATTACCTGAAATTTCTTCAGGTAATTTGCATCATCACAGAGCCTCAACACAGAACTCAGAGACACCTCACCACATTAGAAATGCCTGCCCAAAATAGCATTCCATCTATTTACTCCTCTGTGAAATATGAAATACCATAACCAGAAGGAAATATGACTATATCCTGCTTACCACTAAACAAGTTTGAGGTGAATAGGTTATTCCAACTTTTCTCTGAGCCTGATTTACATACAAAATGAACTGTTCCTAACAGGAGATTTTACCATACCTTCAACTCTCCTATGAAATACGAACTTCCATTTCTACCCAGGAGAACTTTTACAATCTTTTTTCCGATGCCTGAAGAAGGGTGTTTGTGCCTGAAAGCTTGCAATTAAAGAATTTTTTTGCAAAAATCTACATGGTCTAATAAAAGATATCACCTCTACCATGAGTCCTGATTGCTTTATCTGTGTAACTAGCCCCCACAAATTTAACAGCTAATGGAAATTATCTTTTAGTTCAGGTGTTAGGAATCTGTATCACATGATGTGAGCAGAGAGAAGAAGATCTACTGTTATATAATTTCCAGGCACTTGGTAAATGCAGCATACTGACAACATGAAGCTCTAGGCTGTTGTGGATTTGTCTATCTTCCCTGCATGTTTTTTCGCTTTCAAGTTTAGTGTCTGGAGAAGAATTTTAGAGTTGACATGATTGTATCACATAAAAAACATTGGCAGGGAGAAAATACTTGGTTAGTAAAAAACTCTTTTTAATCTGGTGGAGAAGAACATAACAAGAAATCAGTGCCTGGGGACCTGAAGTCAGACAAATCAAAATGAGAAATGAGGTAGGTTTTTTAAAACAGAACAAAACAAAACAAAAAACAATTAAAGAAATTAAAAATTGGAACAAACTACCAAGAGTAGTCATGGAGTCTTCATCTCGTGTAATTAAACAGGACTGAATGCTTTAATTCAACAGATATTATTAGCCTCAGTGTGAAAATGTGATGGTCTCCATTATATTGGAGAACTGGTCACAGAATGGCCTGTTCCGACCTTATACTCTGTGAACAGCATGTCCATCAGCCTGGTATTAAGGGGAAATAACCTGCCAGAGTTGGAAAGTCACCATTACTGTTTAGTTTAAGTAAGGACCTTTGAATTTTGTTAACCCCCATTTTTGAGCAGATGTTTTCTTCCCACATCACCTTTAATCTTGTCTTTGTCAGAAACGCATACCTGTTACATGGACTGTGCTAGAGTTTACAAATAAGTAAATAATATTCATTATCACTCTCGAAACATTGGTTTTAGAAGCAGGCAATGAGATATTTTTGGAAGGAAAATGACAGGTAAAATCATCACATGTCACTCTTCACTGTAGATTACTCAGGGGCATTGCATTAGAATAACTTTTGCTGCCATTATGCTGCTTTTTTTCTGTTGCTAATCTTCTGTGTTCAAGTTTTTATTTAACATTATTAACTGTAAAAAGATATGCACCTGCCATATCAGATCTCTGCCTGTAACACTGTTGCTGTTCGTCCTTTGTGGATGAAGACAACTGCATCCAGCGGGGGGAGAGGAGGGAAGAAGAGAGAAAAGAAGTGGGAAAGAAAAAGGGAAGGAGAAAAAAGAAAAGGAGAAAAAAGGAAAGAGAAGAGAATGAAGTGGGGTGGAGGCTAGGTCACATGAGTACGTAGGTGACTTATAAATCCAATCTTTGCTTTGAACAATCTGCTCCAGCAGGGACAGGAGAGCGATGAGGACTGGATATGGGAGGTTTTTGTTTTCCTGGCCACGCGTTTCTTCATTGTTTCTGCTGTGTGTTGCTGTTCAAAGGCCATTGCTCCATTCTGGATGTGGGACCCCCAGGGGGGACAATCATGAGTAATTTGCTCCCACAACTCCAGGTCAATGCTGAAACTCTTTAGGGACACCTTTAGGGTGTCCTTGTACCGCTTCTTTGGTGTGCCGCGAAAGTGTACTCCATTTGACAGTTTGCTATAGAAGACTTTTTTTGGCAGGCGAGTGTCATTCTTGAGAGGTGGCTGGTCCTTCCTTGAGTGCACAGAATCCTTGTGTGCAAAATAATTTGCCTTAAAGGGGGTTGTGTGGATGCAAGGCAGTTTAACTAAGTTTTAACAGTTTAACTAAAGTTAGTCCAATATAATATGTTTGTACAGATAAGACCAAAACCGTGTTGGTCATTCTTTGTTCTGTGAGAGTCTGTGTGTTCCACTCACTCCTCAACCCATAGGCAACTGCTTCTTCCCTGGTCAACCCCTTTCTAACGGACTTCTGACTTAGGTTCACTGTGCCTTGGTTTCCACTTAATTGGGCTAAATGATGGTATCTTAAATTATCATCCTGTTGAACTGAATCCACAGTCTTCATCTCAGGGAAAACAATCTGAAGGGGGTTTGAAAAGGGATGCCAGTAAGTTGCTGAAGTAGAACATTTAGGCTTGTCATTCCTCTGTCATAAAACAGCTGATACCTAGAAAAAAGTTATACCTGTCCCACAAGTAGGGGCTATTGCAAAGCCCTCTGAAGGAAAAGGGAAAGATTCCTAATAGTTTTCTGTGAACTTTACATCAGGCCTGTAAAATATACTCCAGTACTGTCAGACATCTGCCTATCAGAAGCACTTGTGATAGATCTTGCATCTACATGCACTCCTTTTTTAAAGCAAATTACTTTTCATCTTGGGTATCAGTAATAATCCTTTTGGGAACTGAAGTGCCTCAGTCTGTTTGTTTTAAGGCTCATTGTAGACATATTTGTAACACTGGCAATCCTCCAGCTACTGTGTCTCATTGCATTGCTTCACACTGGGATTGACCTATCTGAGAATGTTTGCTGTGTAGTTTTATTAATATGTATTTTATGCTGCTCAGTAGGTATAAAAGAGAACTCAAGACAAAGATAGCGCTCTGCTTTAGCTTGCTTATTGCAAAGCAAAGCTGCTTTTTTAAGATTGCCTGTATATAACTAATGTTTTCCTTGCATTCTTGTACTAGTTGCAAGAAATGCCATTCCATAAATAGTGTTAGTCATTCTCTTTTTTTTTTAATCTCCTGGGTATTTACCTGAAGATAACATCTTCCAATAGAAGGACAGATTGTAGGGGTGCACATACAATTAGTAACTTAATTTTTAACTTAAAATGAGTGCAGCCACCCCAACACCAATCTGGCAATCCCTTTACCCTGAGAAACCAGAATACCTGCTTAAGCAGCCAGTCTTTGTTACAGGGACTTTACAGTATAGGGAAAATAAGTTGGAAAACATTTTATTTTGAAGAGAATCCTCAGGTTGGAAGAGAAGGCAAGAAACACATTTTAAAATGGGCATAAAAGAACATTTTACCTTTGCTGGCATGAGGATTAGAATTGAAACAACACATTCTTCTGCTATTCTGATTTCCCTTAGGACCTGTCATGCTATGGCCCAAGCAAGGAGAAGAGTTATCACCTGGAGAGAATTTGTCAAATCTCTGAAAAAATATCAAGACAGTATATTTCAGGAACTATAGTTTTCATCCCAGTTGAGGACTAGGATGGTAGAATTGTGGGGAGATGGTTTCATTGAACGTTATCAAAGAATCAACGTGGAGTGTGGCATTATATCCCTCTGCAAAGGGATGTAATGCTGTTAATGTTGATGCAAACAGCAGTGATGCGGAGCATCTTCTGTTAAACAAGTCAAGTACTGCACTCTGACCTTTCCAGAGTCTGTAAAATAGTGTATGCCCCATATCGGGACCACTATCAACCTGATTATACGTCCTTCCTTTTAACAATCAGTTGCCCCCCAGGAGATGGAGAAGGGGAGTACTTACAAGCACATCAGCCAGGATGGATAAAAATCAACAATTAAAAAAAAAATCAGATTTTTAAAAATTTAAAACAGATTTTTTTTATTTAATCATATTTGATTTTTTTGTTAAGCTGCTTTCAAAAAAATAAACCAGTACAAAGATCGTTTTAGTTTAAGGTATGTTAAAGCTCAAAGACATCATCATGGAATAGGGATTATAACTTCTAATTATATACTGTTCAGGACAATATATTCATGTAAACGTTTTTAGAAATTTTACAAGTAGGTCATAACAAGCCATGGACTGTATCGGGCCCAATCTTATAGGGTTCCCAGAGGCTCCTCTCTAGATAAGTAAAGATTAAAGAAAACCACTCTACCCAGTGGGACTCAGTGTTCAGTCTAAAAGATCCCATTAAGCATCCCTGTGATGTTTAGTTTCAGTTCTCAGATGGTGAATTTGTGTCTCCCGAGATCATAGGCATGCATGGTTCTTTGGGTAGATGCAATATCTTTTATTATACTGACTAAATTGTTGGAAATTGTTCTTTACAAGCTTTCTGGCACAAACACCCTTCTTCAGAGTTTGTTGTCTCCACAAATAACATCCTTGTGCAGTATATGGAGATGAGCAATAACAGGCCTGATTATTACCTACCCTTCAGCCCTACTGTCTCTGCAAGTTTGTGTACACAGAGTCAAGCCCTTACTTTTCTCTAAAAGTGCAAAGTTTCAAGAAGTTAAATGAATAAAAGATATCAAACAACAAGAATGCACTTTTTGTAGAAAACAGTGATTAAATCGAGGCTTCCTCGCCAGTAATTTAAATCATGATTTAAATCAAATTGATTTAATTGATTTAAATCAAACCCACCTTGACATCCTCTCTAAGACTTTGTGAAACCCACCTTGACATCATCTCTAAGTCTTTGTGAGTACTTCCTCAGTTTGGTCCTGCCTCCGTTCCATTGGTTTAATGTTTGTGCCAGATCCTTGTTTTTGTCCCCTTCCCCTCCCTTTATTCAAGAAGCAGTGTTATATATGCTTTTTTGTTAACTCAGTAAATTAATTCTGTTACAATTCATCTGAAAAACTTCATTGAGGTCCAACACAGAAATGACACATGATCTCCCCCATCTCCACTAACAATTCCATATAAAATCATGAAGAAACATGTTTCTCCTTGTAACTGTGCATCCCTCTATCCAAAGTACCTCTGGCCTGACAGAAGGAGCAGAATAAATTTCTGACTCTGATTCCTTAATCATTTTGGGCTTTTTTTTTGAGTGGTGCATTCTTAGGCTGTCCGGAATGGTCAGAAACTCTTTTAGCTGCTATCCCTGTTCATAGTCTAGGACAGAGCTGCCCAACTTTGGAGAAGCTGCAGGCCAGCCACTCCCATACTGCACAACATGGGAACCCCCCTGAGCCCTAATGACCCTGGCCCCTGTATTTGCATACAATACAAAGCATGAAGCTGAAGCTGGGGAAAAATTTGGGGCCCTGGAGAACTGGACAAACAGCAGGCTCCAGAGCACGAGGGGCAGAGGTGGGGAATGGGAGCAGGGATGGCACCCAGTTGGAATCCAGGAACTGTAAATTTATCTTTTCAGCTCAAGGGCCACCAGTTGGATAGCCCTGCTCTGGGGTTTTTCCCTTGCTGTCATAGATGAGCAAAATGAGCAGTTCCTTGTTACAGGAGGCACATAACAAGAAGCAGCATCTGAGCATTTCATAAGGCTCCATAAGGCTCTGCAGCAACTCAGGGCAAAGTTAAACTGCTGTTTTCTCCTGTTCAAGTATCCAGTGAAAGGAGCCATAAGGTGGGGGTTTGCAGAGTCTTGCGGAATGACAACAGGAATGCTCTTTCAGTTAATGTCCATGGTTACCTGGGGAGCAAGCATCCTAGAATCATGGATCTTCCCAACCCAGCCCACCTTAATGATGAATCTTTCACAGTGATCAACTGGGCCTTTTAGTCCCCCTGGATAAATATCCCCCTCCCTTTTTTTTTTCCTTAAAAACCTTTGGCCTGTTGTGACCCATCAGTAGCCACTGTTCATCTTTGAACCGTCAGTGAGAAGACATCAGTATTCTCCTCTGCATTGCAAGATTCATGATATGGTAAAGCAGCACCTTCTTCATAGCATCAGAAGCCTCCATGACCCCCAAATCTTCCAACTGGTAGATCTGTCAACTCCTCGCTAATAGCGAACATACTTCTCAGTATTGAGGGTAGCTGTCATGTTGGTGTTGTATTGCTGTAGCTAGTAGTTTACCAAGCACATGAGCAGTTCTCCACCGAGTAAAGCTGCTTCACACAAAGCCCTGCAGAAATAAATGCCCGTTTTCACCTGTCTTTTTTCCTTTTCTTTTGGCCCTGTCACTGTGACATCTACAGCCCTATGAAAGTTTAGAGCAAAACCCACGTTCCTGGTTGACTCCAAACATATTTGCATTAACTGTTTACTTTCATGATTGTTGTGATTGTGGTGCTTAGCAATGTGGGACTCTCTTTGACACCAATTCGAAAATGGCACTTGCAAAATGAATTGGTATTAAAGGAATCGTAAGAGTTTTTATGCCATCTCCCCCCGCACCCCATCCCCCAATTCCCAGTCTCACAGTGCACCACTAGAGTAAATGAAATATGTGGTTAGAAAGAATATGTGTGACCTGCTAAGACAACATGGGCAATGTGTTGTGTGGTAGGTGCCTGGGTAGAAAGAGAGAGTCACTATGTATCCTTGGTAGTCTCAGTGTACTACAATATTTTGGAGCCTGTGGCAGAATTTTAAAGCTGTCTCTCTCTAAAAGAAGCTGAGGTTTCATTTGTAATAACAACTGCTTACCTGAAGTGAAGCAATGTCAAAGCACAGTAGGGGCACTTGTACCTTAAAAGACATAACTTACATTTTCTTGCCTTCCAAGAGTGAATTTAGCCTAGAGTAACCATATACAACGACTGAAGTCCTGAGTTTATCTTTAATCCAGTATTAAATAAAGTGATATAAGAAGTCTTTTCCATCCTTAAGGTCAATGATTACTTTTTTGGGTAAGATGCTGTGTGTATATATATAATATGTATGATTAAGATAAAGTTGCCTTCTGAAATAAGAATCTTTCTCCCTTACCGGTACAACCTGATTCATACCTTTAAAATCCTGTTATGTTAAGAGGACCTGCATAAAATTCAAGGCAAGGTATCCTTAGAGAGTTTGATTCCATTGTAACTTGTGATTGTAAGCTTGTGTATGTGGATTTACGTAAATATAATCACCCTATAGAAGACATGTCAGCTAGGCTTGAAGATTTTCAGGTGCTCATGTCTACCTTGGTGGAGAAAAAACCCCTTGGGTCAGAAACTTATTTATAGCTGTACATTGACATTTTTGGGAAACTTTGAGCTAAATTAGATCTGCTGTTTTTAAAATTATGTAGGAGTGAAGAGAAATTGTTCTGAAGTTTTTTTCTATATTCCTTCAACTCAAAAATGTCTAAAGCTATATACTTTAAATGTGACATGACCATTCTTTTTCAGCGAGGAAGCCATATTTGATGAAAATGAGCTGTGTTTTTAAAGTTCTGAATGATTGAACATTACAGAACTGAACATGTACAGAAGAAGGCAAATTACATGTATACTGTTAAAATACTGACTGACTTTGAATTGCTTTAGATTAAGCCATTTAAATATGTCCTCAATGTTCTTTTTTATTGATATTTTTTTTACATGGGGAAGCTAACTTAAAGCATGTGCATTAGTGAAATGTTAAAATGGAGAAATGGAGGCTTGCAAAAGTCAGAACTGAAAAGTTAATGTTCCTGCAGGAAAATTAGCTACCATATTTGCTAGAATTGAAGATGTGGTATTTTGCCCCCAGTCAGCATGGGGGTGGGGGGGAGGTGGGGGGTTCTTATCCTGAATTTGAGTACCAACCCAGAGCAAGTAGTGTCTCACCTCCGGCTTTGACCCCAGACTTGAGGCTGAAGCCGGAGCTGTCCCCTGCCCTGGGCTGCGCTGGCTTATTTGGTGGTGTGGGGGGATGGAGACTCATAGTGAGGGGAGTGCAGGGGAGACCATGGTGTGGGAGGGGAAGATTGAGGGAGCTCCACATGTGGAGGTTGTGGGGAGTGCAGGAGAGACTGCACAGTCTGGCCCCCCACCCTTTATCTTCTGCTCTGGCCCTCCCAGTCTTGACCTGGCTAGCCTGGAAACTGCTGTCATTTCTCCCTGACTGTGTTGGGGCAGGCCAAGACCACTGCTGCTGCTGACTGCCCTGGAGGAGCAGATTTGCGGCCGAAGATAAGGGGTGGGTGAGGTAGGGGGCAAGCACAGGCATAGAGGAAAGGGGTGTGGGGTGTCAGTCAGGGAGCACAGGGATTTGTGATCTGGCCCCTCAGTCTCTGCCATTCCCTGCCCTGGCAATAAGGGGAATGAATTTAAGATGACTTTCCACTAATTAGATTTTATACCTGGAATATTATAACACATATTATTGGAGGGTCATGTTAAATTCAAAGGAGTCTTGGATTCGGGTACATATTATAGTTCTTATTGCACATACACCATTAATTGTTATCTAATCTTCTTGAAGGCATGTATGACAAAGTAGTTGATTTCAGGTTCCTACAGGAACCTTAACTTTTCAATGCTTCACTTCGTGTCTAATTCCTTTAATGTTGAAATAGAGTACATTTTTGTGCATCTAGCTCTACAGAATGAGCTAGAAATGTATGGTGTTATATAAACCTGTTTTAAAATAATATGCTCAATAAAGTCCATGCATTAGGAGCTGGATTTTTGTTTATAATGCTTTATAGTTTACTAAGTTAATTTTTGTGGTTTTCAACCTATAGTAAACACTAACTAACTTTTTAGTGGGAGCCAAGTACCAGGCCTCCCTTAGTTGTACTTGACATGCCCAGTCAAAACATTTTTTGACCCTGGACTGCTGTGCTCCAAACTCAATACTAGAAAACTATTGTCAACAAATACAATAATTTTAGCTAATATTGTTACTTTAAGTAATGAATTCAAACCACTGCCTAAAGGTCTGATCCATGCATCCAGCTACTATACCTGCTAATCAAGGTTTATAGGTTCAGGCCCTAGCATTAGGTCTGTTTTGCAGTTTGTTTTAGTAATACATTAAAAATATATTCCAAAAAGCTAGGAAAGGGTATATGAGCTGGGGACAGTGCTTAATTAATGATCCATGTGTGACTGGTAACCAGAGGTGTTGACTTGCTGGAGAGCAGATCAGACTGCAGTCTGTCACTAGTGTTTCATCACTCATCTGCTAATTGTGGCAAATAGCAATTTTATGGATCCCCTGGTGCTCATTGTATGTACTGTCTGCACTTGGAGAAAAAAATGAAGGGTGATAGTTTCAGTCCCTTCTATGTTGGAAGGAGAGAAATGGGTGTACTTCAATTTTTTTTTTTAAGAAATCCTTCCTCATTTGTTTTTAATGGGTCCTAAATTCTATTGAGAATGGTTTTCAGTATCTTCCTCTTTATTCAAAGATTGCTGTAGACTTTTTGATTGGGTAGGTGGCAAATAAGACAGGTAGCAAATAACACAAAAAGAGGTTCAAATACTGAATAAAACTGGGCTGGATTATGCTGCTCTAATACAAAAGGAGGTGGTGAGAGGTTGCAGGTTATGGGATTGATTTAAAAATAAATAAAAGAGAGTTCTTTTCAAGCAGTAATGGAGATACATATTGTGGAGAGTGGGAACAATGCCTAATTCTTTTTTAATAAAGACAGAAAATGTCCACAGGAAATCTGTTTCTATGGTTACAGGATTGTGTCCTCTGGTGGACTATATAGCTGATGATAAATGGATAAGATGATCCTGGACTGCACCTTAAAGGCCTTACAGAAACATGAATGTTTTCTGTACTGAAGAAATTTCTCAAAATTTTGTCTCTTAGAACATTTATAACTCTCTTTTGTTAGTTGATTATAATATTATAAGGGTTTTTTGACAAATATTAATTGTGAGATAAAATTATAGGCAAATATAGAAAGCTAATAATATGCCCTTTCCCAAATTGTTTCATTTTAACAAAAATGAAAAACTACCTATTCAAAATCAATTAAAGCTGTGAAGAACTATTCCTTGGTGGTGATTGCTTTGTTTGAACCCTAACATTAGACTGAAGTGGAGGAAAATGATCCTTGAAATAAAGAACATTTAGATAAAACTAATTCGGAAATGTATTTAAATATGTATTCTCTTTTTAGTTATTTGTGATGATCTCATACCCCTCAAACAGTGATGTATTTGTTGCCATCTATTTAATGGTGGCAGAAGGAAATGGGAATTGCAAAGAATGTTTTGGCTTTTGTTCAGTGACTGAATGGGTATATTTTGGGGGAAAACACTGACTAGCAGTTATAACAAGGTAATGGTTCTACCAATTAACTTTGTATAAAATATTACCATTCACTTCTATGCCTGGAATTCAAATCTTGTTCATTAGGCTTGCAATTAATACAGCCATAAGACTGCAGACTGTAGAGGTCACTGCTTGAATATGTTGTTATCCATTTGGCTTGAAAGAGTGACAGGGCTAGTGTTAAATGTTTGCATACTAAGGAAGGACCAAATCCTCAATTGGCTAAATCAGTGCAGCTTGATTGACTTTAATGGAGCTAGGCCAGATTACATTAGCTGAGGATCTGGATTGCTGAATGCATTAATTTTATATACGTGCATACACATGCTTGTAGGGTTCTATTTGAAGGAGATTTGGAAGGGGCCACTTAACTAATTAATCCATGAAGATGTTACTATTAGCAGCTACTGTGGGGGGATTTGGTGGCCTTCTCTGTACAGATTCCAAAACCACAATTCAGTTTAACACAAGTGTCCATATCTGCTTTAAAACCATTCTTGTTAGTAGATAGAAAGGTGGTTAGCTGTGTCAGACTCAAACCAGACGAATGCCATCTTAGAGACAAATTGGCAATATTTCAGGTCAGGACTGGGTGAATAGATCATTGGAAGGGTGTGTAGGATACCCATTCAGCAGATGCCAATATGATTGTTTCCTCACATTAATTTAAAATAAATCATTAAGTAGTAGTAGTAATATTTAAAAAATGATAATTATTGTTATTAACTTGGAGGGCTCATTAAAGGACAATTTATAGAACCTTTGTGTTGGTTGTGATTGTTGGGTATAATATTTTCTCTCAAATTCATGCGCACAGATGTAGGGGGAATAAAACCCCAAACTTTAATTCACTAACAAAAGAAACGTTATTACATAAATTAGCCTTTTGGGGAAGGATACTTACCATTGACATTACTGACGATTTTATTTTACTATAGTTTGGGGTTAGGTTTTAATATGTTGAATTTTGGTTTTACGTACTGAAATTGGGAGGAATATTGGTAAGCCAATTTATCTCATGTATTTTAATCTAATTTTTCCTTTTGCCCCAGTAAAATACAGATTTGCAGGCAGTGGAATTTGTCTTTCTAATGTGGTTATACCAAGTGAAAGCAACTGCTGAACAAAGCTGGGTCTAGGATAGGAATTACAGCTGCCCTGCAAATGGAAAGTGGTAGTGCTCTTTTACTGGAATGAAATATTATGAGGTTACAGTGTTGACGGAGAGAGCTGACACGATGCTACAGAGGTTGATTGGATTATAAACGGATTAAGTGGTAATGGGATAGGAAGATACTCCTTGAATGAAAAGATGGTTGCACAGGATTTTGAAAGGAAGGTTTATAGGGTCATATAAGTTCAGCTTTGTGGTCATAGGCCTGTCCTTAATCAGTTGCCTGTAGAGAGGCTAGGTTGTGTCCAGAAGAACACTTGCAGTTTTTGAGAGTCTGAAAAATAGCACATAGTGGTAAAATCTGTATCTGAATAATTTGGTGGTTTATTTAATTAGTTTGATAGGCCCACTGACATAGATGTTCTATGAAAAGTAAACTTAGGCTTGGCTTAATTATAGAAACCTAGTCAGTTAATGCTGCTGTAGGACAGTTACTAGTTCTCTAGGGCGCTTGTACACGTGATAGAGGGTTAGTCCTTAGGGTTGCAGTCTTTGCTCCCTAAATTGAAACAGTGGGTTTCTGACTGAAATGTTCGGGTTTTATTTTTCCATCACTGTTACGGTGAGGGGCCTGATCCTTTTTTTCTTGGCAAGGGCCTGATCCTTTTTTTTTTTTTTTTTTTGGCAGGGCAAGGACCTGATCCTTTTTTTTTTTTTTTTTTTTTGGCAGAGCCTTCCTGTGGTGAGGGATGAAGCTGCTGGCAGGCTGCGTGGCCCCTGAGTTTCAGGGGACCCCGGTTTTTCCCTCTGAGGCAGCAGCACCCTCCAGGGCCACACAGGTGTGCTGCTAGCAGGCTGGGTGCTGCCCCAGCTTGGAGGCAGCACCTGGCCCAATCCAACTCTTGCCCGACCCCAAGCTGGGGCAGCACCCAGCCTGCTACTAGCCCCAGGGGGCTCTGCTGCTGCAGAGGGAAGGATAGCTCAGGGGCCACTTGGCCTACCAGTCGGCAGCTCACCCCCTGGCCACAAGACAGGTGGGCAGGCTCCACTGGAAAAGAAAAAAAAGGTTCGGGCTCCTCATCACTTTTTTGCCTTCAGCAGGTACCTGCTGAAGGCAAAAGTGGTGAGGGGCCTGATTCTTTTTTCCTACGGAGCCTGCCTGCCTCTCCTGTGGGTGAACTCATAGTTACAATGCATCATTGTAAACTAATCTACATCAGGGTGTAGTTTAGTTTGGAATGATGCAAAATGATTTTAAACCCTAAAACTCTTGCACATGTACAGCGTGATGCAGTTAAGCCACACAAAGTGACATTTTCATCACGTGTACATGGTAATGGCATCACATTTACAAGGGCCCCTAGTTCTCTTCTCTGTTCAGGTTAATCTGAGACTATTTGAAAACATGTGTAACTCTTTCTCCAGGGCTTCCATCATGTTTTGCTACTTTTAAACAAGACTTCTCAGAGAAACTGGAACCAATTTTAAGAGACGTTTGCAGGTTATATGCTTTTTAGTCTTAGATTGTTACTGCATTTTGATCTTTGGAGCTGGGGTAAATTGAGCCTAGAGCTATCTCAATGATGGACACTATTAGTAGGTATTATTTCATTATTGCAAGTAGTTATAAAGAATAAAGTCAGCTAAAAATGATAAAGAATAAAACTCATATGTACACATTCTAAAAAGTGCTACTGTATGGTCTCTAATAATCCTAACCTTGCTTGAATCACAATTTTGAGCATAGGTTTACTTTTCATAGAGTGTGCATGATGGTGGGCCTATCAAAATAATTATAAAGCTCCCCAGATTATTCAGATACAGATTTTACCACTACTTGCCATTTGCCAGAGATTGAATATGAAATTCCCCAGATCCCAGTTGTTCCATTATTTTCATGTCTGGCAGAATCCTTAGACTGGTGATGTACACGCCATTAAACCATGACCCAGAAGTGAATTGTCAGGTGGAGAGTTGAGTTGGACTTACCAAAATAAAGGTAGGCAGCTGAAACTTCCAAATATTTTTTTGAGGATATATCTTAATTTTACTTATGTTGCATCTTTGCAGAATGTCTAGATCAACATAAAAAAGGCATTTCAAGATACTTCTACCCTCTCTCTCTCTCTCTCTCTACCCAGAAGCAGTGAGGAGACTTGTAAGAACTTGAAATGCTGTTTCTTTGTCCAAGTCATTTCTTCTTCTCTCCAGTATCACTTCTGTCAGATTGAGTGCAAGTCATTTGTCTTTCTTCTTCTATAGCCCTTTTCACATGGCTGAAAGGTAAACTACACATTTGACCTGGCAAGTTGCTCTCAAAAGTATCACTTAAGTGACAGGCTTCTCTGTCTGTTCCTCGCTCTACATGAATTGTGGTTCATACATCTCTGATGGGCTCTCTGGAATGCAGCTTTGTAGTTCCTATCTATGTGCCTGAATGGTATAATGGCTGGCTTTGGGAGCCAGTGTAAGCTTATAGTGATTCAGAAACAGCTCTTTTAAAGCCAAGCATTATTTGTTCATTCCTCAAGGATATAAAGCACACAAAAGAAAGGATAAAACTGTTAAAAGACCTACATGAGGGTTACATACATCATAAATTTTTCTTGCCAACTTTTATAATTCATTTTCAACCCATCTCATTCTAGCCCTGGCAATTTCAGCAGTGTTTCTAAGCTTTCACTGACATCTTGGGCAATGTCTAGAGACTTACTCAAGGCCCCTCAAGGAATTTTATTTTTCCTAAATTTTTTATGGTTTATGACTTCCTTTGGGAAGAATGAACCCTATTAGTCTGGATGGAGTCAGGCAGGTTCTTTTCAATGGCTGGCCTGGCCCAACCATTGCTATTTTAACTCCTTTGGAGCTGCTTATTTCGGGTATATTGCCTTTGCTATATATACCTAAGTTATATTGCCTTTGGTTCCATGTGGCTTTCTCCCTTTCTTTAAAACCTCTTTTTTTTAATCTCTTGCATTCAGGCAGGTTAATATCAGATATATAATTTGAGGAACATGATATATTTTTATAAAAAATAGGCGTGGCAGGACTCCAGTTTTATCAATAAGCACCGATAAACACCGATTTCATTTGTCACTCACAGACTGATGGAAAAATATTTCCATTGGTAATCATCAAAATTAAGAGAAAGGAGATGTAAAAAAAAAAGCTGGGATGGGGGTAAAAAAACCCAAGGCGGGGGTGCCGTGCATGGCTTAGGCAGCTGCTATAGGAGCTGAGGGCCATGCTGGTAGGGCTGTGCTGGGAGTGGGGGTTGGAGGGGCAGGGCTGTTGGCAGCTGGGAGTCTGGTGCCTGGCCACTCGCTCTGCCCAGGTCCCAGCTGGGGATTGGGCACCAAACTCCAGGCAAGCCTGGGTAGGCCCCCATGTGATCGGGGTTTACCAGGAATTTGGCCCCTGCCCCAGTCAGACTGGGGCTGGGCTGGGCAGGAGCTCTGAGAACATGGAGAGGGGCAGTGACTGCCCAGCTCAGGGTGGGAAGCAACTCCCCATGGCCACCTGGCAGGTAGCAGTGTGGCCCAGCCCTTTGATGGCCAGAGCCTCCCACCCCTCCGGGCAGTGCGGGGGCTGCAGCTGGGCCCTGGGAGCATCCCCATGTGCCCTGTCCTGATCATGCTGCCTCTCCCTGTGTTCCCAGAGCCCCTGCCTGGCCTGGCATGGTCAAGCAGGGCGCATGGGGGTACCCCAATCGACTGCTGCCCCTGCACTATCCAGAGGGGTGGGATTCTGTGGCTGTCAGGGGACTGGGTTACCCCTCCACTGGTTCCCGCTATGCAGGAATCCCCCCACTAAGGGGCTGTGGGGTGCAGGGAACTGCTTCCCACCCTGGATTGGGCAGCTGCTGCCTTTCCCTGTGTTCCCAGAGCTCCAGAGTGCCACTGCTCTCCTCTTCTGGTCCCCGCCCACCCATCTCTTTCCTGATTTAAAGCAGGTATGCTTTATTGATTTATGAATATTTACTTTTATGTATTTTAACATGGTTTTATAAAGCTTTTAACAGTGTACTGTCATTACTAAATGGTCTGTCCTCCACACTTCTTATTCCTTACAATCCTTTTAAATCGATAACAATCAAAGGAAATGCTTAAAAATAAACACAGATGTTAGCTGTCAAAATTATATATATATTTAAAAAATCGAATTCTGCCAGATTAAAAATAGCATACTCATCTCCCTCATTTTATTACACTGTTCTTCCTGGCAGTCTCCAAAGTAGTATCACAACTATGCTTTTTCAAAGATGTTCCCCAGGAGGAAAAGGTCCGAGACTGGCCAGTAGTTGGTGACATAGGCTAGGTACAGACATTCAGTTTCTACTGGGACAATCTCTGGTGGAAACCAAAAGTGTATTGACAGTCAGGCTTTTTGTCCTGGAGCAAAAATTTTTGCTCTGAGAGAGAAACTCTCATGGGAGACTGAATGTGTGTATGCTTTCCCCCAGTTTAACTCCATCAGGGGACCAGGAGGAGTGGAGCTGGGAGAAAGGCTCCCTGCCTTTCTGAGGCCAGGTTGCCTGGTTTTTGTAAACCATTGGGGACAGCTGCTCTCCCCCTCATATAGACTGGGAGGTGAGGAAAATAGCAACCACAGCTCCCTTCCTCTTCCAGCTTCCCCTTGCCACCCCTGCTACCCAGCTGAGTACCAGAGTGGAGATTTTAAAAGCCGGTGGCCAGGAGCAGGGCCCCAGGGAAATCTTCCAGCTCCTGCAGGTTCCTTCTTGCCACCCTGCTGTTCAACTGATTTCAAAGCTGGTGGCTCTGAGCTCCAATCCCAGTGCTGGTTTTAAATGACTGTCCTGCTGTTCAGTTGGCTGGTAAGATGGCAAAGGGGAGCTGGAAGCCAGCAGCTGGGTTGGGGAAACTTTCCCAGTGACCTGTTTCTGGATGCCAGGTTTTAAATCCCTGCCCTGCTGCTCAGCTGGACAGAAAGGGGAAGCTGGTGGGAGCTAGGAGCTGGGATGGGGAAAGCCTCTGCATTCGTGGCTCCTGTATCTGTCACTTAGCTGAATGGCATTCAGAGGTCTCCCAGCCTCTGAATGGCCCAGAGAGGCTAGGAGCTAGGTCTGCAGAGGCTTTCCCCAGCCTGGCTCATGACCTCTCTGCTTCCTCTTTGCCACCCATGCCCTCCCAGTTGCCCCAGCTGTGGCACAGCAGCCTGCATTGCCCTGTCCTACTCTGGAGTAGTCTGAGGTGAATCAGGCTGCCCTGTCCCTGCTGCAGGGCTCCCAGTCATGCCACAGTGTCCTGACTGTGCCCTACCTCTCCCTGCACTCCTTTGGTAAGCCTGGAGGAGTGCAAGGAACAGGGCTGTTTTCCTGCAGTGAAGAGCCAGGAAGGTTTCCACTACAGGACGATGCCACCCACCTTGCCTGTTAGCTGATTGGCAGCATGTGCAGGGCATTCTCCTGGGGTGGGAACTTGCTCAGCTATCTGTGGCAGCTGCTGCTTTTCCGCAGCTTCCAGCTGCCACTTGACAGCCTGCTCCCCTCCCTTCCACCCAGGCAGGGAAGAGGGTCAAGTAATGGGCTCCCCTAACGATGGGGTGGCCCAGGAAGCAGCCATCTCCAGCCATGCTTAAGCTTTAGGTCCCACAGGACAGATGAGTTGCCTGGGGCTGGTCCATGGACCAGATCAAATGCCAGGATCTGGCCCTGAGGCCTGGCACCATCCCTCCTGCACACTGGGATTTGTCCCTGGGCACCTGGCACCACCTCCTCCAAGGGATTGGGCCCTGGATCCTGGTGTCTCCCCCACCTACCCCTTCACACTGGGACTGAGCTCCTGGTGCAGTGTGCAGGGCCCAGGGCTCCCTACAGGTCTGAAAATTTCTGGACCAGTGAAGAGCACCATGGGCCTGGTGGCCAGGCACCACAGGCTGCATCTGGCTCACGGGCAGGAGCTGAGCAACACTGGGCTAGAGGAATGTCTGTACAGGTTAGGAAGATGTATCTTCCAATAGAAATAAACCTCTGTACACAGCCATGGTTGCGCTGTTGTTAACTATGCTGCATGGTGGTAAAACATTATTGGCAGTTTTCTGTCTCTGAGGGAGGCATTTACACATTTAAGGGGCCAGACAAGTGAAGACAGAAGCCCCTGTTCTTTCTAGAGCTCATACTGTCTCTGTGGCTTTGAGGAGATTTCTCTAAAATATGTTCAGTTTTCTTCATGAAGTATAACAGGAGCTTCTCAAAATGAGACCCTCATCTCATAGTCACTGTTTGGAAGCCATTGGTGTTAATCAGAGCAGCCTGTTTAGAAAATTTTTGCTGGTTGGGCTACCACATCACTGCATGTAAAGTCCTAGGAAGCCTCTTGTTAGGCTGCTTAGATTCACCACTGTTTCTCTGGTATCAGAACTTGACACCTAAGATATTTTGACAAACATAGCATAGTGTTAAATAAAAAAAAATTGCAGCTAAACAGGGATTGAGGACCAGTTTAGTCCTGCTAGTCAGAACTGAATTGACGCTCTTGCAATAAACGCAAGTTAATTGAAATGATTATTGCTGTTGATTTGGTGGTTACAGGATGATAAATGTTTTATCTTTTATTTCATTCCCCCATATTTCTTGCACTCCCGAGATTACAAACTTTTTTTTCTTTTCGTTAAGAAATGCTCAACTGTGACTTAAACCCTTTAATGTTACAACATAGGAATTGCCACAGGGGATCATATGAGGTCCATCTAGTCTAGTGTTTTGTCTCCAGCAATGGCCAATACCACTTACCTAAGAAAAAGGTGCAAGTTATGAAATAATTGAAGAAAGGAAAATTTTCTTTCTAAAACATGTTTGCTAGAAGCTGTCTCTGTGGTGCAAAATATAAAGGTTTGTATATTTCCTAAAGCTCTTCCATCCTATTTAGTATAGGAAGTGAATATTCTTTCTGTCCTTGTAATTTTTTCTGAATTTGTAGTGGTTTCCTGCCTCCATTTGTTCCATAGACTAACTATGTATTAAAATATAGTTCCATTTTCAGTTTGCCACCTTTCAGTTAAATTGAATGTTCCCTTGTTCTTGTTTTATAAGAATAGAATGGCAGTACCCAGTTTACCTTCCACATACCACAGAATACCACAGACATACAACATACTTTGTATGTCTTGATCATGTTGCCTCTTACAGATTTCCATTCTAATTTAAACAGTCTGTTTTGTTGTAGAAATAATTAACAAAGTCATTCCAGTAGAGAGACCACGATGGAATATGATCATAGAAAATGGTTTGGCTGCATGGGACAATGTCTTCAATTGTTTTAGGACCACAAAATTAAATATGATTTGCATAGAGACTCCAAAGGTTTGGGTTCCTAACTCCTCTGCAGCAGTGAGGGTTTATGTAGTAACCGGGATATGCTGAGCCACAGCAAACAGGACCATCAAGGTGCCCCAACTGTTTGCTCTGGTTTTTTTTAAGGGTACCACTTCTGTAGTTAACTGTATATGACTGCTACTGTGCTCCAGCTGAGTGAAGGAGTGATGGCCTTTGATATAAAATCCATTTGGCAACCTGCTGTGAAGTGTGTTGTGAACCTCCCAAATACCAGAAGTCCAGGTTCCACTGGGCTACAACAGTGGCTTACAATTGCAGTACATTCTTAGTTATGTGAATTCCTTTGGAAAGCATCAAATGAAAAGCCATTGGAACACCTGAATTTGCTCATGTAAGCAAAACTGCAGCAGCATGTGGAAAATTATATGAACTAACACATGATGCATAATATAAAACCATAACATTTATAGACAGCAGTTTGTTATACAATACCAACTGTTACAAAAAGTAGTAAAACAAAGTTGCAGTTTAGATAACAGAAAAGGTACTACAGAGGCAGTTTTATTTTACAGCATCTTTGGAAAATTTGTTATGATGTCACATTGGAACAAAACAAAGCCTTTTACCAAATATTTCTGTGAAAATTACAGTGCAGAAATGTCCATTTTCAGATCAAAACCTTAGATACTTAATTCAGATAAGTGAGTTTTGTTGTATTTTGGGGGTAAGGGCACTGGCTTATGATGTTAATGTTTGCCATGAGCAAAGAGGTAGTTAGCCCTGGTAGTTTGAAGTCAGGAAGAAGGCAGGGTAGATGTGCACCTTATAGATTAACTATCATAGAGATTATGCTATATCTCTTTGATTTAGTTAGTCTGTAAGGTGCACAATATTCTGTCTTCTGCTTAACTTCAGACTACCTCTCTCTGCTCACAGATGGCACCATGTTCAGCCAAATGATTTCTGTCATTTAAATTTTTACTTCACTTCTTTGTAATAGATTCAAAATTTTAGTGTCTATGGCACAGTACAAAATGACACGTAGTTCTGTGTGTGCGCGCGTGTAAAGTTACATGTATATGAAACAGAACCACACATATATGGTTCTCATATGTATATATATGTATATGATTCTCTTGATTTTTCTTACAAATGTATTAAATCTTTGGTGATTTTAGACTTGTTATGATATAACTAAGAACTTTGAAATGTGTTTTGTCTCAGTATGAATACCCAATGAGTGGGTAGACAATGAAGAGACATTTGCCACCTTTTTGACAGATTGATGCATGTTTCATGTAACCTTTAGGCTGACAGCTTGGGAGTCTAATGAGACTGAATTATTCAGAAGCCTGTTAAGTTACTTTGATGGCAGTGGTAGTATGTCCTCCTGTATTGATCTGCCTGCTTTTCTTTCTGCAGTCTTGATTTTCCAAAACACAGCACCCAACATATTAGCAGTTTTTCAACAGGGTTTTCATGTTGACCAAATTCATTATATGATGCAGGAAATATTGGTTGCCTCCTTGCACCTGGACTTCTATAATTTTTCACTGGAACTTAACCCATTAACTAAGAAGACATAAAGTGTGTTTGTGTGTGTGTGTGCAACGTGCAGGGTCACACATATGTTCTTTAAGCATTAGACTTTGCTTATGCTTTGTCAGCCTTTCCATCTTGAGTCTTAATTGCTAGGAGGGCACTTGCTACCAAAGATAGTGAGTTACCCCTTTTTTTTTGTTTCTTCTTTCAGTTAGCATCTTTATACCTAGTAGCTGCCACACTGTAGCATAACAAGCTGATACCAACTTGAATTTTGTTTGTGGCTCTCTGTGAACTTTGACTGCTGGAAAGGAAATTGAAATCAGTCTATATCTTCTCCCGAAGCACAAAAATGCCAGCAAGTCCTCAGGACTGGCCTGATGACAATTCAGAAAAGAAATTGTATGACCATTTTTTGATTTTTAAACACAGGTTAAAAAAGATTCACTCCCTTCTTTGCCCCCAAGTGTTAGTAAAATGAGTAAGCTATTAGAGTGCTTAACGATATCCATGTCTGACACCATCTTATATCCTTACACAACAAGATTTATTCCATTTAGGCAATTACTGGCTTCTCTTTCAGACCAGATAGGTTGTTTATTGAGTTTCCCACTGTGCAATTACAGTTTTAAAGAACTGATTACTTCATACAGAAGTCCTGCATATTAACGTGGAATGTATTGCAGTGAGAGGCAGGGAAGGATGCTACCGTTTGTTTTTGTAGTCTTGAAATATATAGTGGGTAAATGTACTGTTGTAACTGTTGATAGTGCTACTTTTACTTTGCTACCTGACAAAAAAAAGTCCAAGACAGTTTTCTTACAGATTTGTGACAGAGTTGCAAAATTAATGGATATTTTTAAATAAAGAAAGTATCTTAAAAAGAGACTGGTCATTAGTTTTAAAATATGTTTTCAAGAATTCTAGCTGTTAATGAGGGACTTTGGTAAAAAAATGATTGGTTCAAAGGGAATTTTTTATGTATAACCTGCAACGTCCAAAGAAGCTTGAGTCATTTGAAGAAATGTGCTAAAGATTTCAGCAGTGTTGGATAAAATCCTCTCACTCATCACATTTACAAAAGATTGTTAAATGCTAGGGACCTAAAAAGGGGCTCATTCATATGCAGGCACTGTGCTTCCAGGATTAGCATTCTGTTCTCAACATTTTAACTGCACTAGGATTTCTTGTGGTATTGTTGCCTTTACAAGGTAAGCATAGTTATTTTTAAAACATTTAACAGGTATTCATGTGAATTGTATTGGGACAGATGCCTTCCCATTACTTTCATTTTGACCTTTTTATTATAGTTACCTAGTTCTGTAATTTAGAAGCACTAATTCTTGCTGAGAACAGTCACTGTGTTCTCACACTTCATCCATATTATTCTTGCTTAAGTTACAAGCTTATACAAATGTTTTCATTCTGTCATCGCTCTTAAGACTGAAGATTTAGCCAGGCTTTGGATACAAGACTGTGTTTTTATATTATACCAGCCTATTTGTATTATTTGTGTTGCACTAGAATTGGCATCTTGCAATATACCTTATTTGTATGTGAACTTAACTAAAAGGGGACAAGATACATATAATGTTGCTTCCTCGGTCTTATAAAAGCTGAGTTCCAATATTCAAGCTTTGGAACAATAGCTTCTACATTCTAATGTAAGATTAGGTCCACTACAAGTATTTTGGCCTGTATATTTTAATAGGACCAGTGCAGTTACAGATAATTACTGCCTGTGTGGATGAAGAGTACAAGTGCTGTGAAATAGCAGATAATTCCTCTACATTATTTGGAATAAATATGCTGGAGCCAACTCTTATTTTCTTTAAGTCATGGAAGGTTTGATTAGTTTGGGAAGCAGGTTTTAGACCTTTATAGAAAACATGTACTCTACTATACAGAGAAACTGTTTCTGTGGTTCGATTTAAAAACAAAGCTGTTGGATAATTTGTATTGCTAATAATAACATTCATATCCTTGATTTATGAAGCACAAAAAAGTTTCTTCAGGTCTAAAATTATGCATATGAGTAATCAAATCTAATGCTTTAGGGGATTAATTCGTGATTGCAGGGCTCCTAAAACAGTTTTACACCCATTAATTGCCCCTGTACATTGCAGTTAATTCTGTTTTTTCATCTTCTTCCAAAGCCTCGCATATTGACTTCTGCAGGAAATAGTATACAGTAATACCATTGATAAACTAATGGTCTGAAGTAGAATGCTATTCTTTGATTTCTATGTGGTGGGTTCACTTACAAAATAGATGTATATGAAACCTTGCTATTTACCAGTGCTACAGAATGAGACATAGTGTTTCAGTTATGGGAAATGTGACTACTGATGGCAAAAGATAACCAAGTTAATGACACTGATATCTTTAGCTGTTTTAAGTATTTTTATAAGAGTTATCATCATTTTTGTTGTCTTCAGCTATATCTATGTAACTTGAATAATTAAAGTAGGCTTTTTAAAAATGAAATCATGAAAGAACAGTCATATTTCAAAGTAAGAGGATGTCTGTATAGCTTAGATGAAATTACTGGGTTGTTCAGTATTTTATCTTCTTTTTGCACAAAATTCAAATGTGTTTGTTCATCTTTTTTTTAGCACTGTTGCTGTGAATATATACATCAGGAAAAAGCACAGTAGCCTTTTTAAAACCAGTGAAGATAAGTTAATTGCAACTCTTCCCCCTCCTCCATACCCTGCCTCCCTTGCTTCAGCCTTTGGTTCATGCACCCTAAGCCTCCTCTCCTCTTTCCCCTAGTGGGTGTGAAGAGATGAACTTTGCAGAGTACCCAGAAGCTTTAGGTTATTTTGGACCAAGGGTTTGAACTCTGAAGCAGAGGCTGGCCACCTTTTCAAGGCACAGGCTGGAACAATCTGACTCTGGGCTGGGCAGCTGGGAGATGCTCCCGTTCTGCTGCTGTTTTTCCCTGATAACCCCTTTGCCAACCCCTGCCCCACCATTACCAGCTGTGGGTGCATCTAGAAGCTGCCGGGCCCTGGCATAGGTCCCCACTGATTGGAAGCATTGCTCATGATACAGCTTTGGTGAGGGGAGGGAATGGGGGGAGGAGGCATGAGGAGAAGCAGCAGTGGCATGGGTGCAGCTTCCTGACAGAGCCATGCCGGAGCTGGCAGCTGTTCCTGTGCTGCACTTGGGTAGCTGGGAGGTTTGTGGAGGAGAGAAGTGGCAGCAATGTGGACACAGTCCCTAGCTATGCAGCCCCCACATAGCTCCTGGCTACTTATTGCCCAGCATGGTCTCAGGCAAATCCCTCCAGCTTTGTGGGCTCTGCATCCAGTGGCTCTATAGGCCCTATGTCACTGACCCCAGCTCTACAGTGCAAGCCCTTCATGAAGTATATCTTAACAGAAACTCCCTTCCCTTTTAGGGCTTTATATGTCCAATAACTAGAAGTGCAAATGGACACCAGTAAACAGATTGTGGAGAACTGATGTTATGTAGTTATGGCTATCTACTCCATATACTAAGCAGGCCACCATATTCTGTACCAGTTTTTGAACTGCCAGGAGGCACAGTCCTATCCTCAGGGCATTCAGGGAGTCCTAATAAGAGATGATAAAGTTGTATATCAGTGTAACACAGTCTGAAGGTGAACAAAAGTGTCATAACTTCCTGGGTAGACATACATCCTAATTGCTGATGCTTTATCTCATGGCCTCTAAGCATCTAAGACAGCGGTTCTGAACCTTTTTTCAGTCGACATGCCCCTTGGTCTCAGAGTGAGACTTCACATACCCCCTTACGTGTACCCCTCTGAATGATGGGTGTTTGGAGCGACGTTTCTGGTGTGAGATTGAGGCATGGAGCAGGAGTAGGATATCTGGTTTCCATGCGCATGTATGTTTTATAGCAGTAAAACCCTGGCAGTTTCAAATTGTCAAGACATTTTTTTAGGCCCTTCGACCTGTGTTAGACAATATATGAAATATATCTCACATACCCCCTGATGAGGCTTCACGTACCCCTTGGGGGTACATGTATCCCCGGTTCAGAACCACTGATCTAAGGGTACCCCAAAGCTGAGAATTGTAACAACACGTGATAGACCCATATTCAGGGGAAAGGGCAAATATAATTATTTTCCTATTGATAGACAGCCAAGAGCCCATCTTACTAGTATGGCTTCTGTTTTATCTATATAGAAAACTTGTAAAATGACATTGCCTGAGAACCAAACCAGGTCTGAGTTTAAGCCACAGACTCCAGTATGGATTTCTCTCCACATTGCATCTTTTTCATTAGCACATTATAGATATCATCCAGATTTTTGTGAGGGCTGGGTGTTGACAGTCTTCTAAAATTTATCTCGTAGGGGTTAACTACAAATTTTGGATCAGGATATGGATTTTGATTCTCAACTTTACATTCACCAAAGACTGGAGGCTTGGTATTGATCTAAACCAAACCTGTTCTAAGAATATTCAGATGAAGAAAATGGATATGGAAAGGTGACTCTGGTGCTTATATGTATGAAAAAAAGCTTACATCAGTTCCTTGAGTGATACAATAGCAAGATCCCTTCACACCTGTAAGCCCACCTCCCTGAACACTCAGCTAGTGTCCTTTTTCATGAAAGCATATTTCTGTAAATCCTCATTTTAGAAAGTGATGGCTCTGATTTATGGAAAGGCTTGTTTTATTTAATAAAGTATTTTTTTTTCTGCTAGAGAAACCTCTAGACAGACAATTCTATACCTGTCACTGGTGTAGCCATTTCTATTAGTTAGCTACTACAGCTGTAATTCCAGCTTTCTTTTTATTTGAATAACATTTCTTGATACCTCTTATTTCCAGATCTTGCATTAAAACTAGGAGTTGATAAATATTTATGGTTTATAGGAAAGTAGTACTGCAAGGGACCTCACAAGGTCATCTAGACTGTTCAGGGCAGGATCATCCCTGACTAAACTATCCTAGTCAATTGTCTTTCTAATCTTCTCTTGAAAATGTCCAGGGCTAGAGAAGCTGTGAAACCTCCATGTAACCTTGTCCAGTGCTTAACTGCCCACATAGTCAGAAAGCTCTCCTAATCTCCAACCTAAATTTCTTCTGCTGTAGTTGAAGGCCATTGCTCCTGATCCTGTCCTTGGCAGCCACAGAGAAAAGGCTATCTCCATCCTTTTTTTTTATGGAAATGTGCAGAAAATGTGAAATCAAGCAGACTCTATGAAAAACAGCAGGTTTCATTTTGGCTGACATGAAATGAAACAAAACGAAACACTTACCTCCAAGCAGAGAAAAGGGCGGGAAGCCCTGCAGTCTTGGAGCATGATGGGGTGGAGGGTGGGGAGGAGGGCAGAGGTTGGGAGGGACAGAGCAGGGGAGGGAGGAGAGCAGAGGAGGGTGTAGAGGGCAGAAGAGGCGGAAGGGTAAAGGGAGGGGGGCAGGGCGGGGCTCATCGCAGCAGGAGGTGGGGAGGTTTTAGGAAGCTGCAGTGGGCTCCTGGCCTGGCTGTGACTGCACTGGGATCCACGGAGCCCCAGTCTGGTTCATTGTGTACGTGCATTGACTGCTGGCAATGAGCCAGGCCAGGGCTCCACAGACCCTAGTGCAGCCTTCCCACTTGGGGATGGCCCAAAACCACTGCTTAATTCCCCTGATTAAGCCCAGGGAAGTCATTGATCCACCCTTAATAACACTTGTGATGGCTATAAAATGGTATTTAAAAGTTTGCTTTTAGGAATTGGCTTGTAGGTAAGGTAGATATGTATTAGAACAATGATCCAGGGCCGTGGCAAGGACTTCATAAATTTCATAGACATTAGGGCTGGAAGGGACTTCATAAGATCATTGGGTTCAGCCCCCTGCCCAGGAAGTCAGCTAGGGTCAAAGGTTAATTGATTTCTAAAAGCCTGTTTGCGCCTTCAGGGCCCACTGTGCCTTGACACATGCAAGCAGACACACAGGCTGGGAAATTGAAGACATGTACAACACTGTTCCATAACGTGAGATGAGGGACTCTGCCATGTTGGCCAGGTCACAGTGCCCAGCTTCAGAACCCTTGGGATTTCCAGCTTTGGTAGATGGACCAAATTAGGAGGAGAACCAGAAAGACCCAAATTAGGATGTGTGCATGTGATCGGGTTGTGAAACAAAGGAATATGCTGACACGACAGAATGTGGATAGTATGACAGCTACAGGGAGACCAGTCAGCAATGCCCAAAGATGAAGAGTCATCACAGAGGGGAAAAGATACAAAAGGAGGGATTTCAAAACAGCCAAAGGTCCCTGAGGGGGGAACCCAAGGCCACCATGGACAGAGGGCACACCATCATCTGTCTCACCCACCTGACTGGTGGAGCGGGGGGGGCTCAGGCCCTGGCCTCCGGGCTACTGACATCTGACATTCAAGAGAGAACCGCAGAGTGAAGCTTGTCTGCTGGCTAGATGTACCTTGTTTCTGTGAACCCTGGGACTGGTAGATATATAGAATTGTTTGCATTATTCTTATATGCTCCAACAATGTGGATTTATGGCTTTCCTGGGCTTAATCACGGTAATTAAACTAAGGTCTTGGGCTACCTGGCAATCTGCAAGGAGGGGCGGGACTGCTGGGGCCCCTCAGCCAATCAGAGGTGTGGGGGCCCCCGCCATGCTCAGTCTGTGAAAATGGCAGTCAGCCCCAGGATCTGCTTGTGAAATTGGCCAGCTGCCTCCTCAAGTTTGGTAGACCCTTACCTCTTTATAAACACCCTTCAGGTATTTGAACACTGTTATGAAATCCTCCTTCAGTCTTCTTTTCTCTAAACTGAACAGGCCTAGTTCTGCCAACCTTTCCTTATTAGTCATATTTCCCAGGTCTCTAATAATTTTTGTCTCTTGCCTGGCATCTTTCCAATTTGTCCACATCTTCTTGTAATGTGGGGCCCAACATTGGACACTGGTGAGGCCTTACTAGTGCTGCATTGCAGAGTTATTCTTTCCCATTCGATTGCTAGTATCACAGGACTGTAAATTCTCTGTTATGCTCTCCCTTGTACTCCTGTAGATATGAGAAGCAGGGCCACCAACCACTCTGATGTCCTTTTTGGATCTAATGGCTCCTGCATACATTCTAATAAGAGTAATGTGCTCCTTTCCCTGCTACTCTCCCCAACAAAACTGGACTTTGTTTCCACCCCCAAACTTTAGTAATGGGGGGTGTGGACCACTGATGGTTTCTGTAATTCTGGACTGTCCTAGATCTGTCCATCCTATCTTCTTTCTCTTTCATTTCTCTGGCTGAGCAGAAGAACTCTTTTAAGTGATCTCCACTCCAACTGTCTCCATGTCAGTAAAATTGAAATAATGAGTCACAAGGTTCTTTCCTTGAAATCACATTTTACAAACAGTTGGAGTGGTTCAATATGAAGTGCGTGTGAAATGTTACTTTAATATCAAATACTGCTTTTTAATGGATAGAGAATAAATTCTGCATGGTCCAAAGGGTTGTTTCCCCCACTCTCACTGGCAGTAAGATAATTGCGTGTCTGAATCTTGATCTAATTCCGCTTAATATCCCCAATACATTTATTATCTTGTTAACTTCAAGGCTGGCACTTGTACAGTGACAGCTGTTGTGTGTTGTAAACCCTCGTAATAACAATAATCTTCCCTTTAAAAATAAGAAATCAGTAAAAACATTAAAAATAATAAAATCTGGTAAGTGACTTAGCTGTTCCACAAAACCGAAACATGTTTATGTTAAGGGTTTAAATGTGCCTTGCTGAGGCCATTTGAGTGTTACCAGGCAATCTGTCAAATGATCCAGTGCCCTTATCTAGGAAACAGCATCTTCAGTTCTTTTTATCAATAAAGTCATGGGGCCTACTGTATGAAAGGGACCTGTTTCAATTGTTTGGAGTGCTTTGTTTTGAGTTTACCTTTTTATTACCAAGGTGTACAAAGAAGTATACAAAGGCAACCTAGTCCTTTTATGGCAGTGCTTCTGAGTGACAGTGATTTGAAAGTATCATATGATTGAACTTCAATTCAGCTTGCTTTCTTTATCTGTTTAACAACTTAGGCTCCAGTATAACAAGGTTCTTAGGTGTCTGAGTATGTGAGTAGTCAAATTGACTTCACTGAAACTACTCATAATGCTTTCAAATTTGGGCTGTGAATCAAAGCCTGGTTGCTTCCAAATCAATAAACAGATTTTTTTTCTATCAAGGGAATAAAGGGGTAAGTCGAGTGCATATTTAAGTTATGTTTTCTTCAAATAAAATTGTATGTTGTAGTGAAACAGGCAATCCTCAGCTGGTGCAAGTTAGTAAAGCTCCTTTGATGTGCGCTGATTTTAACCACTTGAAGTCCCTTCAAAGCCAGTGAGACTACTTACCACTTAGTTAAGCACATGCATAAGAACCTTGCTGAGTTGTGGCCTTCGACACTGTTGATATAAAGGAGCTTTGAGGATCTGGCTCAGTATGTTAGCACTTAGACATGCGGATAATAGTACTGTTGAAAATTTCAAGATAAATCTGCTACTTCATCATTGTTGTAGGTGAAGATTTTAATCTTAAAAAAGGTAAATCAGTGACCATGTACCCCATTAGCTGGCATCACTGACTGTTGATATATACCTATGGTGTAAGCATACAGCTTCACAGATTCTTGAGAACTTTGCTTCCTAATGTTTGATTTTTTAAAATTATAATTGTCAGAATTCGAAGCAGGCCAAATTCAGATCAGGTTTTTTTCTCTTAATTAAACAGAAATGTTTATCTTTCTGCTTTTAAGAGGAGAACATGATGATTTCAGCTTCTTAGAGACTTTGACCTTACTTTGTATGGTGTTGAGTACTCTTCACATCTGTTGAAGTTAGTGGGAAATTGAGGGGGTTGATTACGTCCTGCAATGAGGTTATATGTTTGGTGAATTGTAAAACCACATGCAGTAGTGTATGAACAGAGAAAAGTGGGTATGTTGTACCATGTTCCCTCTGTTAAGAAGCTGTAGCACCTTTTGCACTATGTGTAGTCTAAATAATCCAGTTGTGGCAGGAATTTTGGTAGAATGGAATCTGCTCAGATTAAGTGTCAAACTGAGACTTGATTAGTATTCCTCATGCATAATCTTGAGTTGAATCTAAGTTTTCATAAATGTCTAATCAGCCATACTTATATTGTATTTTTAATTTAAGTACTTAAAACCTGACTTACTGGGTGCTGGTAAATCAAGCATGTGGGCGGTTCTGTACTTAAAATGTTAAGTACATTGAAGTCGAATATCGTGGCATTTGCAGTTGGCTATATGTTTTTAATGATAATAATTGTTTGAACATTGCTTAAAATTTTGCTTTGGGAATTTGCTTCTTGAAAATAATATTTTATAATTAGTTTATTTGCATTCTCTTTATCCCTATTAATATACCATTTTATCAGTTTCAGCTGACTTTTTTGATCCTAGTGCTCAGTAATTCACAAACCGAGCTTCATTCCCTATTGACATTTAAAATGCAGCAATGCGAACAAGCAGAGATTACTATGGTTTGAAGAATTAATAATTCTGCTTATCAGAAAATAAAAATGAATTGTTCTCTCTCTTGTTCACATGTGGTTTGTCATCCTACACACAAACTGTGTTAGGTGAGGTCATTGGTTTATGAATCCCCAGTGACCTGACCTCAAGATAGAGCTATGAAGAATGGGCATAAATGCTTTCTAGCATCTGTCACCATTGATTTTAAACCAGAGAAAAGAGACCTAAAACAAGGAAGAGAGAAACAAACATTGTCATGATTTGCCTCTGGCAAACTAAATATGAACCAAACACTTCTCTAATGAGTAAAGAAGAAAGGCAAAGAGAAAAACAACAACTAACAGCACACAGCAACATTTTAGTGCCAGATATTTTTAATAATAAGCTATTGATCATTATTAAATATTGTGAATTATGCTAAACATTAATTGTTCCATATTGTTCACCACATGTGGGTAGGGATGTAGATGGGTTCTGATTTTTAGTACCTTCTTACCATAATCTTAGCTGATCAGAGGTGCTGCTTACTATGACCAGTATCTAGGGTGAGATACTCTGCTTGCATATATGGACTATGGTTGAGCCATGACAGTTTACACCATCAGGGGGTTTGCTCCCTAGACTAAATTCAGCAGCTGCCTTCCCTTCTAATATCACAGAAACACTGCTTTCCCACAGAACAAAGTGACCATCAATCAACATTTCAGTATAAGGACAGCTATTGACATATATGTAACCCCCATGTTATTCCAGTCTCCCTCAAGCCCTAGTATCATTGGTGCTATTTAAAATATTCAGCCCTCTTTTCATGCAGAATAGTCAAGGCTTGGAAACACTTCAGGAGTCTGTCTTCAAAAGTCACCTGCCTGCATGAACTCCAAAGTCGTTCTATAGTAGTATGTATATTCTAATGGTTCAGGCATTGATCTGTTATGGTCATTTCAAAGATTAAGATGAAGATTCAGGAACTCTTTACCTTGTTCCCAGTTTATAGGCCAAGGATTTCTGCGTTAACTTTAACAAGTCCCTTAGTTTCCCTTTTGAAAGAGACGAGAATAAAATGCATACTGGACTTGGCTTGCAGCAGTATTATGAGGCTAATAACTGAAAGGCATAGAATTTAAAATCACTGTTGTTCATGTAATATATTGTGTGCACCAGGGTAAAGATCCAGAGGTAAGAGAAATTAGATATTGGTTATTTGTCATATGTTAAATATTCTAATCGCTGTACTTGGTCTTAATAAAACAGCAGAGCAAAAACATGTAAGCACATAGTAGCTCAGTAGTAGAAATTATACAGGCTAATATTATATATTTCTATATAGGATCATAGAAAAGTAGGGCTGAAAGGGACTTAATAAGGTCATCTGCCACCTGCTCAAGGCAGGATCATCCCTGACTACCATCCCAACCAAGTGTCTAACTTGTTCTTGAAACTTCCAAGGATGCAGATTCCACAACTCTGTAGGTAGCCTGTTCCATTGCTTGACCACCCTCATGATCAGAAAGTTTCTCCTCATCTCCAGCCTAAATTGTCCCTGCTGCAACTTGAGGCCATTGGGTGCATTTACATGCCACAAGATTTGCCCTTTCAGGTGCTGCAACTGTGTTTCTGTTTGCACGAGCAGGATTTCCTGCTACTTAAAAAGTCTTTTTGGTGCATTAAAGTAAAACTGCTCGGATGTAGTTTAGTTTGTGTCACTGCCAATTACCTTGTCGCATCTACGGATTCATTGCATGCAAACGCCAAGCACTTAGAGTTGTAATTGCCTCCTTTTCCACCAGGTGGCGCTGTGCTATTTCTGTAGTTCAGCCCTTTGTTCAGCTTTTGATTGCTGCTGTTATATCTCTTTTTTTTCCCCTTCCCCCTATTCATCCTTCCCCCTGTCCTGCCCCACTTCTCTGCTCCCACAGCTGCATGCAGGCAGGGCACGGTGCGGGGGGCATCTCATCCCTCTGTCCTGTACTGGAGAAGTAGTTAGTACTTATACGCAAGGAAAAAAATGGAGGAGCAACCAAATACATTTCCAGTACACACTGTGGTGTACTACCCGCTGGTAGTGGTCATGCCCTTACCATCACCACCACCACTACTGGTGGTCCTGTATGTGCTCCCCTCCCTCTCCCACTTCCTGTGCCCAACATGTTGTTCTAAACTGCAGAGCACAGTGGCAGCAGCACCAAAATGGTAAGTTTGCAACTGAGGGAATGTGGTACCTCTTCTTAAGACTTTAATATTTTGGGGGTAACTCTCCTATTTCTTATAATTGCCATTCCAGAAACACAATGAATAACGCAGGCAGATGGTGCATGCCAGACCTGCCTCCCAGGATATGCAGCATCCCAGGTGATATGTAGGTAATGTTAGTAATATCCCACTGACTTTGTAGCCCCTATAGGGGGGAGGTGAAGAGGGTGGTGTTTGGACTGTGGGCCAAAACTCACCCTCTTCTTTCTTCCCCTACAGAAGACTTTCAAGATCAGAAATTGAAAAGAATGAATAAATGAAAGAATGAGTGCATAACAATAGTACAAGAAATAGAAGAACAGAGTAAATTATAAGAAAGTAGAATAGAAATAGATATACATAGGTAGCCATAGTATCAATAGTTCGTAGTGTTTAAATAGTGTATTTAGTGTATAAGTAAACAGATAGTGTATACATGATAAATAGTTTGTAAATAGTGTATACATTTAAATAATGTATATAGTGTATGAGTAAATAGTGTATAAATGATAAATAGTGTATAAATAGTAAAGATACAGGGCTTCAGGGAAGGAAAATCCAGACTACTTTTTTTCTATTTTTCTATTATTTAACAATTTTATTTTTTTAAGTAATGACTTATTTTTTATGAAAAAAATCATGTAAATGCACCATCATTTTAATGTTGAAATAAAGATTTGAAATTCATATAGTTCCTTCCAGATGTGGCATGTTTTCCTTCATAAACAGATTGGCATGGCAGTCTGTGTGGTTTGGGAGTGGGTGGGAGAGGTGATGGCCATGCCTTAACCTGGGGATCCCTTGCTTGGGAGCATTTTGGGAGTGATGGGATTACTGGAAAACAGTGGCAGGGTGGATTGGTATGGCAGGTCCAATGCTTGTGCAATTCTTGTGTTACCCCAAATCCCAGCACACAGGGATCCTGGCAAGCCAGACTTGTGAGGGGGCAGCACCTTTTGGTGGCTTTGCAAAAAAGATTGCCCCTCCCCCTCCACCATACACAGAGCCCAATCCCAAACCCGACCAAAAAAAAGTGGCAATACTGTGCCAGGGGAGAGCTGGAAGGAAGGCTTAACATTTGAAAGAGGGCAATTAGCAACTTCTCAGGTTATCATGAGCCTGTGCTTGGGTTTTGTTTTTTGCATCACCTCCACCACATCCTCTCCCCACCCCCACATAGGTCCCTGGCTGGGAGTCGGGGGGAGGAGCTCATCCCACTATCCTTGCACCACCAGCCGGGTCCCCTGCTTCCACACCTGCATGCTGGCATGCTGGGCAGTGTGGTGGTCGCCGGGCATTGTGGGGAGTAGGGGCCTAGGGGTCCCCGCCCGGTGTGGGGTGTTGAGGGGGAGAAGCTGTCCTGGACACAAGGATCCTCAGAAACAATTATAATCCACCTCTACACCACCCCCACCACGCACCCCGCCCCAATTTACCATGCTGCTGCTGCTTGGCTTGGGCATTCGTCCTTGTCTACTGTTTCATGGGAGGATACAAAAGACAGGAGGCAGATCATTAATTCTTTTTTACATAAAAATCCTTGAATATTTTATTCAACATTTTATTTTTTTTTCATTAGTGAACACATGAGTGAGTTGCATTTATAGAAATCCAAGTATAGAAGTATTCACAGTTCAACAACTTAGCAGCTACATTGACCAGGGCCACCCAGCCACCCCCTGCTGCAGGACATTCAGCAGACAGGGGACCCCAACACCATTTGGGCAGGGGTACCCCATAGTTTGCGCAAGGCAACCTGCATGGCAGACAATTAATGGAGGAGGGTTTTTTATGAGGAAAAAGACACGTAAATGGAACACCATTTTACTGTTGAAATATAGCTAAGAACTTCATATAGTTCCTGAATTGGTGTCTTTTCTTTCATAGGCAGACTGGCGGGCTGGGGCTGGGGGAGCGAGGGGCACTCATTCTGCTGTCCTGCAATTATTTCTAATGATTATTATGAAAGAGGGCAGACCCCCATCCACCAGATGCTGACACTGAGCAGGCAGGCGACTCCATAGTTTGTTCTACATTGACATTTACATAACTTAATAGCTTTTAGTCACAGCTAGCATGGAATAGTTATAATATGTTAACTAGAGCAATAAAGACTTATTTTTTGTATTTCAAAAATTAAATTTCTGAAGGTCAAGTTCTCAATATTTGGGATCTGTAACAGTCAGCTTTTGACTTTTGAGAGTCAGCTGTACTTTTCTGAAGTGTTGCATTGTATTTTTCTGTGTTTGTTTGTGGTTTTGCTTTTGTGTGGTTTGTGTCTTTGCCTTTGTGTTTCATGAAACTAGTCAGTTGATTCACCAGCACTTCGACACTGGCAGTATTTCTCCTTGAATCTTTATATTTGTGTTTTTGTCTGTGTGTTATTGTGTTGGTGTGTTTTGCATTTTTGTGCTTGTGTTTTTTGTGTGTTTGTTTTCATGCTTTCTGTGTTTGTGTTTGCATGTTTGGAATTTTTCCTCACTTGTGTTTGTGTGATTGTATGCTTTTATTCATAGCAATAGTCGCTGTATGGGAAATGTAGTCTTTATACAGAAAGAAAAAAATGGAGGACCAAGCCAATACCTGCCCACCCCTCATGCACAGTTTGCTGTACTACCCACGCAGTAGCGGTGGTGCACATACCACCACCACCACCACCATCTCTGGTCTCTTATGTGCTCCTCACCACCACCCAGCCCCCTGCTCGAAACTGCGCAGCACAGCATCATTATTAGCAAATGGCAGCCTTCGCCCACCACCCCAGGTGCTAAGACCCACCAGGCAGTAGCGAAGAGGGAGGGTTCTCTTGCCTAAGTTGTTGGGAGGGTGGACCACAGTCCTCCTACAGGTCTCTGCTGTGTCCAGCTACTTTATTCCCAAATTCCATATCAAACTGGAAAGAACACTTATTGGAGTAAAGAAATGGTCTCCGTTTACTGCACTATTATATGTGGAAAGATTGGGGGGGAGGGAGAGGGGGAGTGAAGTCAATATTCAACCCCAACTCCACCAACACCCCAGCATTTCAACAACATTTCACAAAGCCGTATGCCGCACTAAACAAACACACACAAGGCCGCAGGTATTCAGAGTGTCACGTGGGCAGGGAAGGGGAGTGGGGAAAAAAGCCCCTGTGAGGGGTCTCCATGGAAACTGTTCCAAGCCCAGGCAGCTAGGGAATGCTGGGAAATGTCCTAAAACCTGGAAAACTAACAGCTGTCAGATTTGGCACCCTCCAGTCCTCCGCCCCCATGCACACCGTACTAGTACTACACCGTTAATTTTGTAATAAGCATTCATGGCACACATCTGCTTTAGCAACACAACACCAACCAGCCACCCACCAGTCCACCTCACCAGCACCACCAACAGCCACAATCGCCAATCACCCGGAATGGCACCTGCTTCTCTCGCACCCATATATTTCTGATATGATATATACAGTTAAAAAAAATCATATATACATTTACATTACTTCCTAACATGGGAGGATGGGATGGGATGGCTTGGTGATGGGATTGCCCAGGGCTGCCTACTGGAGACTGGATGGAGCCTAGGGGGTTGCAAGTGGGGTGTAAGTGGCAGGGTTTTGGGGTGATGGCAGCTTGGCAGGGTTGGGGGGGAGTCTTAGCATGAGGCTTCTGGCGGGGGGTGGGGACTATGGAGGCTGGTTGCTGGCGAACGGGCACCTCCTGCTGTAATTCATTAGGAAAGACATAACCACGGGTAGATTGGTATTTGGATCCCCCTGTTGGAATTTGTGGGGAATTGCATATAGGACTTAATTTGTTCGAAAGCCTAGTGCATGCAAACAAAACCCTGACGTGCCCAAATACACTAGTTTAAAAATGTTAATGCTCCTTAAATTAATGAGGCTTAAATGCTGTGCCGTGTACAAGCACCCATTGTTTTTAGTCTTGTTTCCTATGGCCACAGAAAAAAAGTCCATCTCCATCCTCTATAGTAGCCCTGAAAACCGTTATCGAATCCTGCCCCCCACCACTGCAGTATTTTCTTCTCCTGACTAAATAGCCCTTGAAAGATCACATTTTTGATTGACACAACACAAGACATGTACAGAAAAACTGTTGTTTGTTTTAATAACTGTACTTACGTACAGAATAACTGTTGTTTGCTTTATCTGATATATTCAAAAATTGTCTCCCACTTATACAAAGCTCTATGTTGTTCAGTGGCCTGTTGTGAAAAACTTTACACAACATTATTTCCAACATGCAAGGAATGCATTTCAATGTTTTCATATTTTTCTGTGAGGTTTTAGTTATCTATAGTGTGGCAGATGGAAGGAAATGCTGCCAAGTGATTAAAGCAAAAGGAACTTCTCCTGATTCTGCCACTCAGGTGCTGTGTAATCGCGGGTGTGTTAGATAGCCTTTCTTGGCTTTGGTTTATCCTCATGTAAAATGGATAAAATGATATCTCCCCCCACATAGATTGATGCTCGATTAAGCCACATGTTTAAAGTATTTTGGGATTGCTGGATGGCAGGTGCTGTATCAGTAGGAAGTTTTTTTTTATTTTTGGAGGTGGGTAGGAAGAAAATAAATACCTCTGTTTAGTTTAATGTAATTGCTTCATTACTTTCTACATATGAGCAATAGCACAGCAACCCAAACCTTAAATTTAAATCACTTGAACAGTGAATGGTCAGTTCATCCTTGCAGCTAAACTCATTCCCTTTGGGAGTGGTACTTGATCATAGAATTGCATTTTTGCTCATTTCCATAAAAGGTGGTAAGAAATACTCTGCTTGAGAAAGCAAGAGCCTAGTTGTAACCCTGTGCATTGAAAGGGTTACGTGTCATTGAAATGCCCTTTTTCATTATGAAGTGAATTGCATCATAGACATTTATTTAACTTTTTAAAATTTGTTTTTCATTTTGAAATATAAAATTGCAGAAATATATATTATCTTTGCAGTGATTTTTTTCTAGTGGGAAGTTAAAATACTGTTTAGTCAGATATCAGTGGAACTATTAGGGGTGCAGGAATGGTATCTGATATGAGTAAGGGTGGCAAAATATGACCTTTCATGAGAAAGTGCCTTAGTATGTGTCACTTGATGAAAGCAGATTTCAATATCTTGAACATACCTACAATCCAGTTATATGTCCAGGGCAATGTCCATATCTTTGTTTTCCCTTTCTAGATTTATTACATTATTTTATGTGTTTAAGCATTTTGTGCATGTGGGAGATGTTTTCCCTTCTCATCTGTACTCAGGTCCTAGGTGTTTTTTACTTTTACATGAGGGAATAATCGTATTAATGTCACCAGTTGGCATGTGCATGTATCAGCGAGGAGAAGGCAGGTTAGATTTGTACCTTATAGACTAACTCCTCAGAAATGAAATGAGTTATTGTGATGATCCCAGTTTCACTGCATGGCAAACCTCTAGCACCACTGATGCTATGTGGATTCTGAATAGTGGGCACATCTGTACATGCTATTTAATAGTCATTAGCCTATGTTAATGCAAAAGAAAGCATCACTAAAAAAAAGTGCTTTTTAGTTAATACGCATTAACATAGGCTAATGTGCATTAAGCATCACTTAAAAACCATGGGCATTTTTACATGTGCTCTCAGATGCGGCTCTGGGCACTTTAGTTAGCGAGTTGTGCTAATTAAAAGTGCCCGCACGTCACATTTTGCAGCATCTCTGCTTTGAATTAAAGCTCATTGGATGTGTTTTATTTCAAAATGTACCGCCACCATTTTGTCAGCGCAGAGATGTGGCGATGCTGATACATATGACATGCAGGGCTGCTGGAACATGTCAACATGTTGGATTTCCAATGCATCAGAGCAGGCTCCCTGCATGTGTATAGCAGCCCCATGCTCTTTGTTAATGTGCTTTAAGACAGGATAATGCACACTTTCCTAGTACCTACCATGGAGGTACTAGATTTAATGCACATTAAATAAAGCATGTTAATGCTCATGTAGACACACCTTGTATTTCCTAAACTGATTCTCAAAGCAGGTATTACCCTTACGTACTAGAATTTTGAGTGGGTCTTATTAGGGGCAACAGCCATTTAAATTGGGCACATTTATTCTCAAACATCAATGAAATACAGTTCTTCAAGATTTGAACCTTAAATTGTTACCATTTAATTTTCAAGTTGGTGCATAGTACTTTATCCAAAGGTCTTCCATTAAAGTTGTGAAACTGCTTTTCTAACACCCACACTTGGATTTAGGGATGAATTTTCACAAAATTTTCAGTGGATTGCCATGATGTGCTTTCAACATGTTAAAGCATGTATATATCACACCATGTATACCACATCAAATTTCTGATGTCTAATATCAGAAATTTTCCATAGCAAATAATGATGAGAGCCTTCCTTATCAGAGGGAGGAAGAAAGAACCCTAATTTTGATTTTGCATATCACTGATGTGTGTTATATTTTCTTTCCTGGAGTATATTTGGGGTAGAGATTTTCAAAGGCAAAGAAGGTATTTTGTGTTGAACTATATACATGTTGATAGGAATTAGACATTTAAGTATCATTTTTGTCTTTGAGAAACACCTCCTAGAACAAAGAATATGTATTTTTTGGCTTTTCCTTTTTCTGTAAAAGAAGCTGTAAAGCAGGCACACACTAATAATAATAATAATAATAATAATAATAATAATAATAATAATAATAATAATAAAAAATCCATTTAGTATGTCATTTACCAGGCAGCTAAAGGTTGCAAAGAAAAATCCTATGGCATACGCATCATGTGCTTGCATATGAAGTTGTAGGTGCTTACAGCAGAAAAGTATCATCTGTTCTCATGCAGAAATAAGATGACAGGTCTGTAGCTGTGGTAACAATCACAAGGGCTTAGAATGCAGAACATGCCAGAAGAAAAAATATGTCTTTGTGATTTGTAGTGCCCACGGGAACCATTTCCTCCAGTGGGTCATTTTATTTTGCTACAATTGGACACTGTTATTGATCTGAACCACATGCCACCTGGTATCTTAGTTATATAGTGTACTATGGGCTTATCCCACAAAACCTTACTTGCTTCATCTGTCTCACTGAAGTTAATGGTATAATTTATGTGAGTAAGCACCATTTGTGAGTAAAACTTTGCAGGCTCTGTCCTCTAGCAAGACAGGTACTTCATTTTATTGTCAATGTTTGATTTTGGCCTTCTCATATTCAGTTGGATTAATTAACGTGGAATGAATATAGTACCTAATTAAAATGAATCATTTATGTCTGTATTGTACTTTAATAGCTGGCATCCAAAACAGGCCCAAATCAAACTACTGGATGTTAACAACCCACAAATATCATGGCAGTTTGGATCTGGATCTAAATTTTATGGCTCTGGCTCATTTCTACTTTGCATTTTTATTCAGTGTTTTTCATCTTCAAAGCCCTTCTAAACATTAATTAGTTAATCCTCAATGCCTGTGTGAAATGTAAATCCATCTACATACAGGTAAGGTAAATGAAGCTTATCTAAATCTACAGAAAGCGTTAGATTTAGGATTAGAACTCAGGAGTTCCGGGCTGCCATCCTGTGTTCAAACAACTATATCACATCTGATCCTAAAAATCATTAAGAAACTATAACATGCATTACTAGATGGGAGGGCATCAGCAAAGACTTCTTCTAGGTTTTGCAGGAAGTGGTACAGGTAGTATTTTTTTGTAGACCAGTGCCCTATTTTGAGTTAAATATGACAGTGTTTTAGAAAAAAACAGGGTCCATATAAAATTACTTGTGATTTTAATAACTACATAACATTCTTACCTAAGTGTGGGTTGTCTACTGTCCTTTTCATGAGAAAGGTCAGTTTTTAATTCCAGGCAGGAAACTCTGGGTGATTCTGGGGTGGATGAGTTTCTGTAGTGTATGCCTTTCAGCATTTGGAGGCAGTTTAGTTTCAACAGATTGTCCTTTGAGGATTACAGTTAGACTTCAGAAAGGACATATTTACCCATCCAGCTTTTGAACATGCCACACCAAGGTGTGTTCAGCTACGTCTCTAGATGTTCCTAGCGTATATGAGAAGACAGAACATAAACACTGTAGAATAAAAATAGGCCAAAGCAGCAGTATCTCTTTTCCATCCCATTACCATATATAATCCAATCACTAGCTATACATCTTAAAATAACCATGGTGTTTTCATGCTGTGTGGAAATCCCACTCTTACTCCACAAGAAAAATAAACAAATTCTGCATCTTAAAATAAAATGTACATGGATCTATTTTTATTTAAATTATTCAATTTTTGTATTTGCATCTGACATTATTAATACACTTTTTCTTTTATTTTATCAAATGAATTGTTTAAAAGGAGAAAAAAATATTATTATGGACTTGATTCAAAGCCCACTGAAGTCAGCAGAGATGCTCTTTGATCTCAATAGACCATAGACATTGCTAGAATGAATCGGGCCCCTAGTTCATCTAGACTGGTATCCTGTCACTGACTGTGTACTGGGTGCTTCAAAAAAATATCATTAGTAAGCTGATGTGAGGTTAATCTGTTTTTGCAAATTTTATTCCTAGTCCCTAATAGTTAAAACTGTTATGCTTTTGGGGTTAAGCAAGTTTTTATTCCATCCAAACTTTGTTTTCATAGAATCATAGAAAGTTAGGGTTGGAAGGGAACTCAAGAGGTCATCTAGTCCAACCCTCTGCTCAAAGTAGGACCATCCCCATCTAGATAATCCCAGCAACAGCTTTGTCTAGCTGGGTTTGCAAAATTGCCAAGGATGGAGCTTCTACCACCTCTCTGGGTAACCTGTTCCGGTATTTTACTAGCCTCATAGTGAGAAAATTCTTCCTAATATCTAAACTAAACTTCCCTTGCTGCAACTTTAAACTGTTGCTCTTTGTTCTGTCATCTGCCACCACTGAGAACAGTCTAGCTCCATCTTCTTTCAAACTCCTCTTCAGATAGTTGAAGGCTGCTATTAAATCCACTCTCAATCTCCTCCTCTTTAGATTAAATAATCCCAGTTCCCTCAGTCTTTCCTCATAAATCATGTGCCCCAGCCCCCTCACCATTTTTGTCACCCTCCGCTGGACTCTCCCATTGTCCACATCTTTTTTGTAGTGGGGAGCCCAAAACTGAACACAGTACTCCGGTAACTTCTCTTGAACCTACTGGCAACACACCTACCAGTGCAGCCGAGTAGTCATTAGCCTTCTTGGCAACAAGGGCACACTGCTGGCTCATATTCAGCTTATTGTCCACTGTAACCTCCAGGTCCTTTACTACAGAGGTGCTGCCCTGCCAGTCTGCCCCCAGCTTGTACTGGTGCATGGGATTATTCCATCCTAAATGCAGGATTTTGCACTTGTCCTTGTTGAACCTCATGAGATTTCTTTTAGTGCAATTCTCCAATTTCTCTAGGTCTCTCTGAATCCTTGCCCTACCCTCCAGTGTATCTACTACTCCCGCCTTCTTGGTGCCATCTGCAAACTTTCTGAGGATGCACTCTATATCATTTTCCAGGTCTGGTTTAGTAAGTTTGGCTTGAGATCAGGCCATATTTTCTCAATTTCAGTTTATTCTCAGTGGTACTTTTGTGATTTTCTTTAGTACTTCTTTTGGCTCCTGGATTATTTTTTGAACAAAGGATTTAGTCAGTCTAATCTCATGTTGGGGATCATCAGTGTTCAAAAATTCTGGTCAATTTCCCTAATACATATTGGATTAAATTCTTACAGAACAGCACAGGTTCACTGGACAGCCTACAATATGGTCTTAGCCTACTATTCTGTATTCCTTTCATAAACCATGCTTCTGTGAAAAACTGACAAATGTCAAACATAGGGAAATGAGAGGAAATGTAACAACTGCTGGCCTTTTTCCTAGTAAAATCTACATTTTATTTATTAGTTAATTTATTTCTTTAACATAAATACAAAATCAGCCAGCTGTTCCTGGCTCTTGGGTTATTGGCTCTCTGCCAGTTATTTAGAGTGACAATCCAGTGACTTGGCAAAATTCCCATGCCTCAAACAAATCAGCCATCCAGACTAAAAGTGCAACCGCCTCCTAAAAACTCCTATCCCATTTCTGTCCCGATCCTTCCGAAGAGGCCTAATAAATAGATGGGCTTTTGTCCTGAAGAAAGCTTAATTTGGTTATTCATTTTAGGGGAGAAGGCGATTTCAAGGGGCCGTAGAAGAGAGTGCAGTTCTTTTGCTCTTAAACTAAGGTTGGCCTCTGATTAGAAAGAACTATTTGGCAGTACTGCATGGTGAGACAGGTGGTGCAGGCCCTGTGGAGCTCCTTCGTTTGTTGAATCTTGTGGTGACAGAGACATTGATCACAATAGCAATAAGCTTATTTAACTGAATCCTGATTCATGATGTTGGTTTTTTTGAGGGCCCAGTTCCATACTGGGGTTCTAGCTGATATGCTGAATTCTTACTGATGCAATTTTTCAAGAGCTACAACATGAATCTTGGCAGTAAAAGCAACTCAGCCTTAATGGGCATAGGCTAAGGGATCTTCCAATCTGAAGATCAGTGGACTGAAATCTAGTGCGTCATGTCTGGGCACCATGCAAAGGGAAGCCATGAGTCTTGGGACTTAGTGAGTGTTCCCCTTCTGCAGAGGCCGGGGTGAGAGGAAAACAGCCCTTTTGGCAGCACCATCCATTACGCTGCAGGAGTGCTGTGAAAGATTGTTCTTTTTTCAGCAAGCCTTTTCTTTTGGAAGTGCCAGTAAGCTCCATGTGGATGCTATTTGCTATTCCAAAGCAAGATCCAGAAGATGCACAATGTAGATTTGTTGTGTATCTCTCTTTCTGTTTTTATTTTTGAATGTATGGAATGAATACCAGGTAGTATGGTGAAAGGTGCTTTAAAAAGGATGTGAAATTTTAATCTGCCTGTCTTGCCAAATAAAAAAGAAAAAGGGCTCCTTTAGCAGCACAGTGCACTTCAACACTGTCTGGAACGCTGGCTCATTACTAAGTGAAAATCGTGCTGTCTAGAGAAACAGCGCCTTCATGTTTCCTTGATCTCTCTATTGGATACTGCCCCAAACCAGCAGTACTTAGCATGAGAGATTTCATAGAATCTGAAGGTCAGTAGCAGTGTCCAAAACTCATATGATTTAGCAATGAAGATTCATACAATCTGCTGTAATTTCTGATGGGATCTGAGCTGTGTATCATTCTCCCTCTCTCCCGCGTCGTTATTTTATCATGTGAAACAATGAATTTACAACAATGGTTTCCTAGTCACCTTACCTACGTGAAACTGCTGCTTTTCTGCACGTCTTAGGAGATGCATTGTTGAGCATTTTCATCCTTGTTTCTTTATGCATTATTTTCCAAAATTTCGAAATCATTAAAAACAGTAATTAGTGAACCCTAATTGGTTCCAAATGATAATGTAAGCAGGCTTCTTGTCAAAATAACAACCACAAAGCAAAATCATTGTACAAGAATTTTTTACATTTAAAATTCCAGGCATTAAGGCATTCAAAACAGTACATTATATTACAGTAATTTGCTTCACAAAAATATATGTTGGAAATTTAGTTTACACTGACAGTTGTGACAAGCTGCACTCCTAAATATATGTCTGATTCAGGTTTGATTGCTAGTCTCAGTTCCCTTAATCTATAATATCAATTAAACAGTTTTATCCACTGCTCATTTCATTTTTGATCCTTAGTATAATTTGCTCGTTGTATTCACATTGCCACTTTTCTGAATTTGTAACCTCAGTGTTTTATCAGCTCCACAACAGTGGGAAGATTTTGTTAGTCTGTGTAGTATTATTAGACCCTTTTTCTTTGTCTGAAGAAGCAAGTGGGATGGGGCTTGTCTCTTGTATTCAGCTGGTAAATTATTAATGAAGCTGCTAAATGGAAGTCACATGGTCAGACAAGGTAGGTGGATCTAGTCTTAAGGGCAGGATGCACACCAGAGAAGTTTGGCGAGCCTTAGGCAGTTGATGCATGGAGTACAGATGGTAGGGATGCACAGCTAAGTGACCTCAGGATTTGCCCAAGTTGATTTTCAGTGACCTCAGGATTTGCCCAAGTTGATTTTCTGCCTGAGGGCAGGACAAAAGGGTGTTCTCCACCAGCAACATGAGAAATGAAACAGATGGATAGGACAAGGAAAGCAATGTGTGGTAATGAGAGCTCACAGTTTAAAATCCTAGAGGATTCAGGATCCTTTCCAGTTCTTAAAAAAATGTTCAAGATGTCTGGAGTGTCTAGTTATTGTATTAGCAACATGGCAAGGAGTAGGAAATGCATTGTACCTTTAGTGTTTGTATTCTACTGATGCTGAACTGTTTTGTTGGTATGTAACATTGTGTACAGGATCCATGCATGTTGCTAAGGTAATCTAGAGAACAGATCTCTTCCCACCCAAAACAATATATAGAACCTTAGGCAGAATTCTCTGTCTGTTCACTTGCTGCTACAAAATCCTCAAGAAATTGTGCATATGTATTAAACACGGGTGCAACAAGCTAAAGCACTTTCTAGATTTTTCAAGAGCATGGATGAATGTGCTTACTGAATTTTTCAAATGGTACAGAATTTACAAGAATATAAAATCTATTTTTCCCCCTTTTTGGCAAGTAAGTAACAGCTGAAGTGCATAACTGTCAGGATGTTTGAAGATTTTCGGTCCCAAAGCTGCATAGTTCAGTGTGTAATTCCTTGGGGCAATAATAATATAATGAATGAATTTTCTGTCTTGCCATTCTTATAGGAGATAATATTGAATCTGTAGTCCTCTACTTATTTGGCTGTACTGTATAAAAAGGGAGCAAAGTAGCCAGTGGTGAGATTTGAATGGTTTATATTCCCTCAAACAGTAGATTTTAAACCTCAGAAGAGATAACTCAAGTTTTCGTTCTTCCAAGGGTAAGATGCCAAGGGTCCTTTCAGCACTCCCAGCACTTTATTATGGAGTTATTTTAGAGTTGCAACTAAAGTTTGGTTTGTTTGACATGGACATTGTTTAAGGATCTCCTCATACATTTCCCAATTGTTTTGGAGGCTTAGAGACCCACATCCAGTAGACTGTGTTAATTGATTGTTCTCTCTCTTATCTCACCAAGGAATGCATTTCTGTGACGCCGTGTGTATTTATAGACTCTGTTGTATCTTACTGTAGTACAATCCATAGGAAAGAGACTGGAAATTAATTGAACACCTAATGCAATTTTATACAAACTCCTTTAGGCTAGTGGTCAGCAGCATATAGTCTCTGGCCCACAGAACCATTGGATCTGGCCTATCTATAGGGCTTTGGCAGTATTTGATAGCAGGGTGCACCTCACCTAGACAGCAGGTGATAGGGACCTTGGCTTGCATTATGCCCAGGGGGTGGGGAGCTTTGTCCATGCCGTGGTTCAGCGGTAGAGTGACCTGGTGGTGGCAGTGGCCAAATCCTAGCACTAGCCTAGTTCTGACCCAACCTGGGTCATTCTGATGCAACACTACAAAAATGTTGCTGGTAGCTGCTTTTGCTTCTTTGTTTTCAGCATGCTTAATGCTATATAAATGAACAATGATCAATATTCACTAATCCAGATCAGAAGGAAATTATTGTTCAGAGAGACTTAATGAATTGGATGGAGGAACGCTGGTTATTGGAGGAAGATATAAGTGATCAGTTTTCTCATACAATCTTAGGATGAAAGTCATTTTTATAACATACATATGTCTCCTTGGATAGGGGTCTCTAACTTCCTGGAGGCAGCTGAGAAAGCGGGATAGATTTCTTTTCTCTTTCAGTATCAGGTTTTTTTTTCCTTACCAGACAGAATAGTATACAACTGGAATATTTCTTTTCCTAAAAAATGCACAATCATACTTGAGCCATGTTTTGAAGGAGCCTCTTGGTGGGATATCATATAAAAACAATGAATCCTCCTTAAAACAAAAATAGTGTCACAGGTACAACCCAGACGTGGGGGATCAGGGTTCAGGAGCTGTGGGTCTACGATACCAAAAGCCCACAGCCAAAGATGAGAATTAGAATACCACCAGTTATCAGTCAGTCTGAGGTATCATGCCAGGGGTCAAGATGAGCCTCTGGTTGAGGTGAAGCCAGAGGTCAGTAGCTGGGGAATCCAAAGCGCACAGCAGGATAAGCAGGAGTGAGGTACTGTGGTCCAAGGCAAGGGTAAGAAAGGCTAGTGCAAGACAGGAAGGTCTGAGGCAGAGGAGAGACAATAGTAAGGCAAGAACGAGGCAGGAAGATCCCAAATATACCACTCCCAGCAAGCACGTGTGCCTACCATTGATTACCTGGGTCACAAAACCCCCCCATGCAGAATTTCATAGGGGGTCTCAGGATAGACTGGGTGCAGCACTGGGTATGCTGGTTAGTGGTATTGCAGCTAGGTTTCTGCTAATGATCCCAGGAGACCTGGGTTTAATCCCCAGTGGTCCTGCCAGACAGTGGCTTTTGTGTGCATTAATGCAAAGCCATGTTGTTGTGATGGATGTATGCATCAAATGCTGAATCTCTCTTGTTTTGTGTTTGGATGTATGTGTGGGTTTTTTCCCCTCTCAGTAGTCTTGCTTAAAAGGGGACCTCGTGACTTCTTTGCTCGTCCAAGAGAAGCAAAAATAATGCATTCTTTGCAGCTGTAGCCTAAGTCTGAGTTTGCTCGTGAGCCCATCCGATAGTGTGAGATGAATAATTATTGTGTAAAACTAATTAAAATGATATTGCTAAATGGGTGGGCAAGAAAAAGTAATTTTAAATTATTCACTTCATTTCAAACCCCAAACTTCTTCCAAGATAAATCGGTTATTTCTCTAGCTGTGTATTTCAATGAGCTACTTGGCAGTGGTATTTTCTGTTTAAATTACAGAAAAACAGCACTTATAAAGTGAGATTAGTATTGTTCCTTATGCTCTTTTGCTCATTCATGTTTAGAAGAGCATAAACTGCCCTCTGCTGGATTTTGTAGGAAACACTCATAGAAGCTTAGAAAAATGAGTGCTGAAAGGGACCTCAGGAGTTCATCTAGTCTAACACGCTGCTCAAAGTAGGACCACCCCCAGCTATATCCCAGCTAGGGCTTTGTCTAACTAGGTCCTAAAATTCTCTAAGGACAGAGATTTCACAACCTCTCGGGCTAGCCTGTTTCAGTGCTTTACTACCCTCCTATTGAGGAAATTTTTTCTGATATCTAAGCTTCCCCTGCTACAACTTCAAGCCATTGCTCCTTGTTCTGTTATCTGCCACCATTGAGAACAGGCTAGCTCCATCTCTGGAATCACCTTCAGGTAGTTGAAGGCTGTTATTAAATCCTTACTCAGTCGTTTCCTCTCCTGACTAAATAAGCCCAGTTACGCCAGCCTCTCCTCAGAAGTCAAGTTCCCCAGCCCTCTAACCAGTTTTGTTGCCCTCCACTGGACCCTTTCTAATTTGTCCACATCCTCTCTGTAGTTGGTGGCCCGAAACTGGACACTGTACTCCAGAAATGTCATCACCAGTGCCGAACAGAGGGGAAGAACGACTTCACTTGATCTCCTGGCAGTGCTTCTACTAATGCAACCCAGTATGCCAGGGGTTTTCAATCTTTTTTGGTTGGTGTACCCCCAGTTGACAACCCCTGCAGTATGCTGTTAGCCTTCTTGGCAAGAAAGGCACACTGTTAGCTCATATTCAGCTTATTGTCCACTGTAACCCCCAGGTCCTTTTCTGCAAAGCGTAGTCAGGCAGTCCCCAGCCTGTACCAGTGCATGGGATTGCTCTGCCCTATGTGTAGAACTTTGCATTTGTCCTTATTGAACCTCATGAGATTTCTTTTGGTACAATCTTCCAATTTGTTTAAGTCTCTCTGAATTGTAGCCCTACTCTCCAGTGTATCTACTAGTCCACCTAGCTGCTGTCATCCAGAAGCTTGCTGAGAGTGCACTCCATCTGATCGTCTGGATTGTTGATGAAGATACTGAACAAAACCAGCTCCGGGAATGACTCCTGAAGCACTCCACTTGATACTATCTGTCAACTAGACACCAAGCCGTTGATTACTACCCATTGAGCCCATTGCTCCAGCCAGTTTTCTATCCAACTTACAGTCCATTCATCCAACCTGCACTTCATTAGCTTGCTTGTGAGAATATTGTGGGAGACCAGAGAAAAACCCTTGCTAATGTCAAGGTGCATTACATCCACTGCTTTCCCTGCATCCACAGAGCCAGTTATTTCATCATGGAAAGCAATCAGGTTAATCAGGGATGACTTGTCCTTAGTGAATCCATGCTGACAGTTTCTAATCACCTTCTCCTCCAATTGTTTAGAAATGGATTTCTTGAGGACCTGCTTCATGATATTTCAAGTGACTGAGGTGAGGCTGACTTTTCTGTAGTTCCCTGGATACTTTTTTTTCCTTTTGCTAAATCCAGATTGAATGTTATTAGTAGATGTTTAGTATTGTGAATCCACAAAGATGCCAAGCCAGTAGGGAAATACAAATCGCCCGAGTGAGGGACGAACATTAGAGGGATGGGGGTAAGGAAGGGAACGCAACTAGGTTACAGAAGATACAATGTTAGCCAACTAAGCCCAGGGGTGTGGGGAAGGAGGTGGGGGAAGAAGGGGGAGGGGGTTCGCGATGCTGAGAGAGAAAGAAGATAGATACACACAAACCCGTACAATGGTCCGCAATGGTGGAGGAAGTAGGTCAAAGAAAGTGTCACTCCATATAGAGTCTCATCGCGGGGGTCCTCTTTGGGTGGAGCGGGGTCGTCCATTGCTGAAGAATCCTCTGGAAGTGAAGTCCATCTGGTGGTGGGGGGGCGGGGGGTGTGGTCAGGCGGTGCCCTCTGCATCCGGTCTGGCGGCGGTTCGTCTGGTGGGATTGGAGTACTGGCGGTGGCCCATGATGTGTTCCACATAGATGTCGCGGGACCAGCGGATGGTGTTGGACACCATGAGGCAGTGCATCAGTTTGGCGTAGCGGTGGGAGATGTGGCAGGAACACAGGATGCTCTCGTTGCTGGGGTCCCAGGCTCCGAGCGTTCCTACGATGAGCACGTTGACAATCACGTCTTAGCCACGGCCCCTCAGGATGTTGGCCAGCAGGGTGTTCTTCTCCCGCTTGAGAGCCCAGGTGTCAGTGAAGGCTTGGCACTGGTTCTCGAAGGGGATGGTTACGTCCATGATCACGACCTTCTTGGCCTCTTTGTTGGTGATCACTATGTTGGGTTGCATCTGGCTCTTGCAGGCTGGGATGGTGTGGTTCATGGAGATCTCCCCCGCTGTGGCCGGGATGGCCCTCACCAGTTGGTCCTGGACAGCGTTGTGGCAGAGCTGCCAGGCTCTGGCATGTAGCCTGCAGCTACACAGCATGTGGGGGAGGGTCTCTACCACATAGCCATACCGTCGGCAGCTCTTGTCTCGGTGGCCGAAGCGGACGGCTCTGTTCAGAGGCAGACAATTGAGGTGGGCGTGGTGGAGGAAGCGCCAGTCCGCGAAGCACATGAAGCTCCCACTGGGCATGAATTGGTTCCTGGAGTCCCACTTCAAGGTGACATCAAAGACCTTGCTCTGGTCGGGTTTTGGCCCTCAGGTTGCTGGTGTATTTGTTTCGGACGGTGTCCTTCAGGAACCACTCCAGGAAGGTCCTTGTGTGGGGCATCACAGTGATGCGGTCAGCGTGCGGGGCTGGTTGCAGGGAGACTCCCAGCTCCCGGCACTCCTCAGTCCAGGTCCAGGCGCAGCTGATGTGCTTCCCAAGGTGGTGTGTGGCATTGCGGGCTTGGCTCCACAGCGAGGCAAAGTCTCTGCTGTCTCTGCTGAACTCGCTCTCCAGTGAGCCACTGAGGAAGGTGGCCAAGTCACGTCCAGCTGGCTGTCTCACTTGCGGGTGGTCTCCTTGAGGGTGCTGGCAGCGATGATGCTACCGTGGGGTCCGGGCAGGTCAGGAGGCGGAAGGTGTGGGTGACCACGGCGATGTCACAGAGGTCTCCCATGCGGGGGATGTTGGCATCTCCCTGCCGGAAGGGGATGTGCAGGATCTCATTGCTGGCTGTTAGTGACAGGTGCAGCCACTTCTTCAGCAGCCGCTGGATCTCGGCGTCTGCCTTCTTGAGGTGGGTCTTGGGGACCGCCGAGCCTCTCAGGACAAACGTGACGCGGGCGATGAGGAAGGTGTTCACCGTGTCTATCTCCTTCCAGGGGGCCAGCAGGGACGAGGCCAGATTGTGGGCACCGTGCACGATCCTGTTGATGGTCTCTTCTGGTGTCTGTTTGGCCCGGTGGCTGGTGGCCATCCCCAGGTGGCAGTAGGTCTTGGCATCGCACAGGTGCCTCATTGCCTGGCCCTGGATCGTGACGGTGGAGTCCAGGATGCAGCTCTTCTGCCTGCCGTCGATGTGCAGGGAGGTGCACTTGGCAACGTTGAAGCACAGGCCCATCCACCTGGCTACCTTCGACGTCATGTCCAGCATCTGCTGTGGCAAGGTGGCTTCGGGGACAAGGAGAACAAGGTCGTCGGCATAGGCCAGGACGCTCAACTTCTGGCTGTACAGGTCGAGCCCACTGGGGCTGCCTGCCATGGCTCAAAGGGGCTGTTCCATGGCTAGGTTGAAGATGATGGGGCTGAAGGGGCAGCCCTCTCTCACCCCTGACCGGATAGGGATTTCCGCGGTCTCTCTGTCAATGGTGCGGATGGTCGTGGTGCATCCGTGGTAGAGCTCTCACACCAGGTAGATGACACCGTCTGGTAGGCCCAGCTCACAGAGGGTGCTGAGGATGTGGCGGTGGGGCATGGAGCCGAAGGCATTAGAGATGTCTAGCCATGCCGCTGCACACTGCTTCCTGGTCCTCTGGGCCATCTGGAGGGTGAAGCTATGTTCGTAGCAGCCCTCCGTTGACACGAAGTCCTTCTGGCTCAGACTGATGTCACTGCCCAGTTGGTGATGTGGGCCGCCAGGCAGCTGGTATACAGCTTGATGACAGTGGAACACAGGGCGATGGGTCTCCAGTTGCCCAGGTCGGTCGGGTTTCCCTTCTACATTTGCCCTCTTCCAGTCATTTGGGACCTCTCTCAATTGCCATGAGTTTTCAAAGATAATTGCCAGTGATTCTGCAATCACATCAGGCAGCACCCTCAGCACTATTGGATTCCTTGTGTCTGTCCCCATAGATGTACATGTCCAGCTTTTCTAAATAGTTCCTAGCCTGTTTTTTCACCACTGCTGGCTACTCACATCCTTCCCTAACCGTGCTGCCAGGTGCGGTAGCCTGGTAACTGACCTTGCGTGTGAACACTGAAATAAAAAAAAGGCATTGAGCATTTTCCATGTCATCTGTCTCTAGGCTACTTTCCTGCTTCAGTAAGAACCCCACAGTTTCCCTGTTCTTTCTTTTGTTGCTGACGTACTTGTAGAAACCTTTCTTTTTACCCTTCATATCCCTTGCTAGCTCCCTTGCTAGCTGCAACGTCAGTTGTGCTTTGACCTTCCTGCTTTTGTCCCTGCGTGCCCTAGCAATACTTTTATACTCCTCCTTAGCAGTTTGTCCAAGTTTCTATTTGTAAACTTCCTTTTTGTGTTTTAGCTCATTGAAGTGTTCCCTGCTGAGCCAATCTGGTCTTTTGCCATACTTGCCCATCTTCCTGTGTATCGGGATGGTTTGTTTTGACACCCTCGCTAAGGTTTCTTTGGAGTATGTCCAACTGTCCTGGACTCCTTTTTCTTTTCAGACTGGCCTCCCAGAGTATCCTTCTGAGTGAGTTGAAGTCTGCTTTTCTGAAATCCAGGTTCTGTACTCTGCTACTCTCCTTCTTTTCTTCCCTCAGCATCCTGAACTCAATCATCTTGTGGTCACTGCTGCCCAAGTTGCCATCCGTTACTACGCTCCCCACCAATTCTTCCCTCTTTGTGAGCAGCAGGTCAAGAAAAGCACAGCCCCTAGTTGCCCTCTCCATCACTTGCACTAGGAAGTTGTCCCCAGTACTTTCCAAACATTTCCTGTATTGCCTGTGCACTGCTGTATTGCTCTCCCAGTAGATATCAGGGTGACTGAAATCCCCCATGGGAATCAGGGCCTGTGATCAGGAAACTTCTACTAGCTTTATGAATAAAGTCTCATTCACTTCATTTTCCCAGTATAGTAGGCAGACACCCAGCATGACATCCTTGTTGCTCTTCCCTCTGACCCTAACCCAGAGACTTTCAACAGGCCTATCTCCAGTTTCATACAGGAGTTTTGAGCAATCATACTGCTCTTTTAAATAAAGAGCAACTCCTCCTCCTCCTCTTCCCTGCCTGTCCTTTGTGAACAGTTTATAGCCTTCCATGACAGTGCTCCAGTCATACCAAGTCTGATATTCCAATCATATCATAGTTCTGTGACTGTGCAAGGACTTCCAATTCTTCCTGTTTGTTTTCCAGGCTTTGTGCATTTGTGTACAGACAACTGTGGTAACTAACTGATTGCCATAATTTCTCAGGAAGAATGAGAAGACCTTTCCTGTTTCCTCCTTCTGCTTGTGCTTCCTCCAGGTCACGCATTTCACTGCTTACCTCAGGGCTTTGGTCTCCATCTCCCAGCAAGCCTAGTTTAAAGCCTTCTTCACTGGGTTAGCAGGCCTGCATAAACACTCTTCCCTCTCTTTGTCAGGTGGATCCCATCTCTTCCTAGCAATCCCTCTTCTCAGAACAACATCCTGTAGTTGAAGAAGCCAAAGCCCTGCTGGTGACCATCTGTGCAACCATGCATTGATCTGCAGGATATGTCTGTTCCTGCCTGCACCCTTCCCCTTGACTGGAGGGATTGAGGAAACCACCTGTCCCTTTACCCTTTCACCCAGAGCTCTGTAGTCACTTTTCATATGCTTAGGGTCCCCCTTGGCAGTATCATTGGTGTCCACATGGATGAGCAGCATGGGGTAGTTGTCAGTGGGCCAGATGAGTCTCAGTAATTCTTCTGTGACATCTTGGATCTGTGCTCTAGGCAAGCAGCAGACCTCCCAAGACAACAGGTGAAGGTGACAGATGGATGCCTCTGTTCCTCACACAAGGGAGTTACCAACTACCACTCATTGGTTCCTCTTCGCAGCAATGGTCACAGTTCTCCCAACCTTGGAGATGCCTGATCTGGCCTCTTCCACTGACAGAATGTGTTCCTTCTCCTCTCTAGCTAGAGCTCCATATCTGTTCTCTAGCCAAACGATTGCAGGTGGAGATGAAGACTTCTGCTTGCTGCCAGAGATCACAAGCTTCCAGCTTCTACCTTCCTTCAATGGTAAGTGGTCCTTCCTGGACAGATACCTCACAAGTACAAGCAGAGGAAGAGCTAGCAGTGACAGTGGCTCTGGTATTGCAATGCCCTCCAGCCATCTTTCCGGGCCGCTTACCTCTTACCTACCTCTTGCTCACTCCAAGTAGACCTTCCCTAGCAAACTCTCCTGTAAGTTGACCTCTTTACCTGTAACTCTTCTGTAAGCTGACCTCCTTGGTCCTGAAAGGTTCCTTTTCCGTGCGAACCTGCTTCCCCTCACCAAGTTTACAGTGAAGGAAGGTGAGAGAGAGAGTTTCTGGGCAAACTCCCTAGCATACTACCCACTTGCTGTGGTCTCTAATTAAACAAGGGACTTAACTATTGTTTTAACTGCTGAGTTTTAACTACTTGTGCTAAATAGCTAAGCTAGTTACTCTTAAAGAAAGAACTTACCTTAAAGGTTCCCCTTCAAAGAGGGGGTGCAGCTAACTGTGGCAAATTTGTGAATTGCTTGCAAACTGCCCTGTTCGTTGTCCCTGTTCACTCACTCCCTGGAGTCTCCTTTTATACTCTCCTGGACCTGGACTGGCTCCACCCCTTTATTAGGGCTTTTGTCAGACACAGGCAGCAATCAGCTAGCAGCACTCCTAGCTGCTCAGAGCCCACATGTAAACACGCAGCCAACCAACAAACACTTACCAAACCAAACACTCAGCCCTGACTCACTCACTTTCCAGGGCCTACCTCCTCTTCCTCTTTCTCCCAGAAAACTGCTTGCAAACTGCCCTGTTTTCTGTCCCTGTTCACTTGCTCATAAATTTGAGGAAATTAATAATTTACACACTCAAGTAAATTGTATATTTAGCTCTAAACCAGCCTTGGTAATTGGTCCTGTAGAGTTAAAAAAGCAGGATCTTCTGCTTTATGACGATGATGATGACCAAACAAAGCTGCTCCCTGTGGGTGGTGATCCTCAGAAATTTTTCAGTGTTGCTAGAAACCCATCAAAATGGCTTCAGATATTGTTTTAGCTTAAGGCTAAGCAAATCACTTGGCTGATTTCATGAACAGCCCCCTAGAAGCCAACTCTTAATGTCAGAATCAATATCCCCAGAGATGATTCAGGTGGCTAAAATGCAGTGCTTATTTTAGAAACATAAGACTATTAGTGAACTTTAGATTCAGTAATGGAAGGCCATTATTATAATGGGAAAACTGATGACCATCTGTTACAGTAAGAGAGGCAAATATGGCCAACAGTGGTTCTTCTGAAAAGATGTGAAATTCTTGATATGGAAGGATCACCTCCAGGCTAAAGAGAGAACCTGAGGTGGCTAGCGGAGGAGCTAATCAATATTGCATGGACTCTCAGTGCCTAGCAACATTTTTAGTTATGTACAACAGGAATATATTGACTTTATCCTATAATATTAGAATGTCATCAGTCAACCAAAGCATGAACTGAGTCAAACCTTGACTGTTTTGTTCTGATAGCCCCATAAAAAGAGGTAGCACATCTATGGTGCTAGTGGCAGCAGTGACAACTTTGGGAATCTTAGCTGCCTGTCTGTTTTCTAATACCTGATCCCTTTCAACCTCACAACAGAACATCTTTTAAAAGTATTTTTATAGCCATATGTATCATCATGTCATCCACCTTCCACCAAGACGTCTAGTGCTTGTTTAACACATGGAAAGGCAGCATAAATCCCAGAAAGTAACTCAGAGCTCAGCCTGGTAAGGTTTTGAATGTTGTGGTCCAGTCTTGCACAGTCCCAGCACAGGAATACTCATGCACAAACTTAGGGTTGGGCCAGAGCATGCAGCCCCTGGTATATTGGAATCCTAATTGTGAACTAGCAAAAGTTTAAGTGGAATTGGGAATCCCGTTATGTTTTAAGTGATTGAAGGAAAATGGTCCATAGGCATCTGCCTTTCTTCAAAAGTGATATAAAGCAGCTCCCCTTTTTGTTATTGCCCTGCTGTATGTTATTGCCAACAGTTGGTATCACAGAGGTGAGGTGCAATTGTTCAAAAGAAACAATATATCTTTGAAATAACACTTTTATGAAATCACAGCCACTGCTAGATACTAAACATTTTCCTCATTTCTTACTATTCCTCATATTGGCCTTTTGGTAGTAAAAAAAAAAAAAAAAGAGTAAAAGGTATTGCAGCTGACAAACACCCACAGCCAGCCATCTGATTTATGTTACTGTAGCCAAAGACAAGTAGAAATAAAGTTTTACGGCATGGGTCATTACTTTTCCTTCTGTCCTATCTGCTTTCTATTATTTAAGGCTTTGACCATTCTTGGGAAGAAATCTTTTCATGAGTTTATACAACTAGCAATTCTCTCCAACTTTATTGCCCACATTAAAGAAAGGTTTGCACTCTTTGTGCAGATACAGACCTCTGTTCTGCAGCTGCAACCACATGCCTGTGCCTATGCAACCCTGTGCCTATGCAAATGGCTAGTAAGGTACAGGATTGGACAGTGTATTGGAAACCAAACCTCCACATTTGGCAGTGGCAATCCAGGCTTTTCCTGTGCATACCTTGGAGGGTGGCAGTAGTGGGGCAAGAAGTGCATGCTCTGCATACTTCTTGGAGGAAAATATTACTGGTGGAAATCTAGGTATTACATGGAAACAACTAAGGGCGTGTGTAGATGAAATGGGGGCCCTAAATTGAAGCGGTGGGTTTTAAAAAACACCGCTTCAATTTAGGGCTGATTTAAACCCCCATATCGTGCACAAACCCTGCTGACTTACCTGCCTCTCCGGCAGGGAGAGGAGGGCGAGCTACTGGCGGGTGGAGCGGTCCCTGGGCTGGTGCTTCCCTCCATGGCAGTGGTGGTCTCCTCCAGGCAGCACCCACCCACAGACACCTGACTTGGGCAGTCCCGGGGGGCACCGCAGCCATAGATGGAAGCACCAGGCCCCTGTGCAGCGGAGGCAGGCAGGCAGGCTCCATGCGGGGAAGATCAGGCTCACTGCTTTTCTTGGGTGGAGCCTGCTTTCTCGGAGTGCTGCCAGACTGCCTGCAGGGCTTCCTGCAGAGCCATGGAGCTGCACGGAGCCCAGTGCTTCACTCCACAGCTGTAGGGGCTGTGGAGTGACTTGCGCCCCAAGTCATTTAAGGCGCATTATGCCTCCGAATTTCCTACAGCTGCTGGAATTAATGCACAATAAGCTGCCAAGGCGTGCAAACACCGACACCATTAAAGCAGTGCAAAAGCATTTAGCCTTCTTTAAAGTGTGTGCACACACATCTCTTGTTTTGTCTACACTTGGCCTAAGTGAAGCTTCTCAGAACTGCACATTTCTACGTAGAATTTTGTGCAACCTCATCCTACAGGTTTAAGATCAAGAAATCCCTTAGAAGATGAGGGGAAGAAAATAATGAACATTTAAAGCAGGGGTATCAAACTCATCTGACCTCATAGGCATATAGTACATGTCCAGGACTGGCCCTAGCACTGTGTGCAGTGTGAGCCCCAGACTGGCCCTGTATGCCGCATATAGCATGTGTGCCCAGTCCAGCCCCCCATGCTGCATACATTGCATGCTGGATTGGCTTCTTGTGCTATGTATAGCATGCAGAGTCAAGGCCAGTGCATGCACAGGCAGTACTGTGGACCTGATGATAGGGCTCTGCAAGTCAAATCTGGCCTTCAGACTACATCTTTGATACCCTAGGTTTAAGATATTTAGCAGCTGCATGAAACAGAAAATAGACATGTTTTGACCCTTTCTTTTCTTTCTGTTTATTTTTTGGAAGACACAGGAAAAGTACCAGTGTACTCTTGTTCCAAAAGGTAAAAAAAGGATTTTGTTTTTCCTTCTGTTACAAATTGCAAATTACAATCTGTATCAGAAACAAGACTGGATGACCCTGATCAGTAAACAAATTATATAATACCATCTTACAGAAAACACTAAAGAAGGTATTTTTACTCTAATAGAAGATAGAGCTCTATACACCAGAGCTGCCCAACTTATAAGTGCCTAGGTGCTGCATGCCATGTAGGTCACATACTCCACTTCCCCACTGGCTGCCCTGACCCACCTGGTCCCTAGGGGAGAGGGACCTGAAGGCAGGAAGGAGAGCCTGAAGATTTCAGTAGCAACAGGAATTGGAATTCATAGGTTAACACTTGGCTGCATTTGAGTTGTGAGCTGTCTGTTCTGCAATATCATTGCCTTGACTTCTCCAGTGAAGAGAGTTAAGCTTCATGGAGCCAGCAGGAGCCAGTGAAGAGCATACCCAAAGCTAAGATATTGCCCAGAGGGTATTTGCCCTGCTTCCTCTACTGAGTGACTACAGAGATACATGCTACTATTGCTATCATTTTAAATTGTTTAACAAAACACATTCTGTTTTGGCTCCTGTTATAGCTCCCTCATCTTTGAATGGGGGTACAGATGTCTGTTCTCCTTTTCATCTGACAATGGGGCTAAATACAGATATTCAAAAAGCCTGAGCCTGAATCAATTCAATCTTTGCAGGTTAGTCTAACCTGTGTAGATTGAACTGGCAAGCAAGTGAACAGACATTCACTTATGATTCCAGAAATTCAGGCACATGCTTGCAGTGGCTCAGGCGAGAAGTCGGGGGGCGCTAGAATGAGCCCTTGACTGGAGGAAAGCTGAGCTGGGGGAGGAGGGGTGTTGCCGGCAGGCTGAGTATGTTTGGGGAGGGGTTTAAACCCCCACCATGGCCTGCATGGACCCCAGTCGGGGTGTGCCTGGAGGTGGAATGGGGAAGCAGCGCCTGACAGGCATTTCCCCTGCCTTGCTGCTCAAGCAGCAAGGGGTGTAGCCAGCCCCAGCCTGAAGTAAATGGAGGGATGGGGGGGGAGTCTAATTTCCCCCCCATCCCCTTCCCTGTCCCACTGGCATGGACCCTAGCCGGGGTCTGCCAGACAGGAGTGCAGCAGCCCCCATCAGGCATTTTGCCCCAATTGCTACTCAAGCAGTGGAGGGCATTGCCAGCCCTGGCAACCACCTGAAGCAAATGGGGGGGTCACTTCAGGCTGCCACCAGGGCTGGCCGCACGCCCTGTAGCTTGAGCAGCAAGCGGGCAAAATGCCTGATGGAGGCTGCTGTGCTCCTGCCTGGCAAACCCCTGCTGGGGTCCGTGCTGGTGGGACAGGGAAGGGAGGGAGGGGAATTAACCCTCCCTCCATCTCCCCATTTGCTTCAGGCTGCTGCTAGTCATACCCCTTGCCACTCAAGCAGTGGGGGGTAGTGGGGAGAGGAGGAGCATGCCTGAGAAGGGCTACTATGCCCCTGCCAGGCAGACCCTGGATTGGGTCCCCCAGGGGAGGGAAGGGAGAATAAACCCCCTCCCTGCCCCCTTCACCTTAGGGGGCCATGCCCCCTGCCCTTGCTCCTGCTAGAGAGCAGAGGGGTAGACCCAGCTCTGCTCTCTGAAGCTGACAGCACAGCTTTGCCCACGGCTGAAAAGCATGCTGGGATACTTGGGGACTCTGATTTAACTTAAACCAGGAAGGGGTCTGGGACACAAGTTCCAGAAACCGGTTTGACCTAAATCAGTTAAGTCTGATTCTACATTCAACCAGGTTTATCTTAAACCAGTTTCGGCCATTTTGAAATTGGTTTGTGCACTGAACTCCTGTTCTGTTACAGATTTAAACCAGGTTCTGATCACTGAAACTGTTTTATGTGTAACTTCTGTCCCTAGCCTGGGAGAATGCAGTTTGAGCCTGCACCCTGACAAAATTCAAGCTGTCCAGCTGTTTGCTCCACTGTTTTGATACCTACTTATATCTTCTTGTTCAGACCGAGATTGAATCATTTGAGCCAATTCTCAGGTGGGCTTTTAGGGACCATCATCATTAATAATAACAAAAAAGCACTGTCAAAAATCTGTTCCTCCTGTGCCCAGCATGAAGCTTAGTGGCAATGAGCTTAATCAGTCATATCCTTAAGAAAGAGGAGGCTTAAATATCTCCAGGCTAGGCCTTGATATCCTATTGTGTTAGGCCTAAATGCAAATAGCATCAAGCAATAGGAAAAGAGAGATAATCCCTTCTGGCTCTCTTCTCCCAAGTACTCACAGCAAGGGTGCCTAATCCAAAATTCAAATGGGGAAGTGGGCAAGAGGATAGTAGTCTATATACAAGACAATTTAATGTGAGAGTTGAGCTAAGCTGAGCTGAGCTGGATTATGTTAGTTTTTTAAAACTAAAAGTTTTGTCTCTGGTTAATTAGTTAATTTTCAGGAAGATAAATTTATGTAATTTTAAAAGAACACCATCAGCTTCAAATACCTCTTGATATTTTTTTATTGCACTTTGTAATACAGGGAATAGTGAAACTCCACATAGAACCCCAGTCCTTATATTACAGGGCTTTTGGATATATTTCTCAGAATGATGGAGTGGCACCGAGCCTTTTTATAGGTGGTTGATATGCAGATTAGTTTAGTGCTGCTTAGGAGTAGTTGCAGCATGTATTACAAATAAGGGCGCCCAGATCCTTTGCAGAGTCCTATCCATATTTTCCCTAAGCCAAAGATTACTTGTTCTTTCCTCGTGCTGATCGTTCGGAATTAGTCTACTAACTATATCTCTCCCTGTGTTGTATTGCAAGGGATAATGAGATGGCTGCTTTCCCTGATTTTGGATCTCATATTCTTCCAAGTGTTGTGGAATGTTGTTGCTTTGCAGACCCCAAACTTGGCTGGTTAGGGTACTGATAGTGGGTTTTTTTAGAACAAATATTTTGACTCACAAGTGCAAGATGCACTCCTGATCCCTTCATATGGCAATAGGAAGCCTGGATAGGATGTGCTTCTTGTTTTCAGTTTCTTTGCACCTCTCGCCATCTGGCTTGAGATGCTTTAAGGCCGTACACAGACTGATAGCTTTCCAAAGGGAACCTGGCAGCGCCAGGGCTTTGAGCTGCTATTTCATAATTCCTTTCTGAGTTCTCCCCTGATTGCTCTTTCCAGATGATCATTGGATTGAGAGTTGTATTGCTCGTTACAGTTGCATCTGGAGACCTGTCTACACAGTTGTTTTTGCCTTCCTGTAGTTAATTGAATGTGTCACTGGAAATTTGACACAGTCCTGGCAATATTTCCATCTGGATTCTAACATCTCCATTTTTAAGGCAGAATTTCTGTATCCCTCTGTAAGGCTTCAAGGTTTGTTTGGGGGGTGGGGGGGGTTCCACTTAATTCTTCATTTAAAAAGGGAAGAGAGTAAGGAGACTATTCTCATTTTAAGATGTGTTTGTGACTGCATGGAAATAAAAACCTTAGGCTACAGATTTAATTATGTCCAGATATAGTAGATTTTTGTATACTTGAACCCTCTAATGTTTTAGAGGAACCAGATGAGTACTCACATCTCCTCACACTACTGTATTTTCCAAATACCCCATGCACCTTTTCCATAAAGAAGTAGGTAAATAGGTTTTTAGCTACCTTCATTCTCTCTAGCTTAATTTAGTGCTCTTTTCTTTAAACATGGACAGAAGAGAAGTGTCTCTGGTACAAATAGCCAAAAGGTGAAGGGGGGGGGGCACAGAAGAGGTGCAATTGCATGGAATCTGGAGTTCTGTATCCTTTCTCCCACTGATAGTTTCTATATTATCACAAAAGAACCTCCATCCAGTTGGAATTGGCCAGGTCAGGGAATACATTCACCCTTTGGTAATCTCTGTGGTGGCAGCAGCATTGTCTCCTGTGGCTTTCCCTTCTGATTGCTGAAACCCTTTATTGCTATTAACACTAGTAGGCTGCTAGGACTGCCAGCAAATGCCATCAAGCTGTCTTTTACTTTTGAACACATACTCCTTGTATCCGGATTGCGGAGATGGGAAGGCTCTTAACAATCCTGTTATAACTCCCCTGTTTACTTGCATCTGTGTGAGTGAAGGGCTGACCTATCTATAGTATTTATCTAACATTTCCATTTTGCTTTCTGCTGCAACTCCCACTTTTTAATTTGCTCTTGTAATTGCTTTCACATCCTTCTTCCACAATCCCTGTCAGACTCTCACAACCTTGGTTTATTGTAGCTCTAATAATGAAGTCCAAGAGCAAAGTGTTTTTGAGGAGTTTTAGAATATTAATCTTGGCTGGCCTCAAATATAGGACTTGTTTAGGGGAAACAAGTGCTAGACAAGGTTTGCCAGGAAGGAAGAACCAAGTAAGGCTGGATGTTGCATTCAGCTCTGGAGCCACATGATACTAATACACAACTCTGCAATTCTTATGGGTTTACTGTTAACTGGTTGAAAAATTAAAATGATGTCATCTGGGGGAAAAGGAAGTTTGCTTCATTTCTGGGGTTCATAATAGATGCATTTTCCCTCACTTAAAAACTTCTTATGTTTTTTTTTCATTGTAATGCTTGTTGTATTATAATTGTTCAGGGTTGTTACCTGTGTTTCCAAATCACTTCTGCAAAATTTAAAATTTGAAAATAGTTTCCTGCTCTAAAAATTATTGGCTTCAGATATGCTATTTTTATAAGAAGACCTCTTTGTATAGGCGGCGGGGCGGGGACGAGTAATGGGGCTTAGCCTTCCCAAACACGGGGCAAGGTTAGGGCCTCAAGGCAGCCCAGCCGCAGGTTTCCAGCAGCTGCAGCAGGGGTGGGGAGTGGTGCGCATGCAGCAAAGAGAGAGGGAGTGGGGCTAGGGCTGGGGCAGGTGCTGCACAGCTGATGCAGGGTGCGGGATGGAGCCACAAGTGTCCAGGGTGCTACGCACACCCCAGGAGGCACCGTGGACCCCAGGAGGCTCTGTCCCACATCCTGCCCTGGCTGTGCAAGGTCTGCCCCTGCCCCTGCCCCAGCCCCATTCCCTCCCTCACTGTCATGGGGGGGGGAAGATTGAGGCCCCAGCGGTGAGTGAGGGAGTGGGGCACAGGCAGGGGCTGGGCCGGGTGACCCCACTCACCCCAGCCCCTGCTTCTGCCTGTACCCCACTCCCTCCCTTACTGCTGGGGTCTCGATCTGCCCCCCACCCCACAGCCCTTTCCCATGTCCTCACACGTTCCTCCACAGACTTACCTGCTGGGGGCGCATGTGCAAACTGTCACACGTGCTTAACTTTACTACCATAAGTCTTAATGAAATCATTTGAACTGCTCGAGGTAGGAAAGTTAAATGTGTGAGTAACTGTTCAGAGAAAGTGACCCTTGAGGAGTAGAACTGCTAAATTGATATTGTTTGGACTAATCTCATGTAGCAAATGTAGCTTTGAAATTAAATTTCTTATTTTTTTAAGATTAGCAGTAAAATATTTATTAATACAGGTCACAGGAATGTTAGTATTAATTTGTTGCATGTGTGCATATAAAACATGGATGCTAAACTAATCATAGGATTGTAATATTGGTTATCACAGTTATTTTAACCGAGATCTGCTGTTCCCCAAAAACGATGTATAAGAGATTCAGCAATATCAACAAGACATGTCTCTTCCCTTTGGTTTCTTTAACGTGTTGTCATTTGCATCTTCTATCCCAATGTCTGAAAAGAGATAATCCATGCATGGACCTTTGTGAATGTTTTACTGCCAGATGCCATTCCCAGGAGGCTAGATTCATAATGTGGACTTTATGGCAATTTAAGTGCTTTGCAATTTAAGGTAAGGATTGCATGTAATCTAGGATATCCTTTAAATCCCCTTCCTTCATAAACCATCCCTATCCTGCTCTGCTTTGAAGAAGGTTCCTAAAGCCAGCTTATACAGGATGACTAATGTTTGTTAAGGATATCATCTGCAGTTTGCTATATGCTCATTTTATAAGGGGAGAATCAACTGTTCAAGAAGGCAAGGGAAATAATTTTTTGTTGGAGTCTGTTGCTTTGTTACATGAATGTGCACTGAAAAAATTACAGCATATAGTAATTTATGCTTGGAAAAAAATCTTTAACTTTCCTGATGAAAATAGTGGACCAGAGCTATAAGAATATTATTATTAGATTTTAGATGTTAGATTTTACTTTGCAGTTCTCACATTCCAGATGAAAACTTTCATAAGCATATATCCTGTCTCCATCCAGTTCACTTAAGTTCCCTTTTATATAGATTGGTAGAAAGATATGAAGGGAAAGGATTTCTCTGGTATGAGCATATTTTTATTACATTTCCTTGATACCTGTACTGTAGTTACCAGCAGCCATTGTTTCTCTTGTCACAGCTTTTCTGTAAATAATTTATCTATCAGAACAAAAAATGGACATGACTAAGATAACCACCAAAATGTTCATCTCCTACTGGAGTGGATGGTACCAGTAAGTAAATGTACATTTAGACCCCAATCCTGCAAAAATGTTAGCACCCATGTAACTTGGAAGGATAACAACAGTCCCACTGGCTTTCATACATCTTCTCCTGTATGCAAAGTTTATTATGCTTAAGTTTTTGTAGAAGTGGAGTGTCAGAATAAGAGAGTAGAAGGGGGAGATAACTCCCTTGTACTTACCTCAGGTGACTGGAAAACTGCCACTGGCGTGCTCGCTGGAACACTGCACTTCCAAAGTAAGTACTCACTCCAAACTGGTCCAGGATGAGTCGCGCAGAGTAATTCTGGCCCTGGTAAGGGGCAACTCAGGGGAAAGTCCAGCGTCAAGGAAGCAGAGGCACTGGAGAACTCCCCTTATGATGTGTGTCTTCAGTGAGCAGAGCTGGAGTAGAACGTTGGAGAGCAAGCCAAGGGGAGGACCTCTATCACTGGAGATCCTGCAGCTGGAACCTGAAGTGATGAGGTCAGGCTGGGCGGAACCCTTCCTCCGCAAATAGGTGGGAAAGGGGTAAGGGAGGAGCCAGCGAGATCAGCCCTCTTGGACGGCAGGACTGCTCCTTGGGAGCTAAAAGAGACAGTGTATGATTTTTTCCTCTTTTTTTTTTCCATTTGTACTTACTGAACATAAGCTGATGGCTTATGTTTGTGTTTGGGGCCTGTACCTGAATGGGCCAGCCTGACCCCAGAGGGGCTAGCAGGAGACCTGGAATCCAGTCCTGTGGGTCTGTTAGAACAGGACTTAACTAGCTCAGACAGGAGAAGATAGTTACACCAGCCGGTTGTTTTCCATGTCAGATTCAACAACTAATATGTGGTTAGGTCGAGGTGAAGGGGAGGAGGAAGCCCCGTTAATTAGTCCAGCCAAGAGTCCAAAGGTGATTCTTCCACTGAGAAATATCCTCCCTATAATAATTTTAGAAAACATCAAAGACGTGGCAGTAAAGAAGAAAATGCCAGGGAAAGGTTGAAGGAGGTAGCTGCTACACCTCCTAGCTCTAAGAACAGGGAAGATGACAATGTACAGAGGACCGAAGCCCCACAGCACCTATCCTCAACATAGAGCTACAGCATGCATATTGAGCACAGTGAAATGCAGTGACCTATGAGATGGAAGAACAGCAGCCAATGGAAGCAATAAAAAAAATATTCTGGGACAGCAGTACAAACTCATATGCTTACGAAGAATATAGTGTTGACCTTTACTATCCTAATTTTCCCTTTTGAAGGCCTCATCAGAAAGCCACCCTACTTTCCTTATCAAGCTTTATATCGTAGAATTCAGTTGACATGTTTTGGAGGGAATGAGAGCAAATTGACCCTGATGGCATTTAAGTCTATGGATGTAGCAAGGTATTTAATTCTAGCTCATTAAGCCATTCTGTCTAGCCTGCTAAATAATCTTATTTCATGAAGGCTATACAAATGCAGATCTTTGGTTACCATACTTGTTATATAAAAATCACAGATCAAGTTAATGTGTTTTAGAATCCAGTGTTTTTCAGGGGGGTTGGGACAAGTTGGTGACGGAGATTCCTGCTTTATGATTTTGATTGATTTCATTTTTGGATTCATTTGTGATGTTAGATCATGTGTTTGCTGAAAAGATACAAAAAAAAACTTAGCTGGCCATTTTGCTCAGCAGTTTCCAAACAAAGATGATAAAGTTTTGGTTTCTGTTTTGTTTTTCCCTTCAGTGTTTCAAGGTTCTTATTCCTTTACTCTGTCTCTTCCTTTGGAGGCATATTATACCTTTTCATGTATGCAGATCTGCCACTGATTTAATGGGTGTGTACTGAGGAGAAAAGAACTCCCTGTTTGTCCATGAATTTAAGTACTTCACAAGATGATGAAGTCTTCTGGGTATCCCAAGCCCTAGACATTACTGAAGTTTTTGTATGAATATTCCAGAAGGGATGACCTGGTTCTATCAGTCCAAGTTATATTACCTCTAACGTAGAAGGCTATGAGTTATACTAAATTGTTTTGAAAACCATTGTTACCTGTCATTGTTACCATTGCGATAGATCCCTAAGCACTAAATTGAACATATCTAGTTTGATAAATTGGCCCCATTAATTTGGTTTGGAGCAAATTGGATGAGGTTCTTTTTAAGGTAAGGTCAGGATTTAACTAAGAGGGATATGTGAGAGAGAAGTAGGGATATAAGACAGGGATTGGAGATGGAGCTCACTTTCTTGAGGAAGGGTGCAATTCCTATCATTAATGCTGAAGCTCCTTCTTTTTTTCCTTTTTGTTTGACTGATTCATAGATTCATAGATTCATAGATGCTAGGGTCGGAAGGGACCTCAATAGATCATCGAGTCCGACCCCCTGCATAAGCAG
>NW_005841829.1:7038842-7082125 GCF_000455745.1 Alligator sinensis
TGCAATGATGTCGGCCAGTGCCTTCAGTACCCTCGGATGGAGCTCATCCGGGCCTGCCGACTTAAAGGCATTCAGTTCTTCCAAGTGACTCTGCACCATCTCAGGGTCTATGCATGGTAGTCTGGCGCCTTGCTGCTGCCTCTCTACAACCCCAGTGAGAGACTTGTCATGGCTCTCGCTTAGGAACACTGAGGCAACGAACTCGTTGAGGAGTTCAGCCTTGTCCCCCCTGTCTGTCACCAATTGTTTCTGCCCATTTAGCAGGGGTCCTATTCCTCCCTGGGCCTTCCTTTTACTCTCTATATATCTAAAAAACAATTTCTTGTTGTCTTTTACTTGGGATGCCATCCTCAGCTCCATGGCAGCTTTGGCCCGTCTAACTGCCTCCCTACAAGCACGAGCAGAGGAGGTATATTCGTCTTTGGTGATCTCTCCCTGTTTCCACTTTTTATGTGCTCCCCTTTTGGCCCTTAGGCTGCCCTGGATTTCTCTGGTCAGCCAGGGAAGCCTCCTGGCCCCTTTCCCTCTTTTACCTCGCACGGGGATCGTCTTGCTTTGTGCCCGAAGGATCGTTTCCTTAAGGCACAGCCACCCTTCTTGGGCTCCCATCACTTCAAAACTCCTACTCTGCAGTGCGTCCTTGACTAATCGCCTAAGTTCATTGAGATCAGCTTTCCTAAAGTCTAGCACTTTCACCCTACTAGTTACCTTACCCACTCGACGTCTTATGGTGAATTGTATTATTAGGTGATCACTGTCCCCCAGATGGCTACCGATCTGTAGGTCCCCTACCATGTCATCCCCTGTTGCCAATACCAGATCCAGTATGGCATTCCCCCTAGTGGGACCGTGTACCTCCTGTGTCAGGTGGTGATATGCCATCCTTCTTTACAAGGGCTAAGGGAGACTTCCAGAAGTGAGCAAAATAACATATAAAATGAGTGAACAAGAGATCAAAACAAAATAGGAGAAACCACTTGTAAAAGCCAAGAGAGTAGTAAAATAAACTATAAAGCAACTCCCCTTCTTCCCCCCCAGACAGCATCCCAGCTTAGCCTTGCTTGGTAAATATCTACCCAAAGAGAAAGGGCTTACAGCACTTCTAGAAGATGTCCAGGCTTGGGCTCTCATGGGCCTTAATGGGTAGGGAGATCCAGAACAGAAGGATAACTACTGAGAACAAACTCCTATGTGTTTTTGCTTGGCTCATCAGTGGTATTTGCAGGAAGTTGCTTTTGGCATTCACCTTAGGGATCACAATGGGGCATAAGGGAACAGACTGTCCCTTAGGTATGTAGGGCCTAGGCCATTTGGGACATTATAAGTCAAAACCAGCAACTTGACTTGTACCCAGAAAGCTTTTGGGAGCTAGTGCAGGCCCTGGAAGACTCTAGTTATCTGCTTCTGACAATCCATCCCCATCAGAAGACATGCTGCCATGTTCTGCACAAGCTACATCTTCAGGACAATCTTCAAGGGCAGTCCTATGTAAAGCACATTGCAGTAGTCAAGTCTTGAAGTTATGAAGGTATGAAAGATGGTGACCAGATCCAAATCTTAGAAAATACAGAGGCTGCCAGGGATTCAAACTTATATTGGTATCATTACATTTTAAAGTAACTGCCTTCCTAGCTGCAGAATCAAGCATTTGTATTTAACATAAAGCATGAGGACAGTTTGGGCTTTTGGCTGCATTTATATATAAACTATCAGGTTGATTTATTAGGGGTATCTGTTTAGATTCGAATCTTACTGCTGGAATCACCGCTGGAATGGGTGAGAGTTGTGATGCAGTCAAGTTAGGCTCTGCTGGGCGTAAATCTAAAACCAGAATGTTGCCTATTGTGGGTAGAAGCCTGACTATTTAAATTCATGGGAATTTTCTCATGGACAATATTGAATTTCACGCTGTATAACTGAGCGATGACTAGGTACACACTGCAGTTTAATGGTGATTTCTGAAGGGATGAAATGTATTTAATTTGAGGGGTTTATTTTTAAAAAATTCAATTTAGGCAAATTTTAAATTAAGCATTTCTTGAAAATGAAAAATCAAAAAAAAATGTTTTTAAATATTCACATGGGACATTTACTTTATTTTCTTTTTCTCCAAATTCTTTACTGAATTAAGCACGGTTGTCCAAAATATTCTCCCATCACTAAATTAAAATGATGTAGCACTGCTACTGCTGCTACTGTTTAATGTATTACTGATAATGGACATTGCTGTCTATGAAGATTTTAAAAAACAACCATTTTACCTCAAGAACACAGTATCCTTTTGGATGACAAAATTCAGGACTATATACCCAGGAAGCAGACCCTCTGTGCACTGTACAGTATTTCTATTGTCAAAGACAAAAGTCCCGTCCTTTTATTAAATTTCATGTCCATCAAATTTGAATTTGGTGGCTTTCCAAACTGTGACACTCTAATTAACCATCGGTTTAAGCTGTTTTTAATTGCTTGAGCTCCAGCTAAAATGGTAATTCAGTCTCATTGCTCATGCAGCCCTGAGCCTTGTTTTGATAGGTATTGCCAATTAATTTGATTCGTGGGATTTGCTTCTTGTAAAAGATGATTCCAGTGGACTTGGGGCAAGTGGGGACTCCATAAACAGAGTTGTGGCCACAAGCCAGGTGAATTAATCCATCATGTCACCAAATTGGACCCTCCACAGATGTGCCCCCAAAAAGACATGTTCTGATAAAGCAGTTGTCTGTTCAGGATCTGCTGTTTATGGAGTAAGTTGACTTTCCTTGTACCACTAGTTTAGAAAGTAAAAGTGCACTGATTTGTTGTATCTTGAAATGTAAATATTTATTTTGAATTGCAGAGATTCATAATAATTGCTGCTAATTATATTCTGAACGATAGCACAGCCCAGCATAGCCAGCTGTTAGTTAAACAGATGTCACTGCATAGATGCCCTTAAACAGTTCTGTTCTTCAATTAGAAATTGTAATGGAGATGTTAGGGCAGTTAGGGAGTCACATGTATTAAACTTAAGCATGGATATAATGAACCAGCACTGTGAATAGTCTTTGTATGAGTTTAGTTCAATTGCTAGCATGCTGGCAAATCTGAGGTGTTCCAGCTGGTTGATAAACAGACCCTTTGGATTGAGAGAATTTGTGGCAAAACAAGTTGTTAAAACTTAAGATAACAATGCTGTTTGTATTGAAAAGGCCAAACCATTTCTCTTGTATTTATTTGTGGCACAACAGATCAAGTTGTTAGATTACATGCTTGCTCAGTAAGAGTCTGAAGTACTCAAGTAAAGCAGCAAAGTCATTTTTACTGTCCTTGAAAATTAGTCCCTACTCTACAAATCCAGTTGTAACAAAGTTGCCACTGTCCTTTAAGGTTTCCCAACTGGAAGATGGTCGGTGGCTTAGGTGGATTAATTTTTTACCTATCAAAATTAAAGTGAATTGAACAAGGAATTACAACACATTATATATACTTTGTCTAAATAATCCTCCTTCCTAGGTACTGAAAATATTAATGATATTTTCCAGATAATTTATAAGTGTTTTGTGTTTTTCAAAGTTTGTAGTCTTTCAGTGAAAACCACTTAAAAATATTTTTCCCCATTTCACCTTCTTGTCTTCCCATAACAGTGAAAAAAGAGGAAAAGAGCAGAAAATGGATAGAAAGAAGGGACAAAAACCTCAAGTGAAACAAAAGCTTCTATTTCAGATTTTGTTTTGAGGGGAAATGATGAATATTCATCCATACTTTTGGACCAAACATTTTAGCCATCTTTTCTTGTAATATTCAGTCTCTAGGGTGATAGTGGAAAGGAGGAAGCTCATCTGCTAGTTGTCATAGACTCATTCAGTATGTAGTTACAGACTTTAGTCAGTTGAAAGGCTACACATGCTTTTAAATGGGTTCTCCAGTAAAGCATGAAAGGCATGCAATTTAATTCACCAACAGCTGTGGACACCAGGATACAGAACAGGAAAAGATGTTTGGGATTTCCCTCATTGCTTTTGTTTCCAGTGTTGGGCAGTAAGTGGAAGCCGCTGGGGTGAGTGAGAGACCATTTTCATTTTCGCATGGAATGGGAGGTAGAAAAATGCACCTTGTGTGCATCGTATCTTAAAATTCATGAAGTGGGCACTTAGCCTGAGGTAGAGATAGAGTGCTGTGGTAGCAGGATGGTCCCCAAATGTCTGCTTCTCCCTGAGACCTGAAGAAGAGCAGCTTGTGCCTCAAATCTTTTTTCTAGCCCAGTGGTTCTCAACCTTGATAGACTCAAGGCACCCCTTGGAAAAATTTCAGTTCTCACTCGTCTTTTTGATTATGGAAAAATAACAGAGCAAGTCTTTTGTTGCAAAAATCTCAGACCACAGGAGGGCAGAATGTTTTTAATGCTATGGATTCCTATTTGAAATCTTTGGGTTTATCTTGTGAATCATGTCTGTACACCTAAGAGTGCTAACACTGCATGGCGCCCACAGCACCCTTGAAAGGATCTCAAGGCACTACAGTGCGCTATGGCCCCCAGATTCAGAATCACAGGCTTAACCTATCTCCCAACTTTACAATTGCTCCAATAAAAAGTTTCACAGAAAAAAACTCACTGATCTTAGCCTGGCAACTTTGGAAATGCACAGAAGTGGGGCTTTTTCATTGCTGATCTCTAACTGCCATCTCTTCAGCAGAGGGCGGTTATTTCAAATGTCCACGGTGATTTTGTAGAATGAACAAATGCCTACATCAAACACGGCTGAGGTCGTTGCAGTTGCGTCACTTCTGCCTGAACAAAATTGGCATGGAAACTCTGACTTTATAGGGAGGAAGTTAATGGGCAAACATACTGTGCTGCTGATCTTCCTTTCATACGGTTCAGTTTATAAATTCAGAGCTGGCTGAATAGGGACCTCTGAACCTTTGCTACATTTATCTTCTACTAATGTATATATTTGATTTGTTGGCTTTCTACAGCAGTTAATCTTTTTAATACCTAAAACACCGTTGGCTTTCAAAAGCTGTTGCATATGAATATATAAATATAGTTTTATACCCTTGCTGATATTTTCATATAATAGATATTGAATAGGGAAAAATGTGATGGCTTGTGTATCTTCCTGCAAATAGTGGAGGAGATTTTAAGGCATGACAACAAATACCCTGAAAATACCTCCATGGCACGCATCCTTTGTTATAAATAATTATTGATATTTCGGTCCTTCAGATCCTACCGTTCACCTATTGCTGCAGGGAATATTTTGTAATTTGCTGACAACAGGGGGCAGAGTGAGTTTACATTTTAAAGGAGCCAGGCTAACTGTCAGGAGTCAATGATCTATTCAAATGTAAGCCTTCTCTCTTTGAAAGAGATAATAGTGAATACTTTTCAGTTTAAACCCTCCTGTGTTTCTTCCTGTAAACCATAGACTCCAAGTATTGCAGGGCCTCAATTCCTATCTCGGATTCTCTTTTATAAAGGAGATAAAGCAGTAACACTATAAATTTGTATTCATTTTGGTTGAGTCAAAATCTTTTTATTAACTGTTTATTTAACTTTAGCCACCCAATATGGCTCTGGCAAGCATTCAGCATACTTCTGGCTGCCTTGACTGTCTAAAGAGACTTTTGGCAGGGTCCTAGGTCTGGGATTTGCACGCTTTTTCCATCCTAACAAGCATGCTTGAGACGCCTAACCATACTTAGAAAATAAAAAAGGAGCAAACTTTACTTAACCATGAAAGGAGTAGGAAGGGAATCTGTTGCTTCCATTATTACCTCCACAAGACTTGATCTAATTTGGATGCTGATACCAGAGAAGAAATGTCCCTCAGTTCCAATTACACACAAAGGCAGGCACAAAATTATCGCAGACAATTTTCAAAAGCATTCTTTTTTTATATTTAAATACATCTTGTGGGGAAAAAGCAGAGGAAGGAAATGTGTGATAATTTTTAAAAGTGACTTTGTATTTATCTGAGGTACTACATCATTTTTGGGAAAATCTATAACATTTTTATTTAGATTTTGTTTGATCCTTTTCTAAAAATATCTGGCAGTTAAGTGCTTGTAAGAAACTAGGGCCCTATTATTTTATTGATTTGAATCATCCTTACTTACATCAGTAAAGACTCCCACCTGGGTCAATGTTTACAGGCCTCTTTCATGTTAAGCTTTGGAGCTACGATTAATAGCTCACAAATAACCCCAAGTAACCCCAAATCTATAGGCTGGCATTTTCTGACTTTTAAAAGGCTGTTTAGGATCCAGGTGATCCAAAATGCCTGGATTCTGTACTGTGGTCTTATTGTTTTTTAATGAACTGAGCTGTGTCATTACAGTGACATTCTTATGCTAGTGGCTAACTATAATGTTAATTTAGAAAAAGAGGTTTTAAATATATATACATTCTTTATATGGAAATGTTTATACAATAGAAATGTTTGCCTAGTAAAGCAGCTCTTTGTCATCTGGATAGTCTCTCTATACAATACATCATACCAGACAATAGACAAAGTGTTTTAATGGTGGTGGTAGTAGATAAATGAAGCATAGCTTCACTCCCCCCCTTTTAAGGGGAGGTATTATCACACACACTTAGAATGAACTGTGGTGTTTTAGCTTCTACTTCTGAATGTGCCATATCTCATTCTTGCCAAATGGACAAATGATGGGGGGTAAACACACAGTTTACAGGCTACAGTAGAACAATCAATTTATTCCTTGCTATTATTAATTAAGAGTTATTGGTGTTGAAAGCTGTTGCAGACGATATCTGGACATCACTCTGGTGATAGTATCTTGAGTCATTATTTAAATTAAAATAATAATAAAGGCATCCGGAAGGTGATGCTAATCTATTGTATAACATTCCATAGAGCCTTCATGCAGCTGCAGCAATTTATTATTTCCTAAGATTAGTTTAGAAGTTTTCAAAGGATTCCAAATAAATTTATAAATAGAAGTGCTATCTGCTCCTGCAGAGATGTGATCACAAAATCCACACTAAACTGAAGTGATTTTAGGAAGGGAGGCTGAAGACAGCACAATGGAATGCTGTTTCTCTAATATTTATAATTGCTGTATAAATATTTTAGTCTAGATTATATTCCACTATTTCCTTCTCAACTCAAATAAAATGAAAATACTCTCCTCTCCCCAGCCATCATCCCCAGTCACCACAGCTGACTGTAGATTCCTCTTTACCCTTCAAATGTCTGTCTACCAATATCACATATTATAAGCCATCAAGCCCAGAGGCATCAACACCAACGGCTGGGAGAAGCAAGCTGCTGCCTGTTTGGTGTGGCGCCACTTGGTCCATCAAGGCATGCGCCACTTCGAGGCCCAACGACTCAATATTGAGGCAGAACGGCAGCAGCAGAGGAAGGAGAAGGAGACCAACTTGGGGCTGCAAATCCCACTACCCCGCACAACAACATGTCCCCATTGCTGAAGAATGTGCGTATCCAGAATCGGGCTCCTCAGTCACCTGTCTATTTGTATCATTCAAGTATTGTGGGCTCTAAGACCTACCCAGCCAACCAATAGCCCCTAGTGTGTGGGGACAGTGGGTGAACGATGCAACAAAATTCTTGGGGCAACAAAGGCAAAAAACAGAACAGGAGTGATGTGAGGGTCAAAGGGTCCAAACATGAAAGTGAATGCTTCTGAGGGGGACACTGAGCAGAGCCCCCCAGGCTGCACCCACCAGTCCTCAAAGGCATCCAAGGAGCTGGTGGACACCACCCACCAGTGCTCTGCCCAGAAACGTGCACGGACAAGTAACAGGAAAGTGGCCCCACAGTTTCTGGGCACCTTCCTGGCCAGAGCCTCCTTCCTGGTCAAGGACAGGGCCCACTTAGCCAGGGCCAGGAAGGAGGTTGACCAGGAGGTCCCGGGACTTGGTGCGGCCATGGATGGGGTGACCTAAAACAAAAAAGGTGGGGGATGAAATTCAACCAGAACCTCAGGAGGAGGTTCTGGAGATGGAGGTGGAGGGGCTGCAGTGTGGCACACTTGAGGGTCATGTGCTCCTTAGTCACCTCAGGACCCATCAAGTCTGACGGATGTCATCCCCAACTCTGAGGAACTGTTGCCGACTATAAGACACCTATGCTATGACTTGTTAAAGACTCATGTCACTGTATGCCTTAATGAAATCAGTGTAAAATATACAGCCCAGAGAATCAGGGAATTGTTAGACATATGTTAAATTTAAAACATGCACTTAAAACCCATTGGCTTCAAAAGGGTGAGCTGGCAATGACTTTAAGTGCTTTCTTAAATAGGAAGTTTTCCAGAATCATGGCCCAGGTACCACCCAGGAGACAGCAAACATCTGTTACATAACAGAAGTGATCATAAGAACAAGTAATATTTCCATAGCATTGACAGCTAATAATGTAAGTGAGTTAAGATGGGACTTTTTATGTATAGTTCTAGTTCAGTTTCTACTTGGCTTTGTTGTTGACTCTCTCTAGTGTCAAAACGCTACTTGGCAGTTCATATATATATTTTTTAATTGATGTATTGCCACGTTAGAAATTTAAAGTAAAATTGTTGTGCAAAGCAAATGTAATGGTATAACAGGAAGTGGAACCAGGGGGCAGTCTGCAGATCTGTGGGGTCTGTTACGTTAACAAACTGCACCTCCCAAAACCCCCAGGGGCTGGGGGACAAGGGAAAAAGGAAGAGGAAGCTGGAGGCTGGAGTAAGGGGAAGAGAGCAGCGTGCACAGTAGAACCTGGTCAGCCTTACACAGAAGAGCGCACACTGGAGCTGGAGAGCTCACTGGCTTGGTGAGTTAGCATTGTGGACTAAAGAAGTTGGACTCAGACTTTGCAGCAGCTACAGGCTGCTGTTTGAGTGCTCTAGAAACTAAGGGCTTGTTTGGGGACTCCTGTGGAGGTGCTGGGGTTGTGGGGAATTAAGGTGCTGAGTTACCACAGTGTTTTGTTTTTTTTAACCTTGTATCTGTTTCCTTGCTTTGGCCTGTTGCCTTGTGAGCCTAACCCCTCTGATTTTCCATATAAAAGTGCGAACTCCTCGGCTAAGGACAGACATTACACATAAACCATTTTAAGTGATCAGAGACTGGTTTAAACCTGTAACAGAACAGATGTTCACTGCATATAAACCAGTTTGATAATGGCTGAAAACAGTTTGAGATAAACCTGGTTGAATGTAGTATCAGACTTAGCTGATTTGGGTAAAACTGGTTTATGCAATGTCTGTCCCAGACCCCTTCCTGGTTTAAGTTAAACCAGACTCCTCCAGCATCCTGACATGCTCTCTGGGCTGCATGGAGCTCTCTGCTCCACAGCATGGCTGGTTCCTCCCCTCTGCTCCCTGGCTGGAGCTTGTCAGAGACTGCAGGTGTCTGATTGGCTTCCCCCGGCACCCCTATCCCCTCCCCACTCCCAGATAGACAGGGATTCCTGGTCCTCTCTGCCTTACACAGACACCTCTCACCATTAGCTAGCAGACCACATGCTGGTCCATGCTGTGGCAGGTGGGACAAAGGCAGAATCAACAGGTAGCTGGCAATGTCCCTCTGTTGTTTTCTTAATGGGGTGATAAACACTGAGTTAGGGATGATAAACATTGTGTTATCAATTCCTTGCAGGGCTGGTCAGAAGTGGGGTGGGAATCCCTCCCTAATCAGAGCATCCTGCCGGGGCTTGGCCACATCACACTCAGCTCAGCTCTATGGAAGGGAAGGGAGGGCTGCTGTAGTCCCCCTGCCCCCCCGGCTTCTAGCCTGAGCCACTACAGGCATGTGCCTGTATTTCTGGGATGTTTGTGCAGTTACAAACTGATTCAGGTGCAGTGCAGTTTGTGCAGTTACAAACTAGCCAGGTTAGACTAACCTGCAAAGATTGAATCAATTCAGGCTCAGGCTTTTTGAATGTCTGTCCCTAGCTCACCTGACTTCTTGTGCCAGTTTCTGGGGCTGCAGGGTTGGCACAGTTAATTTATCATCCAAATGCATCTCATTAGAAATAGTTATGGTTGCTGAAGTCATTAACTTGCATCTCTGATATTCTGTATTTGATCTCCTAAGTTTCTTTACTTCCAAAGATCACATTAGGTGAGAAGGCCTCTCATAAAGTGTTGATTTTTTTTTTTGCAAATCTTGAACTTCAGCCCTTTAAAACAGTTTAAAAATCCAGTGAACATTTTCATCTTTGGAATGGAAATGCCAAATACAACTGAAGGAAAATAACTGTTTTATTTTTAGATATATAGCATTTCATCTTGCAACTTTCCTTCCAAAGAACAATTGCAGAAGTCAGTGGCTGATATCAATACAGACAGAAATTGCTATTAGAAAGAGAATAGTTTTTAACTGTTTTTAACTGTCAGTGATCTGTTGTGAATTGCATTCAGATCATTGTTTTTACATGACAAACAAATTTTAACTGCACAAGGGATTTCTACATAATAATTATGTCATGATTTGAGTTGGAATAATTGCTGCTAATTTTATCTGCTTTAAGAAGGTCCATTGACTGATGCATCACTGCTTGCCCATACTATGTAGAAGAATAAAATCCGTTTGATTTTCTTTGAAATGTTGTGTCTTACTGGCCTATGAAGTCTATCAGTCACAAGCTAACTTGAGGTGATATGACATAACAATGAACATTCAAGAATGCATTTTTTTTTCATGATATGCTGTATATGGTTCAAGCAGATGGAAGTGGCTGCATGTCACACAGTCAATCAGAAAACTAAATATAGGAAATCTACAAAATCATATAGTGCAGGATTGTTTCCTGTCACATGAACTCAAAGGCTAGGGACAGAAGTTACACATAAACTGATTTAAGTGATCAGAAACTGGTTTAAACCTGTAACAGAAGAGCAGTTCAGTGTGCATAAATCTGTTTCAAAATAGCCCAAACCGGTTTGAGATAAACCTGGTTGAATCAGAGTTAACTGACTGAGGCCAAACTAGTTTATGGAACTTCTATCCCAGCCCCCTTCCTTGTTTAAGTTAAATCACAGTCTGCCAGCATCCCAGCATGCTTTGCAGGCCTAGCTGGGCTGTGCTGTCTGCTCTACAGAGCAGGCCTGGCCCTGCCCCTGTGCTCTCAAGTAGGGGCAGGGGCAGGGGCATAGTCAGATGCTGGCAGATATGGCCCCCTAAGGCGAAGAGGGCAGGGAAGTGGTTTATTTCTCCTCTCCCTCCACTGTCTTACCAGCATTGACCCCAGTTGGGGTCTTCCCAGCAGGGGCTTAGCAGCCCCTTTCAGGCATTTTGCCGTCCTTGCTGCTAGAGTGACGGGGCATGGCCAGCCCCAACACCAGCCTCAAAGAATGGGGAACAGAGAGGGGTTTAATTTCCCCCTCCATCCCCTGTCCCACTACTGTGCCGGGGTCTCCCTGATTGGGGCAGAGCAGCCAGTGTCAGGGTCCCCTTTCTTTGCTGCTGCAACGGCAAGGGCAGGGGCATGGCCAAGCACCAGTCTGACATGGCCCTGAGGAGAAAGAGGGAGTGAGGGGGCTTTTTCCCCCCTTCTTCCTCTCTCCCTCCAGGGGTCCCCAACCAGAGTCTGCTTGGCCAGGGTACAGCAGCCCCTGTCACGCATTTCCCCTACCACCTCTTGCCACTGCAGCGGCAGGGAGTGTGGCCTGTCCTGGCAGCCACCTCAAATGAACCAGGGACTCCTCCCTTCCCTGTCCCACCAACACGGATGCAAGCTGGGGTCTGCCTGACCAGGGTACAGCAGCCTGTGTCAGGGTTAGTTCACCGTTGCTGCTCTAGTGGCAGGGGCAGGGGCAAAGCCACATGCTGATCAGCATGGCCCCCTGAAGCGAAGGGAGCAAGGAGGTTGTTCATTCCCCCTCCATCTCGTCTCACACCAGGGGACTGCAGGGTCTCCCAGCTGCCACCTCTGCCTCTCACACTCCGCCAGGCAGACCCCAGCTGGTGCTCCCCAGGGGGAGAGGGAACAGAAAATAAACTCCTTCCCTGTCCCCTTTGCCTCAGGGGCCATGCTGGCCAGCATCTAGCCATGCCTCCGCCCTTGCTGCTGGACCAGCCAGGGGGGAGTGACCCTGATAGGGCAGTAGCTGCTGTCATGCTGTCCTGGGGAATGCAAGTCTCTTCTCAGTGTGGGGGCTGAGTTTCAGGTGGTAGCGGGGCAGGCAGATCTGCTACAGCCTGTATAGGGTGAGCAGTGGTGGCACTTGGGGCCACCCCAAAATTTGTCTTAGCCCTTGTAGCACCCCTCTGAGTGGTGGTGGTGGTGGGGGGGATAGGAAAAGCCTGGCAGGAGATGTGTCACCAAGCCTCCATCACCCCAAAGGGAAATGTTCACAAGGCTTGGTGTCTGGGTACCTTAAAGTCTCTTAGGGTCAGTGGGTTGTTCCTGCCATGGTTTTGATGTAACAATAATAGGAGGAGATAAGCTAATGGCAGGAACAGTTCCCCTCTGAATGGGGCAGGTTTTCCCACACCACTCACAGCTTGTCTCACATAGGGTTTATTATCCAGTCATCTGGCCTTAAGGGCCAATTTTTTGAGCTGCTCCACCACCTACACTCTTATGTCATGCCTCCAGAAATATAATTAATCACAGTTAGGTCTGTGCCCAGCATCGTGGCTGAAGGTGCCGGATTTGGCTCCTGGTAGCCCCAAGAGTAGTTCCTTATTAATATGATAAAAGGTGAGCAGACTGGCTGCTCCTCACTTATTGGGAGCTTTTGAGGCTTCCGGCCAGTTCCTTGGGAAAGTCACCAGTTGCCTCCATTGCACAGCTGGAGCCAATCTTTCCCACTATGAGGAAGAAAGGCTCCTAAGCAGTCTGCTCCTGCCTCACCTGGGAGGCATCAAAGGAACTATGGCCACGTTCCTGACAGAACTGCCAGCTTGAGCCAGCAGACATCTCTGGTGCCAGCTTCCAGCTTGGCCAATCATCCTCACTCCATTGGGGTGGTAAGTCTTGAGGATTTGACTGGTCGGGGCATGGCTGGGAGCGGGGTTTCTTCCCCTCTCTTTCCCCCGCCTCTGCCACAGGCTGCTTCTCCGTTCCCCCTCCAGGCACACCCCGACTGGGGACCATGCAGGCCATGGTGGGAGTTTAAACCCCGCCCCAAACATACTCAGCCTGCTGGGCCCTGGCCATGGTCCTCTCCCTCAGCTCAGTTTCCCTCCAGCCAAGGTCTTGCTCTAGTTTCCCCTGGTTTCTGGCCTGAGCTGTGCAGGCATGTGTCTTCATTTCTGGAATCAGAAGTGAATGTCTATTCACTTGCTTGCCATTTCAATCTACGCAGGTTAGTCTAACCTGCAAAGATTGAATTAATTCAGGCTCAGACTTTTTGAATGTCTGTATTTAGCCAAATACCTTAGTCATTGTAGTTTTAATTGTATCAAGCAATAAGGCTTCTATTCTTCCCCTTCCACAGTTCATGAGACCTTACCATGAGAAATGTTTTGTGATATTCAGCCTGAAATATATTTTTCTTAATTTCCACTTACATCTCTTGATTAAACCTATTAAATTGCTTCTTTCATAATCCTGTGGTCAGATTGATATGGACTGTGGTTGTCTTTGCTTTTCTCTATAGCAGGAGAGGGGAAGGGCAGGAAGGACATAGCAGGGTGTGATGTTCTATCTGGGATCTCTTGAGTATATATAGAAGCAGGACATTGACTTCCATGGTTCCCCTGCTTTACCTGTGGCAGGTTAAGGTGTTAAGTTTGTGCTGTGTCAGGGTCAATGGTAGTCTTATGTTGAGTTTAGATTGTTTAAGGATGGTTTGGATAGGGTTGATCCTGCCTCAGGCAGGGAGTTGGATTAGATGACTTCTGGAGGTCCCTTCTAGCCCTACTTCTCTATGATTCTATGATTTACAAATTGTTTTGGCAGCTGTACGTTTAGGTTTGCAGTAATAGGTTGGCTCAGGTATTGGGGTGGGGAGGGGCGGTGTGTGCACGCAAGCACGCATACATGTGTGTCTAGATTTGTAAGACATATTTGATCATTGGAACAATTTTACCAAAAGTTTCCACCATGTGAACCAAGCTATTGCTGAAAGAATTACTGTGTGTGATTGTATGGCCTATCAGTTGCAGAGGGGTGAAATTATATGATCAAAATAGTCTCCTCTGGCTAAAATTTCCGAATCCATAAAATAATTTGATAAAGCAAACCTGAGGGCATTAAAATTTCTCTGGATATTTGTTCTTGCAGAGTACCTTGCTTGTAAAATACGGTAAGTAGGGTATGCATTTTGTGCACTTAAGTCTTTGTGGGAAATATTTTGGAAGAGAATGAAGAGACCAAGCTTCACGATTGGTTTTATGTTTGAGTTTGCACAGATGAGCTTGAAAAGATGAAAAGTTTTAAGTACAAGCATATTTCACAGTAAATTTTAAAGGCTGCTTCTGTGCAAGTATGTAGGGGGAAACATAGACAAGCATTGGCACATTCCTAGCATACTGGAGAATCAAAGTAACTCTTCCACCACACAGATGTGATCACATTGTCTTGTTAACTTTATGATTGGTCATGTTCTGCATTTGGAACTTTGGAAGCAAGTCTCTCTCCCTGCATGCTGGAAAGATTGGCTTGCTTAATTAACATCCACACTATTCCCAGTGAGCCCATACTCATAGATAAAGAGTTTCAATTTTAACGTCAATTCTAAAATTAGATCAACGGCAAAGTTTCCTTCAGGTGGTATTCTAAGTTTGGTTACATCTGTAGCAGGGCCGGGATCCTCTTACTTGGATCTCTTGAGCATAAATTAACAACCTTTGTGGTTCCCCTGTTTTACCTTCGGCAGTTTAGGGTCTTATGTCTTGGTTTCTGTGTCAGGGTTGACTCTGCAGTTTTGCTAAGAAGTTAAACAATGGATTTGTACAGGATGGTGTGGAGAAGGATGATCCTATGTCAGGCAGGAGGTTGGACTAGATCAGGAGTGCTCAACCTCTGACCCACAGGCCAGATGTGGCCAGTTGCCCCATGTCATCCAGCCTGCAGGGCTCCCTGTTGAAAATTTGGTGACCAAAGAGTAGTGGCACTGCTTCCCCCCCACCAAGTGTTGGATTATGTGCCTGATCCTGAGGTCCCTTCCAACCCTTTCTATTATTCTATGATTCTGTCCCAGTGTAGAAGGCTGGATGGGACCAGCGCTGAGCCCCAGGGCCCAATCCTAGCAGGCAGAAGGCTGGGAGGGGGCAGCAGTGGGATCGAATCCCAGTGCAGTGGGGTGGAAGGGGGTGGTACACTGGGGTGAGAGGGGGTGCTGCTAGACCTCCAGGGAACAATTCCAGGGGGAAACAGTGGTGCAAGTCCCCAGGTTCGCTCTTGGCATTAGGGGCAGGGAGGGGGCAATACTTGGGGCCCGATCAAACTCAGGGACTGGCCCTGCACCAGTCATTTGCCCAATGGGGCTAAAAGTGGACAAGATGACCTCTTAAGGCCCCTCCCAGCCCCACTTCTCTATGATTCTATAATACCTGAAGTTCACATTATTTTTAACCACTTGTTTGGTGAAAGCTATTCAGGCTTTGAATGAAATGGAAAAAAATGCTAAAGTCATCTGTGGCTTGGAATGAAATGGAAAAAAATGCTAAAGTCATCAATTCTGGAAAGCTGTGCCAGTTAAGAGATGTTTTAGCAATGCTTTAAGTTGGATCCTGACAACCCAGTTTAGCGCAACATAGAGTAATGGTAAATGCAACAATGATATGGGGCAGGTGACACTGAGGTCATGTTCTGATATTCAGAGGGAGATTTTCTGATTTTAAATTAGTGGATAAGAGAACAGGGAAAACGAGAATTAACAGAGTATCTCAAAATTGTCCATGTTAAAACTATTTAAAATGTTGCTACATTATATTACTTCCATAAATTACAGGGATCATAGTTTGTGGCCTTTTGATATACTGTTTCTCTGGGAAGGAACATTCTTTCCACCTTTGCAAAGGTTTTGTTTTCTTACCAATGTTTGAAATTCTTTGTTACATATTTGTGCATCTTCAATTCTTTCACTGGGATCTGTTTGGGTAGTAATGCCATTAGAGCTATGGGAGTTTGGTCCAAATATAAACCTCAAAGAAAATTCCAAGTCAGATAGAGACACCCTTTTCAGTCTTACTATTGTATTGCAGCACACATACTGCAGAAGAAAACATAGCAGTATAAGATCTCTCCTATAGCTAAGCATGAAGGCCTGAGTGGTGGTTTCAGTAGCAGACTTATCATTTTTATTTCCTTGAATTTGCTTATCTTTAAAGTCATTGTAGTGCCATTTTTCATTTGATTTTCTATAACATAGAAGTTATTAGCTTCTGTGCTTCCATTTGCAACAGTGCCAAAAATCACTCCTTTCCACAACCTAGTTTAAATGAATGTGGTTGTTTAGTGAAGATTAGTTTTGACATTGATCAGCTACTAACAGTTTTTTAACTCAAAGGCATTGGGTGTTGGCTACAGCTAAGGCTGGGAACTTCAACTTGAGTGTGCCAATTTTCCTGCTAGGAGCAAAGCTGGAGGTTCCTGGCTATAGTGTCTTGCCCCTCTGCTCAGGGTCAGGAAGGAATTTTACTCCATGGTCAGATTGATATGGACTGTGGTGGCTTTTGCCATCCTTTCTAGCAGTGGGAGTGGCCCTCTACTCAGGACTTCTTGAGCATATATTGACAACTTTTTTATAAAAGCAGGACATTTGGATGCTGTGTTTCCTCTGTTTTACCTTTGGCAGGTTAGGGTGTTAGGTCTATGTTGTGTTAGGATTGAGGATAGTCTTACATAGAGCTTACATTATGATTGTATGGGATGGTTTGGATAGGGATGATACTGCCTTAGGCAGGGGGCTAGACTAGATGACCTCTGGAGGTCCCTTCCAGCCCGGCTTCTTTATGACTCTGTATGTAGGCATTATTTGGCAGACAAAGAAGAAATGTCAAGAGTGCTAGATAACCTTGTGATACTCTTGAGTTGGAAACAGTTACAATTGGGCAAGCATAAATACCCTACCGATTTGGAGGTACCCTGTCATCCACAAGCCTTATTATTTCTCTTATCCATTAGTGTCCAGGATTCAGGGTTGATGTTAACCATCTCCTGTTGACTATGAAAGATCAAGGTTTTGATGGGCAGGTACTTAGTTCAAAAAGATAAAACTCAGATGACAAATGTTTGGGCACATAAATGCTTACTTAATCACCAAAGCTCCCATTGTTTTCCTGTTTTGCTTTCTTTAAGAAGGGATCATGACCTCGCAGTCTGCCAAGAGAAATAATTTGTAGAATTTTCATATGATCTTTCTGCCATTCAGTAATTTAGGTATTATATGCAGAGCATGGGGTATAGTAATGAAAGTGCAGCCTGTGAGCACTGGTACAAGATCTGAGTGTGCAGGTGGGTTGTTTTAATGTAGATCACAATGGAACTTGAATGTCTTATTTATTTATTTATTTTTTACTTTATTGGAATGGAGAGAGAAACAAATAGATTAACTGAATAAGGGGAAATCATAACAGCAGGCTTTCTCTTAAGTGGAGTCCAGCTTGCTAGCAGCCTTGAATGTGAACTACAATGTGTGAGTGTATCACAGGGGAAAAAATGCATTGTCTATGCCAGTTCTTTTGCTGTAACCAAAGGAATATTTCCCCCCTCTGTGCACCTCTACGTGTTCTATCTTTTTAACAGCTCCATTTCCTTTCTTTTCAACATATCTATCAACAAAATGCTTTCCATCATTTCAGGCTATTTTTATCCTCTTATCATAGTTATTTTCCCTCAGTAAATAGTTTCCTGGCATTGCTACTGGAGTGTACAGCCAGGAGTTGGAGTGCACGTTGTGGTACAGTAGGTGCTGTGTGCGTGGGAGGCTACCAGCACAGCAAGATCAGTGCTTTTCTTTTTTGGCTTCTTTATATAGAACAGCTCACATGTCAGCAGGATGGTGCTATTTTTTTTTAACAGTACAAACCAGGCTTTATGAAGGCAAAATGTATTTATGGAGTCAAATGTGACAAAGCTAATTTTCTCAGGGTGTCTAGCTTTGAAATCAGAGTGTGTGTGTGTGTGTGTGTGTGTGCATGTGCACACATATGCACCCTGTATGGATATGCATATTCATATGTATTATGGGAGCTTTTTTGCTAATTAGTCTATAGAAAGAATACTGCCTGCTGAAGTATATGGGGGGAATGCCTAACATGGAACCGCGATTAAAAAAAAATACAATAGAAAACCATGGAATATGATAGTATAACAGAAGAAACAGGCACAGGGAGGTCTGCAACATAAAAAATGGAAAGAAGGTGGGACTTGACTATCAAATATGATAGCTGTAGATTTTGATCTCCTACAAGTGCATCTATATGCAACTTTAACCATGTACTTACTATTCATTGTAATAAATGCACAGATTTACTTAGAGACTTTTAAGTGAGACGAGAACTCGCTGTTCAGTGTTTGCCTCATGTTTCTTATGCATGAAGAAATACTAATTTCCCCCTGTCCTCCTCCTGAGATTATTCTGTGGAATCCTGGGAAGCAGCAGATCTGCTTTCTTTACTGAGAGGGGGGATTTATGGGCCTAACTCCCATTTGCTTCAATGGAAGTGAATAGGAGTGAATTACTTGGGTAACTCCTTACACATCCTTGGAATTATTGATCCCCTTAGTCTTGTTTGTGATTGCGTTGTATAAAATATATGTCATTATTTTTCCTAGATTTTCTACTAGCTTGATAAATTAAGTTTTAATGGGGTGAATATTGATTTAACGGAATGTATAGTAGATGTAGCACACACATTTGCAAGAAGGAAGGTGTATGGCTTTTTAAATTGATTACATCATAGGAATTCACTTGCATTTTATTTTTAAACTTTACCTTCTAATAATCTATTAACTTCTGTGGCTTTCTGACTCAGGTTGTTGATATAACTGTTTAACACTGAATCACTGTTCCTGGGTACTATAGTCACTTCCTTCAGTCCTTTCTCCTGTTGTCCCTCCTTAGCAAATTTTATACAGATGATGTTAAGATTAAAAAAAATACTTTTGCCTCATTTTAAAAAAAGATAGTCTGATTTTTTCCAGATTTCTGGATCATGGGGTTAGCAAAGAATTCACACTGGGCACATCTACATGTGCTATTAATGTACCTAAAATTTTTGCAACGAAATTTCAGGCTCACTGAAGCACTCTGAGCACATGGCTACAAATTTGCTCCCAACAGGAGCATTTCAGTCCAGAGCTGCTTCTTCCTCCCTACCCTGCTCTGCCCCACTGCAGCAGCGAGGGGAAGCTCTAGATTACCTTGGGTGACAGCCCCTGGCTGGCAGGGGGCACAGGAGTCAGGCCTGGGGTCTAGGACTGGGGGGAGCTGTCTGGGAATAGGGGACAGCTCCCAGCTGCACAGAGCTTGGGATCACAGCCCAGCCCAGCTCAGTGGCACTGACTTGGGGCAATGCCCTGTGCACGGGCATGGGGGTAAGCAGTAGGACTGTGTGAAGCTTCAGCAGCTGATTTGATTTGGAGGAGATTCAGCCCGATTCGGGGACTGAATCTCCAGATCCAAATTGAATTGGGAGACCAATTAAAAGCTCTGAATTGATTTGAAGCATCCAAATTGATTCGGAAAAGCTTCGGAAAAGGTTCAGCCACTTTGGAGATTTGGCTATAGACTAAACAGGCAGCTGACACAGCTGTCTCCAGCTCGTAAGTCTGTTGGGGAGGGAGGAGGGAAAGGGTGTGGGGAAGGGAGGGGCTGGGGCTGGGGCTGGGACAAGTTGCCCAGCCGGAATTGGGGGATGTGTTACTCAGGGAGGGGGAGGTGGGGAGGGATACGGGCACAGCAGTGCTGAGAGTGGGCTCTCTGCCCTGCTGCCACTTGCCCAGTTGGAAAGGGGAAGTGGTGGCAAGGCAGAGCCCCTGCTCTCAGTCCTGATGCGGGCACAGCAGCGCTGTGAGTGGGAGCTATGCCCTGCTGTTGCCCAAAGTGAGCCGTGCCTGCATCGCGCCCCACTTTGATGGCTGGGCAAGCGGTAGCAGGGCAGAGCCCCCGCATCTTCTCCTACCAGGGCAGAGGCAGGAACAGCTGGAGGAGCCACAGGGGAAGCCCCCATGGCTGCCCTGCCTGGCCCCGTCCCCTGCCCATCCCCACCAAATCTCTGAATTGAATCACTGTCCTCTGAATTGGCTGAATCCGAATTTAATACTTCCCTATTCACACAGGCTTAGTAAGTAGCACCAGGACCAAGTGGGAGATGCAGGGGAGAATCAGCACTAGTTCCCAACACTGCTTCTCCTCATGTCTCCTCCCCCTGGTCCCTGGTACTGCTTCCCCTCCCTGTGTCTCCCCCTGGCCCCAGCGCTGCTTCCCCACATGTCTCCCTCCAGTGCTGGTGCTGCTTAGCTCCCCACTCCCCTCAGGCACAGGGAGGGAGCAGGGCCTGACTGGGGCATGGCTGCAGAGACAATGTCAGGGCTTAGGGGGCATGGGAGCTCTCTGTCCCCTCAGCCCTCCTGATGCCCATGCAGCACGTGGCCCAGTTGGCTCCCACTCTCTGCCCATGCCTGGGGGGAGCCGGGAGCTGAGCAGTGTCAGGACCAGGGACAGAGAGCTCTCCCCCACCCTATTGGACCCCTGCTGCCTAGGCTGCCTGGGAGCAATTACTCCCGGTCAGCATCTACACATGCACTACTATGCAGAAGCTAATGTGCTGTTAATTTCTTACCTGTATTTGGTGGTACTAGCAAAAGGTGCATTAGCCTAATTTACTACTCAGTAAGTCCCATGCATGTGTAGACATGAATGCTTTACTGTGTATTAGTCTAATGTTCATTAAAGCATCTTGTATAGACACACCTATTAGATCCTAAATTGATACTAGTTAATGAGTTGGCAAGATTTTGTGGGGGTTTTTTATTTTAATTGAATGAATTGCTGATGAATCACATTCCATTTGTAGCAGTTGAGGTTTAATATCTTTGTCCACAGAAAAGAATCTAGGAATAGTGGCTCTGAGTCTTCTTCCTCCACTCAATCCCTGAATTCTCTGCTAAGGTTGTCCTTGTTCTGGAGGAGTATATCTAAGGATGAGAAGGTACTTGACTGCAATTTGTCTGCTATGCCCAGTCAGTGCTTGGCTTCTACTGAGTAGAGTTATGGATTTTTAGTTGAAGGTCATCTTTCTGCTGGGAGGTAGAACTCCACTAGTTTATTCCACAAAACTGAGTGGCATTCAGCGCCAAGAAATCTACCCGCTAAAAGCTTTTTTCAGCAATAGCCACCACTTTCTCCTCTTCCTTAAAGTCCCATTGCTTCCACATTTCAAAGGAATCAACCTCCTTTAAAGAAAAAAGTGCTTTTTCAGGCCTCATTGTTATAAAGAAATGAGTTTTGATCAAGGATGAAAAGCTTTTCAATTTAAAAAATTCAACATTTAAAAATTTAAAATAATCTTATGATTTATTGGCCACCTTATCATAATAGAAACATTAGGGTTGTCTCCATTTACAGACAAACATACACATAACACAAGGCCCATTGTAGGTAGACAGAACACAAATATTCAGAGTGATTTCTTGTATAGATAACTTACCTCATGTGAAAAACAAATCAACCTTGACTAAGGGCCTTGAAAGCCGGCTTTGAATGTTTTCTCCTGGGAATTGTATTCTTTAGGGCAGTGATTTTCAACCAGAGTGCTGTGGCACCCTAGGGTGTCATGAGATCCTTTTAAAGGTTCCTTGGGGTGCAAACACCTACATATAAGATTCACAAGTGTAAACCTGAATATTATAAGTGGGAATCCATTGTGTGAAGAACATTCTGGTCTGTTGTGGTCTTTCTAAGTTCACTGCAACAGAAGAATTACTCTATTATGTTTTACATAATCGAAAAATGAGTGAAACCTAAGTGCTGGCATTTTCTTAGGGCTGCCTAAAATCTAGAAGGATTTGGAAATTTTAGGGGCTTTCTTTGGTAGTTTAGCAAACCATGGTTGTATGTGTATCCTTCCTGAGAGTCTCCAATCTTTTCTTCATCATTATGTTGAATTCTACTTTTTTCCTGAACCCTTTCACCTTATTTCTAATCTTACCAAATGTGCTTCTGCCTAGATGCTCTGTCTTCTACACATTGGAACATCAGTATAGTGTCACTGAGATGCACTGTGTTCACAGTTCAGATTATTACTATTATCCTTTTATCAATTTGTTGTGGTTCATGCACTTCAGTGACTACACTACATTTTCCTTCTGCTTTTTATTGCCTCTCCTTTCTTTGCACTACATAATTTATAAGCATTTCTTTCCATGAATATTTAAGGATGAAAATGTCTCCTTTATCTCTAATAATTTTGGTGCTTATTCTGTGGTATTCCTTCATTTTTACCTTAGTTTGATTTCTAAACATAGTTTTTTATTTGAACTTTTTCTCTTAAATCCTTCTAAATGTAAATGGATGTGTTGCTTCCCCGGATTTTTAAAAAATGATGATAGGAATTATGTTAGATATTTGATGAAACTCTAGATGATTTTTCAACAGAACAGTCTGGAAATCTGGTTTTACTGCTTTTTCACTCAATAACTTTTCCCCTGTTGCTTAGAATTCTACCACATGCAATGGATTAATATGTTAAATATACAAGTCTTAATATTGTCCTGACATTTTCAATTACAACACAATTGTGCCTTTGATGGATCATGTTTTGTAAAATATTGTTCTATTATAATTGGCAGGTGCCAACAGATAATAGTGAATGCTAATAGTAAGGACCCCCACTTTATGCTATCATGTTCTATTCAGAAAATCTCAGCAGGTGGGCTAGGGTCAAGTCACTGTCTTTTCCTATTGATCTTTCTCTTATGCAAGCAAGTACAGCTTAAATAAAACAGACTCAACTGGCTTGCATTAGTGAAGTTACCTCTCTTGATTTGGTTTCATACAACTGTTTTGTGAACTTAAAAACTGGACTGTAGGTCTTGTAGCAGCTCCTTAAATGTTAAACTAAATGTTCAGAGTATTATATATTAGAAAGAAGTATATCTGGCTCTAAGATTTGACATGGGCCACAAACAATACTTAAAATTCAATTAACTTTGAAAACTAATGATATTTCCATCATTTGGGCCCCAAAACTCATAACATTATATTACTTTGTCTAGATAAAAGCTATTGGGTATCACAACCCAAGGGTGTGATTTTTGTTTGTGTGTGCTTCGGCACTGCTAAATTATTTCCCGCCACTCGTAGCTTTCTTTGCAGGGTGCATTTCTAGGTTGCAAGAGAGAAATGCACGGTGCAAGGAGTTCCCGCCATTTGTATACAAATTTGTGTCCCACTATTGGCCAGTTCTAAATTATTCCCACGTGGCGGCTAGCGATTGGCTTGCTAGCCGTATAAGAGGCTTGAGCGGTTTCCGCCCAAGTTGGAGATCTCCGGAGGAGAACCCTGCAAGGGGGGACTCCGTAAACATCTTGAGGAGAACTCTAGGTGCACTGCGGAGCCTATCGGACCCAGCGCGTGTACCTTAGAGTTGGCTATAGGGGTCTGATCAGCCTCTAGCCTCTCCCCGTCCCTTGACGTACCCTTCCCTGCGCGCAAGTTCCACGGAGCCTAGCAAACTTCGTGTGACTGTATTCAGAGCTCTTTGCTTCGAGTTACTTTCTTCGGTTGACACGACGGGCTCGCGGTTTAGAGCTTTCAACCGGATTGGGCTAGAAGGTTCACGGAAAGGAACTCTAGTCCGCCTCTCTTCTTTTCTGTCTGTAACTGCAACTCAAGCAAGTTTTCCTGCCTGCACCACGACCATCTTCGGTGTAAGTAAAATAATCTTTAATCAACCACTAAGCTTCCGTGCCTAATTCTAGCGTGCCGCCTGCCTTCCCCGACCCGGCGTGTCTGGGCTGCTGGCCATAGCCCGTTGCGTGAAAAAAAAAACAAAAAAACCCCCCCGAGGGCCTCAGCCCGCTCCCGGCCCGCACATTGGGTATTGAAAACAATCTGTATGTGAACACAAAAATGACTGGCCTTCTGAAAATATATATTTTAATGCCAAGTTATTGTAAATTTAGTTATATGTTTGGTGCTTTAACTCTTTTTCTTTGTACAGGGCTGGAGGGGGCCTAAACTGGGTATGGGAATCTATAGAATTTTAATGAAGCTCATTGTCGGATTGTGGTTTTAACAGCAGAAGCTAGGACCATCTGCAGGAGTAGGCTATCCTGAATTTTGCATCTGAATCTCCTGGATGTTTGACAGTTTTCATCCAACTCTAGTTCTGTATTTGAACTTCACAGCCTGGCAGAAGGTAGGGCAGTGTGGCTCCTTACAGACTAACACGTTCAGAGAGGCATGAGCTTTTGTTGGCCACAGCCTTCTTTGGCGCCTTCTTTGGCAGCTTCTAGGAATGGACTTGCAGAGAGCAGGGATTCAAATAAAAGGAATAAGGTCTTATGGGCTAAGGACAGAAATTACACACAAACTGGTCTACGTGACCAAAAACTGATTCAAATCTGTAACACAACGGAAGTTTAGCGAACATAAACTGCTTTTAAAATGGCCAAAACCAGTTTAAGATCAGTGTGGATGGATGTAGTATCAGACTTAACTGATTTAGGTTAAGTTGAACTTCTGTCCCAGATCCCCTCCAAATTCAAGTTAACTCACAGTCTCCTAGCATCCCAGAATGTTTTGCACCACCCCCGAAAACTCCTATTGCAGGATGGGTGGGCTAGCCTTGCCCCATGCTGTCTGCTGCAGCTGAGCAGGGGGCATGCTCTAGCGCCCCCTGTCTTCTGGCCTGGGCCACTGCAGACATGTGGCTGCATTTCCAGAATCAGAAGTGAATGTCTGTTCACTTGCTTATTGGTTCAATCTACGCATCTTAGATTAACCTGTGAAGATTGAATCAGTCCATCATTGGGCTTTTTTGACTGTCTGTAGTTAGCCTTAAAGACAAAGGATAGGGAAGGGGGAGGAAAGGAGAGGGCACTGATGAGTGGTGGAATGTGGGTTGAAGAGATCATCAGCATACAATGATGTCAAAGGAAATTTGGCCCTGTGTGGTATCTGTCTGCAGGGTGGGGGTCAGACTACAGAAAAAAGCAAGCAAGGTACTTTTAGAATGGAAAAAAGGCAGTGCGGTGTATTGTATTTGTTTTCACGCAGTGCCTCAGTGGAGCACACCCTCTTTCAAAAACACTAGAAATAGATCCATTTCATTATCATCACTACATCTTGTGAAATATGTTGTTTTACCACAGATGTAACATATCCCAGTGGTGTTTTTAAAACTGTTTGCAATAGCATTTTGGAAACTGTTCTTTAAATATGTCTGCCCACACCAGCCAGCAACCTTTTCATTTGCACATTCAACACAGAGGACTTTGGCATATTTAGCTGCCATCTAGTGGGATTCTCTCCCCAGAGACATCTGCTCATCACACCTAATCATTATTTTCAAATCCAAATGGAGGTCTTTTTCTCTTTGTGCAAGTTTGTAGGGTTTTTTCTGTATTTTAGTTTGTGTTTAACAGTGTGAAGTACCATGGTGATTTGCATTATTATCCTCGTGTGGACCTAATTCTGTCACCATCATTCCCATTAAGCAGTGTCATATATTTGAATAGTATGGCATTGCTCAGGGTGAGTAAAACACTAAAATCTGCCTCCAAATAAAAAATGTTCCATCAAAGATGGTAAATAAATTAAGATTTTAAAGACTGTCTTCTGAAAGATCAGAACAGGCCAGCTGTCAGGCCAATAGCTCTTCTAGTCCAGTATCCCATCTGCAACATGAGCAGAGAGGGTAGTTAGGCAGTCAGAAGTCAGGAAGAAGGCAGGATAGAGATACACTTTTATAGACTCACTGAATGAGATGCATACATTTCTGTGAGGAAGAGCTCACTTCATCCGTGGTACTCCTGCTCCTGCTGTCTTTCTGATGAGTGGAGCAATGGGACAAACCCCCCAGCTTGTTTCCCAGACCCAGGCAATCTGTGGTCTGGGGAAGCTTTGGAAGCATTGCCCTGCTACCCCAGGAGAGTTTTCCTGGCCCTGTGAGCTTTTAAAATGCAATGTTTGCCACCCAGATGGACACCACACATGGCATTTAAAGCCTGCAGGGCCAGCAGCCTTAATAGGAAAAGCATCCATGAGCCTGATTCCCACTCCTGCTGCCCAGCAGGGTATAAAGGGGAAGTTGGCAGGGCTGGGGGAGAGCCCCCCAGCCTGGTTCTTGGCCCCACTGGCTTGGAAATTAATGCCTTCAGCCCGTTCCCCAAACCAGGGAGTGCTCCTCTCCCCCCATGGCATTGGTGATGCATAGGGGGTGCATGTGGGTGCATGTGCACCCCCTGAGCTTGGCGGTGTACCCCTGGAAAAAAGTGCTTGCCTTTCCCACCCCCGGTCCTCGATTGCTGCTGGCTGCTGCAGGCAGCGTCTGTGGGTGCTCACCAACTGCTGGTCAGTGCTCGCCACCCCACCCTGCCCCGCCACTGACACTGCCACCACATGCAGCGTGCCCACTCAGCCTCTGGGGGCACGCTTCATTCATGCCTCCTAGACACCTAGATCTTTCTCCTACAGGGGCATGTTTCCTCTGGGAGAAATTGAATGAATACTTGCATGCTGGTAGTTTCTACCAGGAGAGTAGCAAGTCTCCCAATACAAATGTAGTGCTTGTATTTTGCATTTCTACCTCTAACACCTATGTAGCTTCCTGTATGACAGCTCTTTCTCAGTACTGGAGGTTTCTCTGTCCGCCATTTCAATTCATGTCAGCCTAGCCACCTCTTTCCTTAACTGTTTCCTGAGGCAGTCCATGAGTAGGCCCATCTCATACCATGTAAGCTAGCAGGAGGGTAGATCACAGGGCTTTCTATAACATATACCTATTTGCACAACTGAACATTTTGAGCAAATTTGAGTAGTGAAATGCCCTCCCCTAATGCATCAAATCAACTGGGAGTTCAAGACTGCCTTTACTACATTTTTAGTAAATCAGAGCCCTACCTCTGATCCAAAAATAGCAAGGAAATAACTTAATATGTTTGCTGTCTAAAAAAGAAGAGACCTGGTGAACTCTTTATTAATGATCCCAGCTTGAAGAAATCTGACTTTCTGTCAGACTGTGAGACTGAGTGCATTCTTCATTTCCAGTTCTTCAAAAAACTTTCATGTGTCCGTGTTTCAGTCACACCAACTAACTTTCTCCATATCTTATATTATTATATGCTTCCAAGTACATCATCTTTTCATCTCCTCTCTAAATAAGAATCCTAATACCTTCATCTTCTGCAAACAGGGATGTTCAATAATTTTGTGCCAGTTTCTGGATCTTTTCTATTTCAACTATCTACTTATCCAGAACTGATGACCACGACTGAGCCCATAGTTCTGAATGGGATTTTATTACTGAAATTTAATATGATGTCAAACACATTTGGGAAATCATTTCTCTTCGATTTCATTGTGGGGAGGAGAGGAGGGGAGGGAAGGCATGTAACCTAAAGGTTTCTTGGGATGCAGAACTCCTGAGAGGAGATGCTTCTAGTCCACATCCCGTGTTTCTGACTAGGTCTGTCAAGCTTTCCTTAGCATGGACTCTTAATATGATCCATCTGTTTTACTTAGTTCCAGACATCTCTTTCTGGGCTCAGAACCTGCAGGAAAGAAGTGGGGTATGCCATGCAGTTAGGCCAGAGTGTGAAAGAGCTGTCACAGAAGAAAGTGGCAAGGTGAAGCTGAATCTGGAGGTAGCAAGAACTAGAAGTAGGACACGGTTGGTCTGATGGGAAGAAGGGGATGTTTTGGTATCTCTGAAAGATGTAAGGAGGAAACACAAACTTCATTTATTTGAAGGAAGTGGGCCTCCAGACTGAAGAGGGAAGTCATAAATATGGTTCTGTGTGTCCCCAGTCTTTCAATAAATATAAGAATATATATTTAGTACATTATGGATAGAAGTACGTAGCTGTAAAATACCGAGAGAACAGGGAAGTGATGATTCTATGTTTGCTTAGAAACAAGCTTTCTCTGGGGAAAAATACATGAACTTAAATATCGTTCTTTCAGAGTGCTTTGATCAAAGTATTAATTTGCGATCTAGAGAGTAAAGCTTGATTTCTGTGCCTCTGTTACTAATTCACTAAAATTATATTTGGAGATTGCTAAAATGTACTGTGCTTGAATTTGTCTAATAAATGGTGTAAGAAACTGACTTGAGAGAAGAATGCAATTCTCAGAAAAGTGGTATTTGTTGTATTTATGGTGTCAGACAGTTTGATAGATTTTAAGGCAAGAAATTTTAAACCTAGTCTGACCAAACAGCTGGGACTACAGACTGTTTTTCCCAAGTGTGTTTAGAGCACAGTAAGGTGCTCAAAACTAAACCTAAAGCTACGAAATGCCCTCAGATGTGGTATCTCAGTATTTGCTTGCAGCCTATTGTTGCGAGTAATAGTGCTTAACGACAGATGTACACTTTGTGGATATAAGCAATTGTGACAACCTTTTTTTTCCTAAAAGGGCCTGCTGCTTCCTAAAGTGTCTCTTGAGGATGTGAACCTTGGACTTCCTTGATAAAAACTTTTAAATTCATAGTGAACATTAAAATATGGTTTATCTCTCTGCTCTCATATCTGCTTCTTGCTGATCCTAGTTTTACAACTTGAGCCATACAGATAACAATTCTTAGACCTCAGCTCATCCAGACGGTTTTTGTTCTCATTTTTAATGAGGGGTTTGTTAACATTTCATACTACTCTATTGGTATGGTAATTATGGAGCCCAGAAACAATCACTGACTATATCATTAAAATGAATCTTTAGTACTGGAACAGCTAGAATCAAATAAAGCAGTGCCTGTTAGACAGTACTTGGAATTTTTCCAAAGCTTGGAGCTGTGTGACCTCCCAACCAAAAGCTACAGTACTGCAACCATTCTGCCCCCCACAGAAGAATTTCTAGGCATTGTAGAACCACTAACTTAGGTGGAGGTCAGTCTGGCATGTAGACTTTAGGAGTGAGGGAACATAAATACAGTATTAAGTCAACTTTGCATGGGTCTTCTACCCAGTAGCTCTTCTGTGTGCTCCTCAGCTGCATTTGAGGATTTGCTCCTTATTCTTAATTTTTCAACCTTTAAACCTCAGTAGGATTTCTTTCAGGTGACTGATAGCTCAATTCATAATCTCCTCGTTTTCCAAAGGGTCTACTTATCTCAGAGACATTACTGGTTATGGAGAGTGGTGCATGTACTGTATACAGCAGGTTTTGCTGTTATTCCAGATTGGACTATAGGCGTTACTAAAACGAGCTGCTGTTCTTGTAATTCCCTATCCAGAATTTCGTTCTGCCTCAAAAAATGGTGACTTTCAGTTTCACATCATTAAAAGACTCCAAGCTCAGGAAGAGTATACTTAGCAAAATTATAGTGAAACTGCATATTTGCTTCTCTTTCATCTTCATTTTTAACGTTTAATTCCATTCCTAAACTCTTACTTACTCAAGGGGTTGTAGTGGTGGATTTACCCATTAGAGAATTCTGATTGTTTTGCAGTACTCCAGTTCTCATAGCTATGGTATGAAAATACAGTAATGCTATTTTCCAAAAAGAAACAGATATTTGTTGTACCGTGAGCTATTATGATGATGTATTTTGAGACGATATTTTGGAACATTGTTTTATGTAAATATGTGTCAAAACAATAATTCATGTTTGTAAGTGCTCTGGACTTGAGATACATTAGAATAGTTTCCCTAACTAAGAACATATTTGTACAGTGTAGACATTAGTCCCTAGCATGCAGTTTGCAGCTGTTACTGCATGGGTATTATCAATGGGTTCTAACGGGACAAGTTGTAGTGCCGATAGTATGGATTGCATGACTTGTCTCTGTATTTTCCATTTAAATGTTGTTAAGAAGTCTTGAGTCATTTGTAAATTACGTGAAATACCATTACCAAAGAGGAAACGGATGTTCTTAGAATACCTTTGCAAATTAAGAGATTCTTCACTTCTTGAAGCTCAAGAAGTTACCACAGTAGAAAGTACTGTTAAAAAGTAGTATCAAGTTATTGGTAGAAAAATAGATATATTTGTCTCTCTTTGAGTTAATGTATGCTATTTAACATTATGTATAGCCACAGATATCTAGAAATCTTGTTTTAGTAAATTGATTTCTATAGTTTCTAAGCTGGGATACTGTTATTGGGCTTTTTTTCTCTGTTTATTAGCCATCAAGATTTCAGGAGAAGCCAAATGAACAATAATTCTGATTATGGCTGGCAAGTGCATTGTGAAACTAATTAGATGCTAAGTGTAACCATTCTGCCAGGCACCCAGGCTAGCAACAGAAGTTACACATAAACTGGTTTAAGTGATCAGAAGTTGGTTTAAACCTGTAACAGAACAGAAGTTCACCACACACAAACCAGTTTCAAAGTGGCTGAACCTAGTTTAAGATAAATCTGTAGGGATGTAGTATCAGACTTAACTAATTTAGGTTAAACCAGTTTATGAAATTTCTGTCCCAGATCCCCTCCCGAGTCAAGTTACCTTACAGTCCCCCCAGCATTCCAGGATGCTTTGCAGCCCTGAACTGTGCTGCCTGCTCCAACACAGCAGGGCCATCCCTGCCCCCAGCTTTCACAGGGCTGAGTCAGTAAAACCCCTTCTCCCTAGCCTGTTTCCTGCCTGTGCCTGTCAGCCCAGCAGGATGGGGGGCAGGGGAATGGACCCCAGCTCCCCCTAGCACAGATCTGCAAAGCATAGGGGTGGGGGAGAGGGAAAGCCCATGCAGTGAGGGATTTTCATCCTTGTACAGCCCAGCTGCGTTGGAATCATCCTGGCACTGCCTCCTCACCAGTCACCCACCTTAGAGAGGTGGAAGGTTGTGGGAGGGACCACACCCTGCTGGCCTGGCACCCCCCCAGCTGGGTTCACACGATGCAGGGGGAGAAGCCCCATGATCATAGCCTGGAGATTTGGGCTGTGATTGCCTCAGCCCCTTCCGTTCAGAAGCTGGTAGTGGGGCTGGAGCTTTCCCAGCCTGGCTTGCTGGGCTGCAGGTGGGGGGGGGGGAGGAAGGGGTGTAAAGCCCCCACTGAAGGGGGTATCCCATGCAGACCCCACTGGGGGATGCATTCTTTTCCACCCCTCCCACTTTTCAGACAGGTTGGCAGCTGGTGAAGGGGTGGAGCTGGGGCTATCACAGCCCAGCTCACTGGGCTGTGGGCAGGGGAAAAGCCCCTCCACAGGGATTCCCCCAACATCAGAGCATGTAGATCCCTGCTTGGGGGCCTGGTGCTGTGCCAGGGGTGTCTGGTGTTCTGTGCCATCTTCTAGGTTGTTCATGAAGACATTGAACAAAACTGGCCCCTGGACTGATCCTGGGGCACTCCACTTGATACCAGCTGCCAACTAGATATAAAGCCATTGATTACTACTCTCTGAGCCCAATGTTCCAGCAAATGTTCTATATACCTTCCCGTCCATTCATCCAGCCCGTAGTTCCTTAGCTTGCCTGTGAGAATGTTGTGGGACACCGTATCAAACGCCTTGCTAAAATTGAGGTACCCCACATCCACTGGTCTCCTCGCATCCCCAGAGCCAGTCATCTTGTCATAGAAGGCAGTCAGGTTGGTCAGGCATGACTTGTCCTTGGTGAATCCATGCCGACTGTTCCTAATCACTTTCTTCTCCTCCAAGTACTTAGAAATGGATTCCTTGAGGATCTATTCCATGATTTTTCCAGGGAATGAGGTGAGGCTGACTGGTCTGTAGTTCCCCGGATCCTCCTTTTTCCCTTTCTTAAATATGGGTACTGTGTTTGCCCTTTTCCAGTCATCCAGGACCTCTCCTGATCACCATGAGTCTTCAAACATTCTGCAGTCTCATCAGCCAACTCCCTGAGCACCCTCGGGTGCATTCCATCCAGCCCCATGGACTTGTATATGTCCAGATTTTCTAAGTAGTCCTTAACCTGTTCTTTCACCACTATTGGCTGCTCATCTTCTCCCCAGCTGTGCTGCCTGGTGCGTAGTTTAGGAGCTGACCTTACCTGTGAAGACTGAGGCGAAGAAGGCATTGAGCACTTCAGCATTTTCTGCATCCTCTGCCACAAGATTTCCTCCCCCATTCAGGAAAGGAGCCACACTTTTCCTGATCCTCCTCTTGCTACCAACATACTTGTAGAAACCCTTCTTGTTACCCTTCACATCCCTTGCTAGCTGCAACTCCAATTGCTCTTTGGCCTTCCTGACTTCACCCCTGCATGCCCGAGCAATGCTCTGATACTCCTCCCTATTCATTTGCCCAAGTTTCCACTTCTTCTAAGCTTCCTTTTTGTGCCTTAGTTTACTGAAGTGTTCCTTGCTAAGCCAAGCTGGTCTTCTGCTATACTTCCTAGTCTTCCTGAGCACCAGGATGGTTTGTTCCTGCACTCTCAGTAAAGCTTCTTTAATCTACAGCCAGCTGTCCTGGACTCCTCTTCCCTTCAGACTGGCTTCCCATGGGATCCTGCCCATGAGTTTCCTGAGCGAGTTGAAATCTGCTTTTCTGAAGTCTGGGGTCCTTACTCTGCTGCACTTCATACTTTTCTCATGATCCAGAACTCAATCACCTCGTGGTCACTGCTGCCCAAGTTGCCATCCACTACTATGTTCCCCACCAATTCTTCCCTGTTTGTGTGCAGCAGGTCAAGAACAGCAGAGCCCGTAGTTGGCTGCTCTAGCACTTGCACCAGGAAGTTGTCCCCAATACTTTCCAAAAATTTCCTGGAGTGCGTGTGCACTACTGTATTGCCCTTCCAGCAGATATCAGGGTGACTGAAGTCTCCCATGAGAATCAGAGCCTGTGATCAGGAAACTTCTGCTAGCTGTATGAAGAAAGTCTCATTTACTCCATTTTCCTGGTATAGTAGTCAATGGCAGACACCCAATACAATATCACTCTTGTTGCTTTCCCCTCTATCCTCAAACCAGAGACTTTCAACAGCCCTATCTCCAGTTTCATACTGGAGCTCTGAGCAATCATATGGCTCTTTTACATAAAGTGCAACTCCTCCTCCTCTTCTCCAGTGCTCCAGTCATGCGAGCTCACACCAAATCTCTGTTATTCCAATCACATCATAGGTAGGTGACTGTGCAAGGACTTCCAGTTGTTCCTGCTTGTTTCCCAGGCTCCATGTATTCATATACAGGCACTTGAGGTAACTAATCAATTGCCCTGATTTCTCAGGAAGAATGAGAACACCTCTCCTATTGCTCTCTCCTGCTTGTTCTTCCTCCAGGTCTCCCACTTCCCTACTTACCTCAGGGCTTTGGTCTCCATCTCCCTGCAAATCTAGTTTAAAGCCCTCCTCATTAGGTTAGTGAGCCTGTCTGTGAAAATGTTCTTCCTTTTCTTTGTCAGGTGGATCCCATCTCTTCCTAGCAATCGTTCTTGTTGGATCACATCACCCTACTCCCAACAGTTCAACATAGTTAATAGGTTCAGAGTTCTTGATTAGTCCCATACAGTGTGAACAGTCTTGGCCTAAGAGCTGGTGTAGCTCTTAGCCCACAGTTTCCCTTGCCTCATCACTGCTGGGGCACTGCTTCACCACTGTTGCTCCTCCACTACTCACCACTTGTGACATGCTGCCCCTTGTCATTCCTCATGGTAACCCAGCTGTTCTAGATGCAATCTCAGCAATTTCAGCATCTGGCTGGTATAGATTTCAGCTGTTTAGAACCAAGTGGGCAACAGACTCAGACTTAACCCACTGAAGAGATTTATATATCACCAGCACTTGTCCCTTTATGGTTGGATGGTGAGTTGCAACACAATCCTTCCCTCCCCACCACCCATTTTTCTTTTTAATTTCGTATCTTGGGCCAAATCAGCCAAATCAGTTCCGAATGCTGTAGACTGAGCAGAGCTCAATTGTTCAAGTCTATGTGATACTACCACTGGAAGTATTCTATCTTCTAGAATCATCAGTCTGGGGTTTCAGATACTCTCAAATCCATGGCAGGCATCCTACCTGCACGCCCCAAGCCTAGAGGCCTTGGACTTCAGATGCCCCCTAGTCTCACTTGCCCTTAGCTAAAAGGCTGAAGGGACACACTAGAGGGAAAGCTCAGGAGGATTCCCCCATCATCAGAAATTGAGTATCTGAGATCCTCCCATTGGGAGGTCTTAGTGGACTCTCGCAGGGGAACCTGTACATAGTGCAATGGACAGGTCTCTACCCTCAACTACACCAAGTCATTAAAGGCTAAAAAGAAAGGGAAATTCTTTTCCAGGTCAGTAAAACTCCTTGGGGCAAAATCATCATCATGGTATCTCCTCTGCCATGTCATTGAGAGAGCTTCAATATAGAGCCTTTCCTCCCTCCTTTGTGATTCCTGAGCTGAAGATCCCATCACCTTAGACTTCCAGAAAAGTCATGGTGAGCACTGACCCCTCAGCTACATTTACTCAACTTTCTCTTGTAGCTAAGTACCTACCCAAACTGGGGCAGCAGGCAGCTGATTTCTTGGGCAAATTGTGAGGCTGGCTGCCATTTTCATGGTGCCGCCCTGCTTCCCCATGCCTCCGATTGGCTGAGGGGGCCCTTGTGGCCCCACCCCTCATCTTTGATAGGCTAAGAGGGCTGTCCATTGTGTGGCCCCACTGCTCCCTGCTGATCGGTGGAAGGGATGAGGCTGCACACCAGGCAGTCCTCTCAGCCATTCAGTGTCAAGGGGCGGAGATGGCTGCCATCTTGGCTGCTCCCTTTCTTCCCTGGTGGGCTGCATGGCTAGGCTGCAGTGGCCATGAGGGGGAAGCCAGCATTTTATTTTTAGTAGGGGTTTTTTTGGATTTTGTGGCTAGCACCCGATTTCATGATTTCTGTGAAATCTGCAAAATCCTGAATTGAGTAGGTCCCTATGTATAGTATCAGTTCCGTTAATGAATTTTACAGTTTTAAAAGGTAGGGCTAGTATACATAAACTTGACTTCCCTGGCCTCTTATATTCAAAATGTTAAAAGCAGTCAAAACAAACTCAAAATAGTTTCTCCCTCCCTTGCCCATGCATATACCAGTTGAGGATATGCAAATAAGAGACAGTTCTCCATAATCTGACCTTCCATACCAATGGCAGTATGCAAATAAGCAACACAGAGAAGTTGTCATACAGGTGCAGTAAGTGCATCAGGGTCACATAAGTGTTCTATTAAGAATCAAAACAAATGTAAATTAAGCAAACATAGAACAATGGCCTTATTTTACCGTATCTTAAAAAAATAAAATCAACCTTGGACCTGATCAAAATTTATCATTCTATGCAAAATACTAAACTGAGAGAGTATTAACATAACAGGGTTAACCTCTTAAATGTCAGGAAATGTCAGATTGCATGTCTGTCCTCCTTGGAAAAAACTGGGCCTTCAGTGTTTAGTTCTGCTTCTCTGTTTGCTCCTGACTGAAGTGTGAGATCTAAGTAGGGTTTTCAGTAGCTCCCCACTAGCTAGAGAGTATGAAGAGCCTGTTGGACCCTGTCACATTAGAATAATCTTTATTACAGACAGCTGACGTATTAGCAGTTCACAGTCAATATACAACAATGAATGGTTGTAAGTCAAAAAAAAGCTACAGCTGCTGCTCAGTCTGTAAGAATATACTTTATGAAAGGCCTTTAATTTTCCCAGTAGAGTTCCTTATCAAGATGAAAGAGAGTGTCATATATGACCTAAATGCATGTATGGTAACAGAAAATATAAACTGCGATCCCGTAATGTTTCTACAGCACTTTTCACAAGCAGCTCTCATTTAATTTGGCATAGTATTTGGCAATAATTAACCCCGGTTGCATTTAGCAATTGGGAGAGGTGACCCAGAGAGATGAGAAGATAGCAGATCTTTAATTTTTTAGGAATTGTTGAAATATACCCATCCTTGTAAACCAGTTTTCGTACAGTTACAGTCTTCCTTAGCAATGTCCTAAGAAAACCTTGCTTTAGATTTTAAAAGCGTTGGGGTCTCTTCATTGTATGATGTATATAATTCCCATTAAAGTTAATCTGTCAACACCAAATAAAAAAATGCTGTTTCCATTAATGGAAGTAATATGCATGCATGTGAAGGGGAAGGGGATCTGTATGAATAGTGGCAGCATAATGGATAGGAGGATTAAAAGGAGCAAAATGGATTTTTCAGTGTGTTTGTCAGTACTACAGATTCTTTATATATGTTCCGTATGGTTGAGCTCTGGAATAGAAAGGCAGCTTTGGAGCTGCTGGTGAGTTCAGCACTGTTTGGAATCAGTGAAAATTTGGAGGGGAATGGCATATTTAAAAAAATACATATACACCTTTTCTGTTCATGCCCTGAAGTGTAAGTGTATTTAAAAAAAAGTATAAATTTGTTTACAGAGTAGATCCATGTAATTGCTAGAACAATTATATATGACATTCTGTGTTATAGAGATGTGTTCCACCATGACATAGCATCATGTGGACACATCTCCAGTATATCCTACCTGAAGAGACCCAGTATATAGTGTACTTAGCAATTATATTGCATCCAGTGACAAAGGATGAATACAAGCATTGTATTAGATCAACCTCAGCTGATCTAAATGGCTGGGTGAGAAAGCATACACAGGGCTTAAACTACCCTAAAATGGTATGCTCAATCTAAAGCTAGTTCTCATCAGACAAGTTCTCACTTTAGATCGGCATAGGTTAATCTGACATAATTTGGGTTAACCTAACACAATTAATGCTTGCACAGGTCCCCAGCACAGCCCTGGAATTGGAAAAGCCCAGCCACTCACCATAGCCCTGGGGCTGTGCTGCTTTTACTGCCTGACCCGGACCAGGCTACATTCCATGGGGTACCCCATGGGTTTGGAAATTAAGCAGCAGGGGAACGGCAATTATTGCTAGCACCACTCCCTTGTTGCCAAATTTTTGGACCCATGGGGAGCTCTATAGGCCAAATGATGATGGCTCTGTAGGCCAGATGATGATGAATCGGTCATGCAGACTGGAGATTGTAGATCCCTGCTATATATGCACCTGGAAGGAAGTCAGGATACATTTAGAGCTGCACACCCAATAAAATGCCCCAAAATAATCCTTTGGCATCAGGGATCTTGATCACTTACCATGAACAAGGGTGGGGGGAAGTAAGGGGTCTTTGACCTGTGGTCTGTCATCAGCTTTGATATGCATCTCCATTAGGAGTACATGGTGAATAGCTGTCTTGGTCAGATATTCTCCCCACATGCTCCTGTAGTCCTCAGAGATGCAGTAGTCAAACTGGAAAGAGTTTTCAATCTGAAGGATTGGCACAATTCTTTTGACTGCTTAAAATGTATTTTCATTGACAATTTACAGCAAATTCATTTAGTATTTTTTTAAATAATTGGGGATAATTGTATTAACTATTTCCTTGTGTGAGATTTTATAAATTGAAGTTAATAATTAATTAACTTCCAGAATTAGTTCTTGGTCTTTTCATTCAATATGCTAGAATCAAATTCCAGAATCAAAAGTGAATGAATCACTTTTGATTCTGGAATGAAGTTCGTTGTAATTCCTACATTGAAATTGCATCTAAATTGTCTTTTTTTAAATGAAGAAAACACTTGGGCTTTGTCTGCCTTATATAGTTTTATTAGTATGCTGTTTTGAATTATTCATGAGTGACGTAAACAGAACAAATCTTAAGCATGACAGATATCCGTTGAAGATTAATACAAGATCTGTAAAATCTCAAATAGCAGAATGTGGAAATATGGTGTATGGACAGACAGTCGCTGATTGCGGGCTGAGGACAATAGTGTTGCCAGTTTTGTTTTAATTACTGCCTACCAACAAAGTTTCTGATAATAACACATCGCAGTTTGTCTCTTGTTGGTTCAGAAGTAAGTAGCAGACGCTGCTCATTGTAGACTTGGCCAGAAATGAAAGATTTTGATTTACTGGAAAGGAATATTTTTAGAAGTTAATTTTATAGGAAAGTTTTCAACTTTTTAGATATTTATTCCATTTTAGAAGAAAGAAAAAATGCAAACTAGTAGAACTTCTTGTGAAACAGAAAACACGGTTTCTAGCTGGGTCTCGTCTTCTGTTTTTATTTAAAAATTATATAATCTGCGAGGATATTTTGTTTTCTCTTATGAGCATTTTAACGTAATTTAAATCTATGCAGTTTTCCGATACAATACACAATTTACAATATACTCATAAAATCCATAAAGTCCATAAAAATATAAAGATCAGTTTCCATTACTGACCTTGCAGATGTGAAGTTGTAAATAGTAGTCTTATATGGTAAGTGATATTACAGATATCTGTGTGTGGGTGTGCACATGTGCCCCACACACCCATACACTTACTCACTCACCAGTCACTCTATAATATGGAATAAAAATACTTTAACCTTTTCATATCCCATGATATCTATTAATTGGTGAAACCTTAACATGGTGTTTTCTTTCTGTCTTCTTGCAAAGAGTAGAAATTTACAGTACAGTAAATGAGCACTAGTGATGTTTAACTTCTGTCCAATTAAATCCTTCTTTTCTTTTCTCGATGCCCTCACTATATGTTTCCATATGTCAGCAAATGCATTATAGGCATTTCTTGTATATCTAATTTTAAAGACAAGTATGCATTCATTAATATGTTTGAATGCAGTCCATCAGTACTAATGTTATAAGTCCTTTAATGCTCACAAAAGCAATAAGACCTCTCTTACATCCATTTTAATTTGTGATTAAATAAATCTTAGAGAAGAAGATAAATCGGTACTTCAGTTTTCTGGTCCAGGAACCTCTAGTGACTCAGGAGCACTTGTTTGTCCCTGGAGACTTGAGTGGCTTGATTCTGTAAGATACTGAACTTTGGCTCAGAGCCAGCAATATATTTAAGCACATGGATAGTTTGAGCACAGAAGTAATTCTAGTGAGGACTAATGCTATTTTCCATAAATTCAATCAATGTGTTTGCTATGGAGGTGTTCAATTGGGAGCAAGCTCAGCAGACCATCCCTCTCTTAAGATGTGATTACTACTATTAAAAGGCTGGGGATCTTTGGCATGAAAGTTACCTGCACATTTGATTGGTTTTCCATTTTTCCTCCCTAGTTTAGCAGCTACTGAAATGTGTGGATTCCTCAGTGTCCACTAGTTTAAAGGGAAATATTCTGCCTTTTGTAAAGATGAGTGGAGAAAATATGGCTATTCCTTATCTCAAATACACAATTAGAATATGAGCGGAAGAGGCAATGATTTCTGAGGGTGATATCTTTTATTGGACCAACTTTATAGTTGGAGGAGAGTTAGACAAGCTTCTGAAAGCAAGACTGTCTTTTTCAAGTCTGACCAGCACTGTTTGGCTTGTTCCGGTCAGCAGTCGGTTAAGTTCTTACACTTACAACTGTGTTCTTTCAAGTACAAATGGTTGTATTAGAGTCCAGGGATATCATCTAGCACTTGATAATATATGGCTTCATGGGACAGAAAGATAATGCAGGAATCACCCTCAAAGAACAGTAATTTTAAAACATTTGGGATGACTGTGTAATTCCTTATATCCAAATAATATATGGGAATATTTCTTGAGAGAGAATTGTCGAACTTTGTTGGCACTTTTGCACGCACTCTCGTTGGAGCTGACTTGATTAATCAAGCCTGCTGGAGAGTTTTAATTAGAACGCTCCAGCGTGCTGCAAGATCTCATGTATTCAGTGTCCCTGTGTTTCAAAATGGTGGCAGAGGCACTTTAACTAAAGTTGATGAATGAGCTTTAGTTAAAGTGTCCCTGCTGGCATTTTGAAATGCAGGATGCTGAATATACAGGGCGCTGCAGGCATTTTAATTAAAGTAGCTCTTGAGAGTTGCTGTAATTAAAACAACCCCTTCCCCCCACCCCAGGTCACGTGTACAAACACTCTGTGTTATCAACGTGTTTTCAATTTTATGTTGCTTGTTAAATGCATTATTGCACAAAATAGTCCTCTTTTGGCTTCCAACTGAAGAAATGAGCCGCTAATAGAAGAATACGTGGAACAGATGTGGCTTGTGAGACAACATGCAGAAGTCCTAAGTGCTCAACACTTGACTAGTTTCCACAGAGGTTTATTTTAATTACTTAATTTGATTATTAATATTTGCATTGCAATAATGTCTTCAGGCCCAAGTAGGGATCCAGACCACAGTTTTCCAGGCATGCACATGCTACACATATAGAAAACATTTATCTCAAGAGGTGAGTGATTCCATCCATAAACAATATTCAACTGCTTCTTTTTAAAAGTCAAATTATGATGAAATAGACCTGAGGGTATACCATTCAATTTATTATTATAATGATCTGAACTATAAAACAAAGATTCATTTTCCTTCATGACAGCTTTTAATATTAAACAACACACGCAGACCAGGCAAATGTTTTAACCTAGGGGTTTTATTATTTCCACTACCCTAGCATTCTGGACTTCTGCCTCCCATTTATTGATATACTGTAGACCTCATCATGTTAAATCATCATGTTAATTTACCTAATGGGGAAATTATTTTCCTGAGGCCCTGATGCAGCAACCATTTGTAATGCAAGTATATCCCTTTGATTCAATATCTTTGCAGCGAAGGGGAAGCTATGTTGATAAAGGTTTTAAATGTATTATATTGGGTTTGTGCTAATGAGGCTTTATAAGAAAATTAAGTTCACATGGAAACCAGAAAATGTTGCCTAAGCAATGGAGGTAATGATGCTTTGCCTTAGCAATGGAAGCAGTGCATCCGTCTTTGTTTTAAATACTGTTGCTGGATGCAGGTAGAAATAGGTGACACAATTCTAGTCGTCTGTGTTACACTAATACATTTAGACTGCTACTATTAATATATTAAGTCAGATTTTCAGAAGTATATTTTGTACTTGTTTGTACTTAAAAAAAATTGTTTATAACTCTTGTTAAAAATTTCCAGCTACCTAGAGGCAATTCTCAGACTTCAGATTATTACAAGAAGGGAAAAAAAAGCAAAATAGGGACAAAATAATCAGCATACTGCTTTTTACTTTTCTTCTTTAATTGAGCATATTAGTTAAATATTAATAAAGCATAAATAAAATATAAGGTATCAAATTATAAGGTGTAGCATACAAGAAAAGATATATAAAGGAAGGAAAGAAAGAGGAACAAATATATGATTGCACTGCTTACAGCTTATCCCATTGTTTAACTACTTATTGGTCAATCAGCTTTTCATATCATATTCATCACTTTGATGTGTGAGTATTTCAGGTTACACAAAAGTTACTTCCAAAAAAAAGGCATTGTGACAGCTTAAAATTCTCTGTTACTATCGCATCAGTTCAGCAGCCTCCATCCTTTTTGGTCAGTAGTGTTTATTTTGTGCATTCATTTAAAATCTGTCAGATTAAGTTCATGGAGGCTTCGTTGGAAAGGTGGAGAAGAATTTAACTTTATGATAATCAGTTCCAATAATAACAGCAACCGTTGCAAGAAATGGAGATGCAGTTTTGACTCAGGGGACTAAAACTTGGCAGGAAAGCAGGTTCAGACTGGTCTCTATCCTGAAAGAGGCTTATTATGCTTTGTCTGGCTCCTCCATTTGTCACTGACTTGATGATTAAGACACTGAGTCAGTTTCCTCAATGGGAATAGCAAGCTTTTCTCAACACAGCCATCCGCAGAGAGGTTTGAAAGGCACTTTTATTCCGTATGCCACTGCCTCTATCTAGAATGCGTAAACTTTCACAAACCAATCACAAAGTTTAGGCTCCATGGGTGTGTCCACACATTTAGGCAAGTGTGCTTGCAGCAGTTCAAATAGAAGTGGTACAAATTTGAGCCGGGGCTTTTTGCTTCAGCACACGTGCGTGGACATGCACTTTGGTGTGGGGCAAATTGTGCCACTTGGGGCAAAATAACCCTGCCTAGCTCCTCCTGGGTCTGCAGCCAGGGGGAGCTAGAGCCTGGGGTCAGCACCTGTGCTGTCCCTAGCAGTATAAAAAGCTGCCCTGTCCTGGCCCCATCAGTACAAAAAGCTGCCCTGTCAAGTAGCTTAAAGCTACTTGCTCTCAGGAGCTTCTGAGGCCTAGCCAACTGGTCCCTGGGGATACTACCCCTTGTGCCAGCTGGACTGCTGAAGCAGCCCTGAGAGTTCCCTGTAGACTCTACCCACTGCAGCAGTCTGGCAGTGGGGGCTGCTGCCTGGCTGTGACCTCCTGTGCACCTGCCAGACCCGGATCAGGACTGCACAGCCAGTAGAGGCATCTGCTTCTCTGGGCCAGCTGCCAGTGGGCTGTGGCTGCAAAGCTAGCCTTTGTGCAGCACTACTGCCATGTGTACCCCCTTCCTGGCCATCTGGGCAGCTATCGCCTGGAAGATTTTCCAGGTGTGGTGGCCTGCTTTGAACTGTCAAAGCATGTCCTCCTGGCCCCCACTGGCCAGGAGGTCAGCCACCTCCAGCTGGGTCCATGGTGTCAGCTCTGAGCAGGCTCCTCTGCCTGGGTCCTGCCACTTGCCACCCTAGCAGGGATTCTGGTGTTCCCTATTTGAAAACTGAAAAATCCCTGATTAAAAAAATCTCAAAGTCACTCTGTAAAATACCCCCAAATCCATGGTCCTCCACAATTAAAACAAAAGACCACTATATATAGAGAGAGAGAGTGAGAGACAGAGAGACAGCAATCAGTTGGGCAGTGTTTTATTGCTATATCTACAGTGTTAAAGCAATTTGGATGCCTACCAGTGTCTCTATCATCCTAATAAAATGAATTCTAAATACCTATATGTTTTGCTGTTTGCCTTTGGTTTTTTTACCATAGAGCAGTTAGAGCTCCCTATGACCCCTTCACTAACCAGGATATGGAAACAGCTTCCCCTGCAGCTACAGCTCCTGCCAGCAGGTGTCATCCTGTCTGTCAGCTAGGCACACAGCGTGTGTGCTGGGGGGAATGTGGGGTTTGCAGGAGCAGGGTAGGAATGTGGGTGGGGGGATGTGGGTGGCTGTGGAAGGATATGGGGAGCCATGGGGTGTGTGGGTAGGTGTAGGTGGATTGTGGAGGGACTGTGTGGGTGGGGCTGCTCGGGAGGGGTGGCTCCTCTGCCCCACTCAGGGCAAAGACCCCCCCACAGCTCACGGACTGCCCCCCCACAGGGCTGCAGCCCCTCCCAACAGGGGTTACAGCCCCCACAACAGGGGCCATATGGCCCACACAGGGGCTACCCCCTGTGCAGGGCCCACATGCCTCACTGCTTCTTGCTCCCTCAGCCCCCGTAGATTGCTGCCCTGCCGGGTGTCATCCTTCA
>NW_005841829.1:7082175-7082641 GCF_000455745.1 Alligator sinensis
AAAAAAAAAAAAAAAAAAAGCCTGGCACTCACCTCGTGGCAGAGACCCCCCACTGCCTGCGCAGCACAGGGCAGCAGGGCTCCCTTATCAACACCCCCAACCCAGCCCCATCCCTGATGCCCGCCCCCTGCCCAGCCCCAGCAGTCCGGGACCCAAAAAAAAAGCCCCACACTCACCGGCAGTAGCAGCTGCCATGGGGGTCACTGGGGCTTTGCAGCAGAGCCCCCCACACAGCATGGGGCAGCTGGGCCCACCCCCAGCTGCCTGGCACCTGCACTGCCACTGCCCCATCACGTGGGTGCGCCTGGGTTTGGCAGCATGCTGCAAGGCTCCACGTGCTTTTGTGCAGTTGGGGCTGCTGTGGCTGTCACCCAGTCTTGTGCTGCCCCAGAGGGCTCTGTCATGAGGCGTCAGTGACCCCTATGGCAGCTGCTACTGGTGAGTGTGGGGTTTTTTTTTTTTTAAA
>NW_005841829.1:7082685-7107179 GCF_000455745.1 Alligator sinensis
GGGGGTGGGGGCAGCAGAGAAACAAATTTGCAGGGCAGGAAACGTTTTTTGTTTCCGCACATGCCTCATGCAGCATCTCAAAGGGCTTTGAGATGCTGCAAGACGCATATGCCTGCTTGTGTAAATGCACCCCATGTGTGTGTTGCTGCACCTCAAGCAGGCAGGTAACCCCTTCAAATAGCCCTAGTGAGATTTATGGGTGCAAATGGAAGAGGTAAAGGAAGTATCTGTTTTTCACAGCGGGGACATAAGATGCATCTTGAGAACCACTAAAAGAGCGTGAGATGACTTTCTGGAGTTTGGACTGAGTGAGGGTGAATTTATATGGTACACTTAGATTGTACTAAATTTGTGGAAGGTTAAGCAGTGTTGAAGTTAGAACATGCTGTGAGCCATCTTATGTTAAAGTCTAATACGGTTTCTTTCCTGCACGGTTCTGACTTGCACCAGAAGGCTGGTGAGCAGAGAGAGCCATAGCTAAGAGCCAGATAACCTGGGCTCTATACTTGATCTGGGCTGGGGGTGGAGAGCTGGGAGCAATACATCCTGGACTGCGGGAGGATGGCAAATTGCTCTTTTCTCCATGGAGCAGATTGAAGTTACTCTAACATGAGCTAGGTAGCATGGCCTAGAGTTAACCTTCGTAACCTTGAGGCACTCACAGGGCACTGTCATGAGTTAACAAATTTTAACATGTGGACACTTGTGTTGTAAGTGCCCTAACTGTGGTTGAAATGTAGCATGTAAGTTCACCCAGATACGAGAGGCTTGGTAGCAAACTAGCTAACAGAAATTATAAGTCCCACATACCACTTTATTTTCCATTTTCCATTTATAAATAGGGTGACCATACTTCCCGGGCAAACTGGGACGCTCCCAGCTTCCTTAGCTCGGTCCTTGCCAGTTGGTCAGAAGTCCCAGAGCGGAGTCTGGGAAGGATGCAAAGCGGCTTGGTGTGCCAGCCAGGTGGCCAAGTAGGCACCGCTGCTGCTGGGTGGGAGCAATGTGGGCAGACTGGAGGAGGGCTCCAGGGCTAAAGCAGCAGTACCTGCCTGGCTGCCTGCTTCTATACACAATGCTGCTTTGTGCCTTTGTCAGACTCTACTCCAGGACTTCTGACCAACCAGCCAGGACCAAACTACAGAAGCTGGGTGTATCCCGGTTTGCCTAGGACATATGGTCACCCTACCTATAAAGGGAGACCAAGGAGTAACCCAAAAGTAATATACCATGTTGTACTACTACATTGTCCCCTTCTGAGGTCTTTCTCTTTGCTAAGTTGGTCCTTTGTTTTAGGTGAGGTCTGTATGACTGGTAGAATTTTACATTCTTATATCATGGCAAATCAGTTACTGTAGAAACTGTTTTGATTTCATGTGATATATAGTCATGTTGCACCCTATTCTTGTGAATGGTACTAATTTACTAAAAGAAAATGGCACAGAAAACCTACAAGACAGGAACAAATTTTTCCAGAGAATCCACAGTGTCAAGTCTTCTCTTACACTTGTTGCTTACTCTCATTGCAATGTATAAGCTGTCTACATGTACAATATAATGGCATTTTCATTCACACTGCAATTGTTTAATTAAGTTTGTGTCAGCTGTTTAACGTTTAATGGAAATCTGGCACAAAATAACTAGATCAGTTGAAACTGGTATTAAGAGATAGCCAATAAAATAAAGTGCAGTTATCAGTCTGCATGTTTGGCAGCTTGGCACTCTTAAGTGTTGCATTTTACACTTATGGTTTCAAGATCAGCATGATAGGTTGCAGTTAGTGGCATAATATTCTTACAATTTATATTTGCATTAACTACATGCTAAGCTGAACTTGGGAAATGTCCATGTCTCATTATTACTGTTGTGCCACAGTTGTACACCAGTTTGTAAATCAAACTTTATTTTAGGCTATATTATTTTAATACAATAATTTAAATAAAATGCTTATGTATCAATGTATAAAGGAATGCAAAAGAATTCCTTGTATTTTGTGCCATTCATTTACAAACTGTTTTCATTTGAATCAGAAGCTTTGTTCTTCCGTGTTACCCAGAAAAATGATAAGATTTACTGAGGCAAAAATGGAGGATTCTGCCTGGTATGCAAGTCCAAGAGAACTTGCAATTCAGTAAGAAGCCTAGCCTTTGGCTTATCACAATACTCAGCACATACAACCTTTCCTGTCAGAGGAATTGCTCTGAGGCAGTACAGTAGCCCAGGACATGTAATAATGTTGACATACTTGAATCATCTACAGAAGCATTATTAATAATTTGAACAGGCGACAGTGATAGTTTGTTTATCCCCACACTTGACTGCTGGAAAATATTCATGGCTGTAGCTTTGGGTCATGAAAGATTTCAAGAATTACTGAACAGCATGTGGTAGTCTCCAATTAAACCCATGTGATGTAAAGGCTATCTGTGATGTTATATGTGTATTTATGTATGTATGTGTATCTAGTGTATTGAGAATTTGGATGTTATCCATACATACATATCAGATCAATGTTTTAGATGCACACAATTAAGTGTGTACAGTTCTGTACCAGTCCAGGTGTTTTAATGTAGTTTTACCTTGTCAGCAGAAGGGACATTATCGTGAATTTTCAGGGAACATAATTTCCTTTTACAGCTTTATACATAAGCCAGTCCATGCATATGGTTGTCCCATGCATATGATCCTGCACACCACGCACTTGGATCTGGATGTGTGCCCAGCCTTGGACAACAGCATGATATAGTGCACAGGACTACGTTACCTGAGCTGCAGGGCCCCACATGGGAGCAGAAATTGGAACATTTAGTTTCTTGTGTTGTCAGTATTTATTTCTTAAATTTTTATTCCTGTCAATCTTCTGAATTCCTGAATCTTCCTTATGTAAATATTTGAATTTTCTGAATTGAATTTTCTGAAATTTTTTGAATATTCTATGCTAGATAGTTATGAAAGTTAACACAGAATTAATGTGAAAATGCTCTTGACACCTCAAGATCGAAAACTCACTTCACTTTTTTTTTCCTTGTAGTATAGATTTTACACTATGTGCTGAAGGCCAATAAACTGCCAACAGTATGGGGTCAGGGGAAGGGCGAGCTGAAGTGCTCTGGGTCAAGATCCAGGGGGGGCAAGGCGAGAGGGATTTGACGGTGGGGGTCTATTACAGACCCCCCAATCAGGAGGAGGAGCTGGACAGGGAATTTTCAGGCCAGCTTGCGGAGACACTAAAAGCAAGGGATGTAGTTGTCATGGGCGATTTTAATTACCCGGACATCTGCTGGGAGGAGCAGCCAGCCGGGACGGACCGCTCCAGGAGGTTCTTGGCCGAGTTGCAGGACCTCCACTTGATTCAGGAGGTGCACAGTCCCACCAGAGGAGATGCTCTGCTGGACCTGGTACTGGCCGCAGGCGACGACCTGGTAAGAGGCCTCCAGGTTCTTGACCACCTGGGCAATAGTGATCATCGCGTGCTGGAATTCACCATCCAGCGTAGAGTGTCAAGGGCCCGCAGCAAGGTGGTGGCCCTAGACTTCAGGAGGGCCAACTTCAGTGAGATGAGGAGATTAGTGGGAGAGGAACTGGGGTCCTTGAGGGCAGAGGAACTCAGCGTCCAAGAGGAGTGGTCGTTCCTTAAGGAAACGATACTCGGGGCCCAAGGGGTGTCCATCCCGACAAGAAGCAAGGCGGGCAGGAGTGTCCAAAAGCCCCCCTGGCTCACCAAGGGTGTCCGGGAATGCCTGCTTGCCAAAAGGGTGGCGTACGCCCGGTGGAAGGGGGGTGTAATCTCCAAAGAGGAGTATACCTCCTCTGCTCGGGCCTGCAGGCGGGCTGTTAGGAAGGCCAAGGCGGAGATAGAGCTCGGATTAGCGTCCAGGATTAAGGATAACAAAAAGTCCTTTTTCAAATATATTGGGAGGATGAAGAAGGCGCCGGGTAATGTGGGGCCCCTGCAGGATATGCGGGGCAATCTGGTGGTTGCGTCAGAGGATAAAGCGGACCTCTTTAACCAATTCTTCACCTCCGTTTTCTTGTGCAGGGACCGGGACTTCCCTGCTGTGATAGAAGCCGGACGCGAGGGGATCGCCTTCAGACCTCAGGTTGGGGAGGACCGGGTTAGAGAGCTTCTGGAGGGGCTGGACGCGTTCAAGTCAGCGGGTCCGGATGCTCTCCACCCCAGGGTGCTGAGGGAGCTGGCTGGGGTTATTGCAGGGCCCCTGGCACGGCTCTACGAGCGATCGTGGTGCTTGGGCCAGGTGCCAGACGATTGGAAGGTAGCTAATGTGGTCCCCATCTTCAAAAAAGGGAAAAGGGAGGACCCGGGCAATTATAGGCCCGTCAGTCTTACCTCAATCCTGGGGAAGCTCTTTGAGAAGATCATCAAGGAGCACATTTGTGATGGGCCGGCATCCGAGATGATGCTCAGGGGCAATCAGCATGGATTTATTAGGGGGAGATCATGTCAGACCAACCTGATTGCCTTTTATGATCAGGTCACAAAGGCCATGGATGCAGGTGTCGCGGTGGATGTAGTCTTTCTGGACTTCAGCAAGGCCTTTGACACCGTCTCTCACCCCATCCTAATTAGTAAACTAGGCGACTGTGGCATAGATGCCTACACGGTCAGATGGATTGCAGATTGGCTGAAGGGTCGCACTCAGAGGGTGGTGGTGGATGGATCATATTCGACTTGGGGGGAGGTGGGTAGTGGAGTCCCTCAGGGCTCGGTCCTGGGCCCTGCGCTGTTCAATGTCTTCATCAGCGATCTTGATGTTGGGGTGGAGAGCAACCTGTTTAAATTCGCTGATGACACCAAAATTTGGGGGGAGGTGAGCACGCTAGCAGGGAGAGAGAGATTGCAGAAGGATCTGGATAGGTTACAGGGGTGGGCAGACAGGAACAGGATGCGTTTCAATACGGACAAGTGCAGGGTGCTGCACTTGGGTAGTAGGAACCAGCAGCACACTTATAAGATGGGGAGCTCCCTACTTGAGAGCACGGAGGCGGAAAGGGATCTTGGTGTCATTATTGACTCCAAGATGAACATGGGCCGACAATGCGAGGTCATGGTTGGCAGGGCTAACCGGACCTTGTCGTGCATCCACAGGTGCATCTCGAGTAGAGCCAGGGAGGTGATCCTCCCCCTCTATGCGACGCTGGTCAGGCCGCAGCTGGAGTATTGTGTCCAGTTCTGTGCGCCCCATTTCAGGAGGGATGTGGACAACATGGAGAGGGTCCAGAGGAGGGCCACCCGCATGATCCGGGGACAACAGGGCAGACCCTACAGTGAGAGACTGCGGGACTTGAACCTATTCAGCCTCCACAAGAGAAGGCTGAGGGGGGACCTGGTGACCGTCTATAAACTCACTAGGGGGAACCAGAAGGGTTTGGGGGAGACGCTGTTTCCCCTAGCCCCTGCTGGCATAACAAGGAATAATGGGCACAAGTTGATGGAGAGGAGGTACAGATTGGACATCCGAAAAAACTACTTCACAGTCAGGGCGGCTAGGAGCTGGAACCAACTTCCAAGGGAGGTGGTGCTGGCCCCTACCCTGGGGATCTTTAAGAAGAGGCTGGATACTTACCTGGCTGGACTCATTTGAGTCCCGTTTTTGTTTTTAGGGTGAGTGGGTTTTTTTGTTTTTTTTTTTGGGTTGTTCTCCCGCCCTGGCGGGGGGTCGGGCTAGAAGATCTATTAGGTCCCTTCTGACCCTGAAACTATGAAACTATGAAACTAGGGCTCCTAGTGTAAGATGAGGTATAAGTTGCAAAGACTTTTCATTGAGCGTGCCCTTTCCACTAATGAAGTTATCCAGAAATCTAGTATCTCCCTGGACCAAGAGCTATTACATCATCACAACTAAAGCATGTGGCATTATGACATTTAGATCCATATCTGACAAAAAGTAAACCCTTGGTGTGGAAATGCCCTCTTATGTAACTGCTGGTAGATAAGATATAGAAAAGGCATTTTAGACAAAAATCTCCCCTGAGATTAGTCTTTACTAGTGGTACCTGACCTTCCAGCCTAGTGGGCTGGAGAAGTGGCATGGAGTTGATCTGCAGACTGGATCCCCCACAGGTTCAGTGCATGTTGCTTCATGGGTGCCATCCTGTACTCCGTCCCAACCCTGTGCACCTGGAACTGGATATGTGCCAGCTTGACCCCACGTATGCCAGTATGATATAACACATAGGGCCATGTTACCTGTGTTGTGGAGCTTCCCATGGGTTGAGGAAATTTGGCAGCTGGGGCAATTAACACTGCCATCACTGCCTGACCACCACAATTCTGGACCTATGGGGATCCCTGCAGCTTGGATAACCCAGCTCTGTGAACCTGGTCTGGCCCATGGCCATTGCTCTGTATCACTGCCAGATGTCTAGATTTGATGTACAAAAACCCAGAGAAAGGGTTACAACTTTCTTCCATGGACTTTTCTTTTCCTTATATACCAGTCCAGATTTCCACCTATATCATCAGTCAAGATGTTGCCATATGAAGGTTAAATAGCAGTGCTTAGTGTATACCATGCTAAGTTAGCGCTATTTGTGAAAACCTCTTGGTACAATTCTGATCTAATAAGCTCTTATTTCTGCAGGTAGCACTACAAGAATTTTCTTGCTAGCAGCCTGCACCAATCAAAGAAAGCATGCACCCCAGACCCGCAGAATCAGGCAAGATGGCATTGACTGTGTTAACAAGTAGAACAACTTGCTTTTTAACCCTTTAAATTCCTCCAGCTGAATCCAGAGTCACTTTCTCTGTAGAATTATTCCTCCTACCACGTGTGCCTTGGGAAGAGTATATGAGCATAAGCGATCAGATTGAGAGATTGTGGTAACAAATCCCTGTAGGCAATATTCATTTTCAGGTATGTGACTGTGGTATGAAAATCCATTGAAATTAAATTTAATAAAATATAGCTATATCAGAGATACTGAGTTTGTCTTTGAAAACGATCTTCCCATTTTCAGCCCATGTACCTTTATGGCTGCAATCACAAGCACAAATGTTGGCAGTCAGATACATTACGTACTTAGATGTCTAAAGGCCTTCATTAGCACCTGAGGACTTAAATGAAACTTTATTACTGCAGAAGTCTTAAACTAGTCCCTTGGCCCATTGTGAAGATATAAATTTCATTGCTAGTAAATAATGCATGCTTCCCTGGGACATTTTCCAATACATCCTTCATAAGCAGTTGCTATAGTTTCCTCTCTCAGCTGTGATTTTTCCACCCTTTTATTGCTTAACTAAAAATAGATTTTGGCATCAATATTTTCCTCAGCCTGAGCATATTTTTTTTACAAGGTTTTGGTCCTTTAAAGAAGCTGATGAACATTTTGATTGATACTGTATTTGCCAGATATTTGTAAGCTGCTTTTTCACATAACACAGTAAGGTGCAATGTAGGCTGGTGTATTATTGGTTTCTTTGCCCTCGTCACATTTGTTATCCCTCATTTCATTCCACTAAGCACTAATTAATACTTAGGATCAGGGTGGCTGCTGCTCCAGTGAAAGTATAGTGCATGGGAAACAAAAGAATGAATTATGCTTTGAAAAGAAGTCAGATAGTGAAAAATGATTACAGCCTTTGTAATCATAGGTTTTCAGAGCAGCAGGTTCAATTTTGCACCACTTCAAGAAACTGTGGCTTGTAAAAATACTTTTTAGAAAAAAGACAGTAAAAAGGAATTTGAAGTACATTAAAAAGAACTGTTTTTAAATATGCTATCTGGAAATGCTTAGTCTTGAGAATAGTTTAAATTATCAAATCATTTTATAAAACAAAAATAAATATTGACTAAAAATACAGCAAACATGATGCACTGTTTCCACCCAGCTATGTGTCTTTGCTGAAGATTCTGGCACCTGATCCAGCTTCTATTCAAGTTTGGCTTTGACTTCAGTTAAAAGCTCTACATAAGGAAGAGTAAGGTTTACAGAATCAGTAATGTTCAGTATTCACAGCCAGAGGGCCCAAAGAGTTCAGAAAGGTCAAAGGCTACACTTGGAACATAAACTCTGTCTTATTTCTGCTTCCTCTATTCCTCTAGGGCAATGTAAAGGAAACAGTTATCACTTGTACGTAAGCTTTCTTCTTGGAATTCCTCCTACATGGGTGAATACCAGGGATCCTGGTTATCTCTGTTTAAAAATTGAAAATTCTCTGATAAAAACCACAGATTCTCTGATTAAAACCCCCCAAATCGGTGATTAAAATGAACACCACTGTGTGCGCATGTGTGCATGTGTGTATAGGTATCAATTGAACACAATGTTTTATTGATACATTTACAATTTTAAAGCAGTTTTTAAGCCTACCAGTGCCTCAATCACCATAATAAAATAAATTTAACAAACATATATTTTGGGGTTTGATTTTGGGTTTCTTATCATGGAAAATCAGAGCTCTCCCTACCCGCTTTGCTCACCAGCAAAGAGGTCCAGGTCCCTCACTCCAAAGCCATAGCCCCCCCACCTGTTAGTGCCCCTCACTCCCCATCCGCAGCTGCCGGGCTCTACTGGTGCTCCTCGCTCCCCACTCACATCCTCCCAGGTCTTGCCGGTGCCCCTCACTCCCCACCCAGAGCCACCCTACCCCCCCTCATCCCTGCCAGAGAGGGCCCCCAGCTGCCAAAGCTACAGGGCCGGGGCCCGCACCTGCCTGTGGGAGGTGGCGGCTGCTGCAGCAGAGTGGAGTGCGGAGCCCGGCTCCCCCTCCCCCATGGGCGGCACGGCCAGCGCAGAGCCCATGGTGGGGGTTGTAAGCTGCCCACTGTGGGCTCGGGTCTCCCTGCCCTAATGTGCTCCTCCTGGGGCCTCCATAGCCCAGCCAAGCAGATCCCAGTGTGGCAGGGCAGGGCAAGGCAGAGAAGCTCCTTGCCACCACTGGGAGCTCTGGGCCACCATGGCAAGGCACCCCCTGCCCGTGTGGCAGTAGCGAGTAGCACAACTCTGTGCCACTGCCCCTGTTGCTGCTGGGCAGGTAGGAGGTGCCTCGCCAGGGAGGCACAGGGCTTGCAGTGGCAAGGAGCTTCCCTGCTCGGCCTTGCTATACTGGGTACCACCTGCTGGGCTGCGGAGTCCCCAGGGGGAAGGCAGCAGGGAAGGGAGTCAAGCCTGTAGCGGGCAGCCTGTCCCCACTCTGCACACGATCTGTGGGGCACATGGCTCCCATGGCCCCCTGGGAGTGTGTGCAGTGGCGGGGAGTCAGCTCCTCCTCCCAGCTGCCCAGATGAGATGCCCACAGCTCCATCCCACTCACTGCCAGAGCCCTGCAACCACACATTCTAGCCCTGGGCTCCAAGCCCCACACATCTCCCTGGCTGGGCAGCAGCCTCAGCCCTGCTCAACTCCCTCCCTGCCTCCCTTCCTATGGGGGCCTCAATTCCCCCCTCCCCCTCTTCCGGCTAGATTTTCCTGCTGGGAGTTGCTCTCCAGGCTGCCTGCACATGGACATGCCACCCCCTGCCTGACTGTCCTTCTTTTGCTCCCGCAGCCCCTTGCAGGCTGGACCTCTGCCAGCCTGCAGAGATCTCTTTGCAAAAATGGAAAATCTGCATGTTTCTCTATTAAAATGAAAAAAAAAAAATTTTCTGTGTTAAAAGGGAAAGATAATCTGTGGGGTTTTTTTTCTATTTTTCTGTGGGAAACAGAAAACCCAGATCCCTAGTAAATACTCAAGAAGTTCAGAGTCAGTATCCATGTCTACATGCAGCATGGGGGATGACAGCGCAAAGTATAGGGATGGTTCTTGTCTTGGTTGTAGCTCACTGGTGGATGGTATCTAGGGAACTGTTGCTAGCTGATGCAAGTTAAAAAAATCCTCCCAGGATTTTCACTACTTCTGTGCCTCAGGCAGAGGATCAGAAAACCATATTTGGCTGCACTTCCTTTAAAAAAAAAAAAAAAATTCTCCTCTTCTCAGACTCAGGTGACCGAGTCTTCTTAGGTGTTACCCTAGGTTCAGACAGGACCACCTGAATCCTACCTTCTCCTTGGTGTCTCTGCATTGTGAGCATCTCCCATCCCTCTCCTATTAAGGCTACTTAGCAGTTCCCAACTTACATCAGAGCTGTTTCTGAGGAAACCGTCTCTCTCCCCCTAGAAACAGGGAGAAGGAAATGGAGTTGATTCAAGTACTTTTTGTTAAAGTCAGAGCTAGATCTGGAAACACACTTTCTGATCAACATCAATTGCAAATTTCCTTCTTACACATTCACCCTGCAGTGCCAAAAGTGGCTTCCAGGATGCAGATTGACGAATACTTACTTAAAACTTTGCTGATATTTCTTGGGTATATTTCTCTGTATTAAAAAAGTAAGGGAGATGCATTTCTTTTTCCAATGTAGTGTTCTCATATAAATCCAACTGGGTAAAATTGGAGAATGGGACTGAACTTTACTGACTGTCCTGAGCTACCAGTTTTATTGTAGCACTTTGGTCTCCCCTCCTTGTAGGACTACAGTTGAATTGATAGGTTCTTTTTCTTTTTTTATATTATCTTAATGAAGATGTTGCATGGGTGAAAATCTCAATAAACAAAACTGGTAAGTATATAATTTTCACATGAAAAAGAATGTTCAAGCCAGCAATTTGTGTATACTCTTATTCCAGCCCATATATTTGTGCACCGTGTGTATCTTTTAGAAATGCTACATTTTACAGTATTAGAATTCAGCTGTTGGAACTGATCATTTTAACTGAGGCTGTTTCCTTCTCACAAGAGGGTTAAGGCTTATCTTTAAATTGACAGGATTTAGCTTTGCCATCATTTGAATGTTGGTTACTAAGGTTCCTGTATTTGTCAGTAGCTGAATGTAAATTTTTAAGACTTTTGTCAAAATTACATTAAAGCTCAGGTGAAAAGCACAGCCTTCTTAATGGCATCAGCAGTAAAATTTTCATTGTATGAATTATTGCACAGATTTGTGTCATATATCAATTACACAACAGCTGGATTTCCTTTTAAAAATGCCATTATATTCTTGAGAGGCAAGGAATTCTTAGTTTGAATTCTTAGAATTCATGTTTTACTGGGCCAGCTATGTAGCTGGGACAAATTTAGACAGGCTTTTTTATGCAAGACATTCTTTGTCAAGTTGACTGATTTCTTGATACAATTCACAGTTACCTAGCACTGATCATACATTAGGTGCATATGAGTTATGAGTCCATCTCGGACTCATAGATTCATAGATTGTTAGGGGCTGGCAGGGACCTTGCAGATCATCGGGTCCAGCCCCCCCGCTCTAGGCAGGAAGACAACTGGGGTTAGGTGACCCCAGCAAGGTGAGTGTCCAGTCTCCTCTTGGAAACCTCCAGGGTAGGTGACTGTACCACCTCTGGAGGGAGTTTATTCCTCAGTCTGGACACCAAGACTGTGAAGGAGTTTTTCCTGGTATTAAGCCTGAAGAAGCCTTCCAGGAGTTTATATCCATTGGTTCTGGTCTTCCCTGGGGGTGCCCTAGTGAATAGTTGTTCACCGAGCTCCTGATGCACTCCTCTGATATAATGGTAAGCTGCCATCAAGTCTCCTCTCAACCTTCTCTTCTTTAGGCTAAAGAGGCCTAGGTCCCTCAGCCTTTCCTCGTATGGCTTGTCTTGCAAGTCCCTAATCATACGGGTGGTTCTTTTCTTGATCCTCTCAAGTTTTTCCACGTCCTTATTGAAGTGCAGTGCCCAGAAGTGGATGTAGTACTCCAACTGCAGTCTCACCAGTGCTGAGTACAGTGGGAGTATCACTTCCTTAGTTTTACATGAGTTGTATCAGTTGATGAATGCCAGTGTGTTGTTTGCCCTGCTGGCCAGCGCCTTCCACTGATGGCTCATATTCATGCGATTGTCAGTCATTACCCTTAGGTCCCTTTCAGCCGTGATGCAAGTCAAGCTGTCACCACTGAGTCTGTAAGTATACTGAGGGTTGTTTGCCCCCAGATGGAGCACCTTACACTTGGAAGTGATAAACTTCATCTGGTTCCTGTCTGCCCGACTCTCAAGCCTGTCCAGGTCCACCTGTATCTGCAGCCTATCTTCTGACATGACCACATTGCTCCATAACTTGGTGTTGTCCGTGTACTTGACCAGCAAGCTTTTCATTCCCCCATCCAAATCATTGATAAAGATGTTGAAAAGCACCGGTCCAAGCAGGACCCCTGAGGGACACCACTGGCCAGGGTGACACAGATCCGTTCATTAGAACTCTTTGGGTCCTACCATGCAGTCAGTTTTCCACTCGCTGAACTGTTGAACAACTGAGCCCACAATATTCCAGTTTTCCCACAATGATATTGTGGGATACTAGATCAAAAGCCTTTTCAAAGTGTAGGTATATAACATCTACCTTGTCTCCCATGTCCAGGTGGTGAGAGACCTGGTCGTAGAAGGAGATGAGATTGGTAAGACAAGACTTACCCGTGACAAGCCATGCTGGCTGTCATTCAGAATCTTACCTTCCGTGAGCATATCGCACATAGATTCTTTAATGAGATTTCCTAGGATTTTCCCTGGAACAGAGGTTAGGTTGATTGGCCTATAGTTGCCATGAGCCTATAGGCTGATTGGGCTGATTGGCCTATAGTTGCAATGAGCCTATAGGTTCATTGAAAAAGGTGTCCAAAACTTTGCTAACTGAGAGGAGACATGTTTTTAATCAGATTTGTTTCAAGCACTTTGTATGGTGACCTTTTTTTCCGTAACTAATATTTAACAGCAGTAGGCGGGAGAAGAATTCTTCGCTAAAGAAATCAGTTTTCCATTATCCTTTCAATTACAGGTTGCACATTCTCACTTACAGAGGAATGAAAAAAAATCTTTGTCACCACCCTCTCCTCCACTCCCCTCAAAAAAAAAAGAGAGAGAGAAAAGTAAAAATAATAATAAAAAAGAAAACCAAAATGTATTCAGTTTCTTCATTGCATTCATTGTCTGGTTTTCTACCTGCCGGACTATCCAGATGGTGTGGAAATTCAGGCCCTGATCCTAACCCCTCTGAAATCAATAGGAAGCCTCCTATAAATAGCAGTGGGCTGTGGGTTGAGTGCTTTAGAACTGTAGCTTAACTAAGGTCAGGTGGCCAGGGCACTAGTCTCTGGCTCAACCTAGCAGAAGTGCACCAATGGCTCTTACAAAAAACTAGAACTCTTGGTTCCAAAATGATACCTTTTATTAGACCAACTGGAAAATGGCAAGAAAAGGACCATTTTCTTGCCATTTTCCAGTTGGTCTAATAAAAGGTATCATTTTGGAACCAAGAGTTCTAGTTTTTTGTATGTCTTTTTGTCTTAGACCAACACGGCTGCCAAGTACACCCCCAATAGCTCTTGACACTGCACTGGCTGCCCAGCTGCTGCCTTGTGTGCCACCACCACTTAGGGTGCAGAACTGCCCAGAAACAGCTCTGCCTCAGAACATAAAAAAATCTTGCACTGGTTTCTGTGAGGTAGGATTTCAATTAGGCCATGTATGAAGGCTGTTGGAGGACTGGATAAGGGATCCAGTGATGTTGCAGGCAGGAGGGAGGGATCAGTGGGCATGGGTTTAATTCCTAGCTCACTTAAAGAATGCCTGTGTTATTCAGGAGAATTCACTTAAGGCTTGTCCATACTGATGACTGTGAAAGCTAGGCCAGACCTACACATGAAATTTAAATGACCAAATTAAAATAACAGTGCATCTTGCACAAGAATGCAAGCTTGTGACTGGGACCGTGCAAAATAGAGTAATCCCAATTGACTTCATCTCCTATGCTAGTTGTAAATGTCCCCAATGTTTTATTATGCTAAATCAGTCATAAATATCTGCAAATCCCTATGTGACTGCACCCTGATTGGCACATTCCCTCTTGATTAAGGCACATTTCTCAGAACAGGCATTCAGGGCATCTATACACATACTTTTTTTCCAGCAACGCACCAGAGATCCACCGCCTCAGAGCAGACTTAATTATTCGATTAATCAAGTCTGCTCTGCATGCAAGCTGAGGCAAACTGTACCACACCATGTGCGGTTGTATAAGTTGAAATATGCTTCAGTGCACACAAAATGGTGGTGGTGTGCTTTTGAACTAAAGCACCTCCAAGGTGTTTTAATTCAAAAGCGCGCCACTGCCACTTTCTCAGTGCTGATGCGTATTTTGCCACTTATACAACTGCATGCGTTGCAGTGCTGGATGCCGGCACTGCGATGTGCACTTGTGTAAAAATGCCCTCTGGGGTTTTGCAAAAGTCTCCATAAACCATCACTGGTACAGACTATTGCTAAAACAGCTACCCCAAACTGTCCTGTGATCAATGCAGACTATTGTGAATTCTGCCCCTTTGTTAAAACAATTACCCAAAGACAGCATCCTGTGTTCAGTGCTCCAAAGTATTCCATTCAGTCAATCAAGATCCATCCCATTGGATTGAAGTATAACCTCCGGACTAACCAAAAACTTGCAAAAGCAAGTTTCATACCTACATACTCCAAAACAGGATCCAAGCAGTTAGCAATTTCAATGTGATGGTCCTTTCCTACCTGCTTTTGTTCAAACTTTAATCAAACAGCTATCAGAGAGGAATGCTTTGAAGCTATACAATTGAACTGTATAAGAACGAAACAGAGTTGTCAGCAAAGTGTGCCCTCTAGGAGGGACAGAGAAATTCTTCTGCATCCAGCTTTTCATTCCAGGCCACGGATCCACACTCAGTGAAGGCTGTAAAGACAAGAACTGCTCCCTGCCTGCATGGGTGAGAGAAGTTTTTGCAGCTAAAATATACTCGGACTTTTGTGATAGCTCTTTTACTGAATATTGGGAAGGACTCTTTTTCTGTCATTTAATTTTATAGCTCATTTGTGGTATTGTTATAAAAGCCTTTCTACCATGAATGGAACAAGGTTTCATATCAGTTCTTAACTGCACTAGGTTTGAATCCCACTCTTGACAGCAACACAAACCATAGTAGTGGCAAGTCTTGACACCAAAGAGCATGTCCTGCTCACCTGAGTCTGCAAGTACTCTGGACCAGGAGTTCACAAAAAAACATCTCTGGGTTCATCTCCAGCATCTGCTCTTGAGTGCTGTCTCTCCAGTAGTCTTGAGCGCAGGTGCTGGGGACAAAATAGGGGTAGCTTTGCTCATTTATTTCTTAGTTTGGAGCACATGAGTGGACTCAGGTCTGTAAGTCATGCTTGATCCCCATCCTTGCATGGTTTTTTTCTTTGTGCCTCAGTTCCTATTGTAATCTATAACATAGAAATAATAGCATTTCCCAGTTTTACTGGGGTGACATGAAGATGCATGCATCAAATATTGTAATATGTTCAAATACTATGGTGATATAGGCCAAAAAAGTATGAGGGAGAAACTTCCATTCAAACAAGCTAATTCTGCCTTTGACCCCTTCTCAGTCCCTCAGACTGGTTGCTGGAATGAAAAATTACCTCTAATTGATCAGTACACTTGTGGATTATCTGTAGCTTTTGTTCAGTTTTAGCTTTCTGTTTTGTATGTTATTTATTTTATGTACAGGCAGGCCTCGGACTTACGACATAATTGGTTCCTGAAAACTGCGTCTTAAGTTAAAACGTTGCAACTCAGAACTATTTTTCCCATAGAAAACAATGTTATAAATGGGGATTAGTTCCTGAACCAATGCCCGATACCCTATTTTCACCAAAAATAACCCAGAATTTTGTACTCCTTCAATTATAGATGAATAACATAGCTACATTAATGTATTTATATTGTAAATAGCAATCATATTGATTTGGAAGGACTTCTTTGAGGTGACTTTGCTGGACTTTTTGAAGGGCTCTTGGCTGGAGTCTTCTCAGGAATCCTGGCTGCAGGTTTTTCTGGAGTCTTGCCTGCTTTCTTAAAGAAAGTGTCCAAGGAAGTTTGGACAGATGTTCTCCAGGGAGATGGGTGACGCAGCGAACTTGTTCGCTGACGTGGCATCACATCAGATCAAGCATTGTAAAGTCGAAACTGACATCAGGGTGTCAATTTATAAACGGTGTAAGTGCAAAACATTGTAACTTGAAATGTTGTAAGTCGAGGACTGCATGTATATACTTCGCTTCCCAACAGTGGCTCAGGGCAGTTTACAATAAGAGAACAGAAAAACTCAGAATAATTTATAAAACAGGAGAACGATAGGAAAACAAAACAACTTACAAGGGAACTTGTTATTATGTGCTGTGATGCACTTACTTTAACTGTTTTTATGATATGATGTCCTAGGTTTTTTCCTACCAGACTTCCAGGCTTTGATGTTCATCGTTTGGCCCTTTGTCTTCTGTAGGCACAACCATTCCCAAGGAAGAACTTTCACTTTTAAAAAGTCCCAAGATACACATTATCTTGCAATGGGGTAGGTCGGCATTGGGAATTTAAGTGACACAGTAATAAATGTCAGTTTTCCACTTGGATAACTTCCAGCCTCTAAGAACTCAAATCCCTCATGTTGACAACATTGGTAATATCAGGAATTAGACAAAGAACGTGAAACATTCTACTCTCATTCATGCATTGGAATTGGAAGGGATCTCTTAAATTCAATGGTGTCAGTCTACATTATGACTCAGGATACAGTGTAACTTTGCATCTGTTCTTATGGCATCTTCCTCTGAAAAAGCTTTGGTTTATCTAAGGAAACATCTATAAAAATGTGCAGCTTTCTTAGTGCAACATGAAGCCAGTGTTTACATTCAGTGCTGTGGTAGTTCTGCAGATATACCCTTTTCTGATGGCGTCTAGTCAGATTGTAGCAAGCTTAGGTCATTGCACCTGTTCTGCTGGAGGGGCCCGTTATTACATCTATCTCTGCATGTGGAATGTTAGTGTCAGAAAATTGAGTGAAGCTTTATTTGAACTGACACATTTGTTCAGACATAACTCTGTGAAGCTTTAAGCATTGTGTCCCTTAAAAGACTTGTAAGAGTTGCTTGGTCAGGAGGGAGGGAGGTATGTCCATGGGGATAGAAACAGGCTGATTAATCTAAAGGTAGACAGGAACTGAATATAGCCTGAAAATAGCCTGAATGTAGCCTGAAAATATTGTCTGCAAGTGCCATCCTACTTGTATGTCTTCACAAAGCACATCATTAGATGGTGTGACTCAAGCTTTCCATTCTAGCTATGCCAGTTTACAGCATTTGGCCCCGGGTGTCTTCCCTCTCTGTCATCCTCTGGAACTTGGGGAATACATTTATTTATTCCACTGACTTCTGTGTTACAAGTAGAAAAGTGGCATGCATCAAGGGAAATGCACCAATCTTGCTGGACTCTGAGTTGTCATCACAACCCATCATGCATAATCACATTTGCCTACTTACACTTCTGGAACAAACTGAAAAGTCATGTTTGCAGTTTCAAAACTATTGAACTGTGCTACATGTTTATTAATGTGTCTTAGACATAGATTCATAGATGTTAGGGTCGGAAGGGACCTCAATAGGTCATTGAGTCCGACCCCCTGCATAGGCAGGAAAGAGTGCTGGGTTCAGATGACCCCAGCTAGATGCCTATCTAACCTCCTCTTGAAGACCCCCAGGGTAGGGGAGAGCACCACCTTCCTTGGGAGCCCGTTCCAGACCTTGGCCACTCTAACTGTGAAGAAGTTCTTCCTAATGTCCAGTCTAAATCTGCTCTCTGCTAGCTTGTGGCCATTATTTCTTGTAACCCCCGGGGGTGCCTTGGCGAATAAAACCTCACCAATTCCCTTTTGTGCTCCCGTGATGAACTTATAGGCAGCCACAAGGTCGCCTCTCAACCTTCTCTTGTGGAGGCTAAAAAGGTCCAGTTTCTCTAGTCTTTCCTTGTAGGACTTGGCCTGCAAGCCCTTAACCATACGAGTGGCCCTTCTCTGGACCCTCTCCAGGTTATCCACATCTCTCTTGAAGTGCGGTGCCCAGAATTGCATGCAGTACTCCAACTGCGGTCTGACCAGCGCCTGATAGAGGGGAAGTATCACCTCCTTGGATCTATTCGTCATGCATCTGCTGATGCACGATAAAGTGCCGTTAGCTTTTCTGATGGCTTCGTCACACTGCCAACTCATGTTCATCTTGAAGTCCACTAGTTTAGTACTTCCTTAATAAAGTACTAACTAAATGTGCAGTATCTAAAGTTACTGCACAGTAGTGCCGGTGCATAGTTATTTAGTGATGCTTACTGCGCATTAGCCTAATAACACTGCGCAGTAGGCTATTAGCAGGTTTGTGTCATGATATGCTACTGTGCAGTGTTATTAGGTTAATGCACAATAAGCATCTCATATAGACGTGCCCACTGAGTCCTTATTCATGTTCACCCCCTTTAATTTCAGTGGCCATTTTTGTAAATAAATATGGATGAAACACAGAGGAAGAGCCTTAGGAGTTTTGCCCTATGTTCATACAGGAATTGCTGCACTTTGAGATGCAGCTGCAGCAAGAAGGGGAGGGCATATGCTAATGGGAGCAAAAAAAAAAAGCATAGAATATCACAATGTGAAGGGGAGAGCAAGGATCTGAGGGGTAATGCCTGCAATTACAAATGGAGCTGGGGAATCTTTGCTATCCATCTGAAAGACACCCCATCAAGTAAACTGTATAGAACATGGTTGAATAATGAGGGCTGAGTTGACCCTAGAAATTTGGAATGTAAAACTAAAGGATAGTCTAGGTTTTTAAACTTGACATTTATGCTCTTCTAGCTGGTACAAAATAGTGAAATAAAGAAATGCATCTTAGATAACAAATGTTGTAGTAATAAATTTTCCTCTTAGATACAGTTGTATCAGTGTAACTGAAGGAGAATTTAATTCCTTTAAAGGAGCTGATTGTGAATTAGCCACTGTTCCTCCCTTTAGTTTTTAGAGTGCAGGTTACTGGAATAATAATTGATATGCTGTTGGAGAGCTTCTGGCTAGCTGCTGGCCTGCCCAGAAGATTCGCTGAAACGAACTGCTTCTCCTAGTAAGCATCTACAGCGCTGGCTGCATCGTCAGTACATTTTCTAAACACTTAGAAAGGATAAGGGAAAAAATATGTTGATAGTGCCTTGTGAGAAAATGATTGGCAGAATTAACTTTCCCTGTGATTTCACAAATATAAAGCTTTCACCCTTTTATGTTAATTTTTAATTGGGTGGATTTATAACTTTTATAAATAGATCCCAATTGCCTTGAGAGCATCTCCTTGGAGAATGTAGGCTGGGGCGTTTCATCCAAACATGAACAGAGCTTTCAGCATTTACTTCAGTGTGGTGCTGCCGGTTTTGACGGTCCCTCAATGACAGTTAGAAGGCATTTTCATATGTCCGGTGAATACATTAAGGAGTTTGGAGAGCTGCCTTCCTTTCCTTTTATCCTTTTTTCCTTTTCCCTTTTAAGCATGACTTTTAAGAAGTAAGCTCTGCTGTCTCTCCCCTACTCTGAAGAAGGCCTCCTTGCTGAAACCTCGCCTCTCACATTGTGTTCTGGTCATGTTTATTTTATTAACCCCCTTCTTACTTTGGCAGCACACTCAATGACGTAGCACCCAGGGCACCTTTCCAGACTATGAAATTTTACAAGCAATACACAGTGGAAACATTTACAAATCAGTTCCAAGATACATATACACTGGGTGCACATATTCAGAGGTAAATGTTCGGAGCGGTTTGTTAGGTTTCAGTTTGCTAACTCATAAGTGATTCTGTTCACATATCCACGGAGGAGTGTTTCTGTCTGCTTTCCAAGGGACAGCAGGTTCCAATTGGAAATTAACCAGCCATTTTCATACCTCGATACCGCCTCCGCACCCTCCTCACCTCCAAAAGGTGCTACCAGACTCCTTGAACTCTAGGATGCGATCTGTTGACAGAGAGAGAATTTGCAGACTGACTTAGTACTGCATTTGCTAGTTTGTTGTTGCTGTTTAATCATCTGTTAAAGTGATTGGCTGCTCCAGGTTTAAGGTGCTGACTGGGCATTCAGCCTGTTTAATCTCTTAATGAGATGGTTTCCTGTTGCTTTGGTGAATCACAACTTTTGTTGAAGAGACAGGGATGTCCTGAAGTTCTTTGCTGAATTAATAGGTCTTGTACTTTTAGATTCTTCTGATCAGGAGAAACTAGAGGCCTTGTGCCAGTGTGAGGATTGGGTGTAATTACTATGAAAAGTAACACTGCATTCTTCACCAGGGGAAAATGATCCTGTTTCCTTTTTTACCAGGTCAGAATTTTTTTATAGTTTAAAATTTGGTTTTATTGCTTGTTTTAAATGCATTTTTAAAATTGCAGTTAAGTTATTGACTTGAATTAGCCAAAATTTACTTGTTTTTATAGTGGTTATAGGGTGGTCAGATTGCCTTGAAAATACATTTTTGCTCATCCGTAATGTGATTTCCAGGATTGAACATAGGTGGGATCAAATGAAAACCCTGTATGAAAAAAAAAGACTTTGAGGGAGGTTATAGTTCCAGGTTTGGATCTGAACTTTGTGCATTAGATTGTTGATTTTTTTAAATAGGCTGAACCCAATAACCAGTATCCAAAACTGCATTTTGCTTTTGTCTCAATTAAAATTTTGAGCCCATTTCTTGTGTTCAGCTTGGGAAAACTGTTCTATACTTGGAGAAACTTATAAGTACCCATGAAATTTTAGTCAACAGCCAGTGAACAGGATGTTCCTTTTCTGAGAACGACACTGGCAATTTTTCAGGATCCGATTGAACTAATGGCAATGAACACAGGGGTGGAGAGACAGAAGCAATGTTTTTCTGGCACAAGATTGCCCATAAGTTAATTTAAATCCATCAGTGGTAAAGCAAAATGTAGCAGCATGTAAATACACCCTTCCTTATTGTCAGAACACAGTAATCCAAGTTGATTTGTTCAGCTGCAATCCATCGTGACATGCAGCTTCACCACAAGGGCTGTGTTGTGATTCCAAAATAAGTTCAAAATAATGGACAGTTTGTAAGAATGGGAAATAATATTAGGAAAGCTTGGTGTATTTGAGATATATATATATTTTTTAATACACAAGAATTGTTATTCCAGGCACATGGTAGAATTTTTTTTTAGGTTGAACATTGAAAGGCTGTGTAAGATTCTGGTGCCCAGAAAATTTGAAATAAGGTATCCTAGGGTCAAAGACTAAGAGGCATTTGGTGATAAACCCTTTGGATCAGTGACTTCTATTTCATTCTGTTTGGACAGCACCTTCCACAATGGGATATTAGTCTAATATTGTAATAGTATTATTAGGAATAATAATAATTATTATTATCACCCCATCTGTAAGTCTTAATCACCTTGGAATTTATTATTCTTCAGCGTACAGCCAGCATACAATCATAGTTTGTAAGTATTGTATGTTAGCTTTCTATTCTAGCTTTCAGAATACTATGCTTGATCTGAGCCTTCAAGAGGCTGAGAACTAAATACAAATGCTGAAATAGCTGAGTAGCAGGCTGGCAGAAAAGGAATGTGTAGGCATGTCCAGTATTATAATCTTCAAGTCAGCATGCACTGGGAATGGTATGAAGTTAATCATGGCTTTTCCTAAAACAGCAAGACACCTTTAAAACAAAAACAAAAAAAAAAGAGAAAAAGCTCAGTTGATTTAATTGGAATTCAAGCATATGTAATCATGGCTTCAACCCTGTTGCAAAAGGAAGAAAGAGTACTTTCTGCTAATGATCCCTCTCTGATCATTAGTGAATTTCTGGGACTAGTGCTGTAAGGAGAACATCAGCTCTGATGAATGTGGGAAGGTGGATCTTGAAAGTCTTCCTTGGAAAGAACAAGTAAATAACATATTGGTCCCAATTTGTGATCAGCCTTCACATGTTGCAGGCAGTCCAGATGGAATGCACAAAGTCCAAGTAATTTCCCCATTTTGGCACTTATGTGCAAGTTAAACCTGCAGGAAAATGGTCTCAAAATGCCAAATATTTAGACTAAAAGCAATCCATGTTTAATTAAGAATGCCATAGCATTTTTCATTTCCTTGTTGTGGGTAGGTTTTGCAGTACATGTGTTAGAGTAGGATTACCCAAAGATAGAAGCCATTATGTGCTGCAAAGACATGTAAATAGACAAATTCTTCCCAAAACACAGGGGTGTTGCAAAATGTTTATGTCTTCTATGCTGCATCCATCTGCAAGCAGGCTCCATGGCAAGCCTTCCTTTTGGTCTTACTGTTTTCCTAAATTAAAACGATATCAAACATACCTGTTATCGCTTGCTGCAACTACATATAAGGTCACAATTAGAAGAATATGATGTAAAAGTTCAAGTTTATAGAAACAAATGAGTTTGCATAATAAACAAGACAAATTTAATGGCAAAGGGAGTGACCCCCAAAGATAAATTCTATGAGCCATGATGTACAGAAACCTAATGGCCCCACATAAAGACGTAGCAGGGCAGCTCTGAATCCCCAACAGTCATGACGCATATGGTAGTGCTGGCTATGGCTACCACAGTGCCAGTGGTGGACAGTCATGGATTCAGTGGTAGTTATTTTGGTGCCCAGGGCTGCTGCCCTAGTCACCCCATATCTATTACTCTACTGATCATAAGGTCATTTATAGAGGGTTCTAGGCTCTTTTGACCCTTAGACTTGCTAGGTCTTGCATGTGACCATAGCAGGCTTTATAAAATAAATTGTGGCTTGAAATAATCTACCACCAAGTTGGGAATCCCAAACCACACTCCTCCAAATACAAAGTAAATTATTGTTAATAATGTAACTCTTCTGACAGGATACCTGTCCTTTTCCCAAGTTAAACCCAAGCTAAAGCTTCATATGGACAAGTAGAACCAACATAGGGAATAACTGATCTCTGCACAGTGAACTGGCAGTCCTGATATATAAGTGAAAAAATAAATAAAACGGCACAACAAATAAAAAGTGAACTGTGTCATTCCAGTGCGTATAGCAATAGGACACAAACAGGGTATAAAATCCTAATGTATTCCTAACTAACACTATTCTGCTCTAGGGTAGGCAAGTTTTCCTGAAAGTGAGATACAGAGTAAAAATGTCTCTTGGTAGCAACCCAAACTTATAGGATCTGTTTTTTCAGGCAGCCAATAAACTTATTTTCCCCTTCAGGGTCAATGGGATAGCCAAATGGCCTGATTTTAAAATATTTGCCCATGATTGCCTATCTGGTCTGGAATTAATCTGCTGTCCTATATTTCCATGATAACCCCAGTAATTTGGTATTTTGGGAAGATGGTTTAACACTTTGACATGTCACACATTTCCTTGCTTGTTTATAGTGAATTGCTATGTAGGTTAAAGAGGGTGTAGTACTTTTTAAAAATTATGCTTTTAGCTGTAAACATAAGCTTATTAAGAATAATTATAATAATAAGCAGTGATATGATACAGAAGGGCACAGTTTTTCATCTAAGTCAGTAATGCCTACCAGCACTAACGCTGCTCTTTCCAAGATTTAAAACCATTTTCTTTTAATTGACAATAATTGGTTGAATTTTAAATATAGTCAGTAGTGTCTACAGGAGATGAGATAAGAGCTCATTTGAGGTCAGAACATTAAAACAAATAAACAAGCATAATAGCAGTTAGTGAGAGAGAATGGGTGAATGGCTTACTCTGGAATGGCTACCAGAAATATGCCTAATAAAGTAGAGATGCAAACTGACATCTTTTCAGCTAACTCGTGTGGTCTTTAAATGCATTTATTCAGAACTGAAAACCTTTCCTCTCCCTGCTCCTGCTTCTCCCTGACCCCCATACATTTCTGATCAGGTAGAGCCTTCATTTGACCTAATGCTAATTCTGTATTCTTTGCTGCTTCCCACACACAAGAATGGGATACAGAGCATTTGAAGAGCAATGAAGAGACAGGGTATGTGTGGCTTTGGTGTTAGGAAACAGCTGCAGTCTCCACAAACAAAGCAAAAGCATTTCATATTCTAGAGTCTTTAAACTATATCCTTATTATTTGCCCTGAATTGATCCTGGGGACTAACTGCCTGGGATGAGGGATTTGTCCCACTCAAAGTAGTGTAGAGACTGTTCACTGCCAATCTTTGCAAAGCATTTGCTCCTATTCAGCTGTCAGAAGGGGACCCAAATTGCTCTACAGATGGGTGGAGGGCAGGATAGATTTGTACCTTGTAGACTAACTAAATCAGAGATGCACAAGCTTTAATAAGCAGGACCTTATTTTGTCAGAGGTTGAAAAGCCACCTTTTCAGCCTCTGATAAAATAAGCCACCACTTTTCAGCAGTTTATGCATCTCTGATTTGGTTAGTTTATAACATGCAAATCTATCCTGCCTTCTCCCTGACTTGAGACTAACAATAGCTACCTACCTCTTTCTACAGATGGAAGCATCCTTTTTTTCTCTTTTCCCGAGAGCTGCAATTGATGTTCCTGATAATAATGCCTAAAATAAAAACATTAATTTAATAGCAAGTTAAGGTTGCTAAGTGACAACAGTATAGTTATTTAGCAAGTCATTTACAAAGTCCAAAGACATAAAGGTAGGGAAA
>NW_005841829.1:7107210-7137850 GCF_000455745.1 Alligator sinensis
CAACATAGATCTTACATTGCCAGCATGATGAACAAACACAATATCCTTATCTTGTTTAAGGAGAAGCTAGTAACAGCTTCTTCAGTCTTCTTTAGTTAATGCACATTTTAAATTACACCAAATTAATCTTAAGATCCAATGTTAAGACACAGCAGACTTCAGTTTTGCAGCCAGTATTTGAATCTATTGAACAAGTTCAGCCTCCATGTCACTGATGTTTCTCTCTGCTTAGTCAGCTCATCTGATATAATGCATAGCTAACCATCAATTTTCTGGCCCAGTGATTTTTCTGATCCAGTCAGGTTCATATTATCACCCCCATTTTACAGGTATCCCAAACACAAAGCTATGAATCAACTTGTCCAGGAAGCCCCTTTGATAAATTGTGCTCATCTCAGCCACAAGCATAACCATTGGCAGGTCCTTTAGACTATACTTCTCAGATATAATGGACCTCCGGATATTGTTTCTAAGAAAGATGTGCCTTTGATGGCAAAAAGCAAGAGGAAAAGAAATTTTGCCAGATCTTGGAGTTTTCCTGCACTTTAAAAGGAAGGGTCCTTCCTTTGTCTGCAGTTCATGGCTGCATATATTCCATAACTCATCACAAATGTTGTATTTAAACAATTTGGTTGTATTTAAATATGACAATCAAACCATTTGGTTATATTTAAATACAACCAAAACTGTATTTAAACCATGCGATATTCCTGTAAGGTTCATAACACTCATTTTATACATGGGAAACAGAGAGAGAGAGAGAGAAGGGACAAATGACTTGTCCAATATCAGATAATGAGTAGCACAGCTAGGTATCAGATTCAGGATATCTGGCTCCCTACTATAACAATGAGGTGGCCGTTTTTTTCAGAACTACCTAGCAAACAGATGTGAAAGTTCATTAGCAAATTAAAAAGTAATTTGTCAGTGAAGCCACTAGACTGAACTTTTTGATATGCTGTACAGAAGGTGAAGGCGGGTATGGACCATGCCTTTTGAAAACAACATTAAAGTAATTAGATTCTAAAATGTACTGACCTTGAATAAAGGAGGGACAATTTATCTTCCATTCCAAATGTATATAATATAGTCTCAGCTTTGGAGACACTTACCTCTAAAGGTCACATAGACAGAGGCTGAGAAGATGAGCAGAAAAAAAATAATTTATTTTGACCTGCAATAATCTGGAGAATTTTAGACAATCCTTTGGACTTTAGGTAGCAAGGTGATAGGAACCTTAAAATACTTTTGAGAGAAGCAGATTTCTGTAACACAGTGTAATAGCTGGAATGTTCAGCAAACCTTTGATGTTCTAGATGCAGCTCTGCTCTTTTCCTTTAATGATGTTGGAATGCCAGGAAAAGATTGGCCAGCAGACTGGCCTTTTGCTTGGCTGCCAGATGTGACCTTTGGCAATAGCTCTTCCATTTAAAGCCTGTCTTGCAAATCTTCCTTTCTAAAAGGTATGTGTTCGTTAAAGTTAAGCTAGAATCTGCTTTCAAAATCTTTTAATCTAAAATGGGTTTGCTTAGCTGATTAACTGACTACAAGAATCTGGCTTTGGGGAGTTGGAATACAGCTACATGCATTTTGGATACATAGCTCAGGGATGGTGCAGTTGCGCGGCTATTTACCTCATTACTCAGGGAATTTCAAGGTGCTGAAAGCAGAGACTGAGCTGTTTCTTGAAAGACTCAGATTTTCTTGAAAATCTTAGTCATTTTCTTCAGATTATTAACATGCCTTCATCTCTGTCTGTCTTTCCTTGATCCTTCCCTCAGAGGATTTTTGGCCTTATTTTTGGAAAACAGCTGTCACTTAAGAAGGCTGAAGGTGTCAAAGATGAACAAAGTATACTGAGTGAAGTGAGGTTGGTGGGGGGGGTGTCATCAGCTGCTCATTGGTAACATTTCCGTGTGTCTCTAAAATGGGAATTTCAAATGAGGCAGTTTACACTGAATGAAATGAAAAAAAGTACTAGAATAGTGTGATTTAGCTCTCACTTACTGCAGATAGAGCACATACACAAAACAGTTACAGCAAATCAACTGACACTCGATCATTTCCTCCCTACCACCCATACCTAAGTATAATGTATTCATCTATCTACATTCTAAACTGGGGAAATTTCATGTGCCACCCACTTGTGTTACACCCCTGTCAGATCTCAAGCATAGTAGGTTGGAAATCATTTAGTCCTTGCCTGCGAGACAGAAGGGAAGTTGCCAAGGCACAGTGTAGTATAGTGTGTGTAGAGAGAAATGCATAGGCTACGTGCTGAGAAGGGAAAATTACCCTGCGCTGGGCTCTCTGTTGCTATGACTAAACTGATTCCAATACTCAAGCTAGCTAAATTACAGTCAGATATTTCTATACATATCATACTGCAGCATGGTATAGACATTAGGTGCATACAGAGTTTCAGGGAGGTTAGATTGTGTTAAAAATGGCCACCTGATCTAACTTAGTTCACCCAGGTGTGGACCTTACACCTAGATCCCTAGTGAGGTTGATCTAAGTGCAAACTGCACAGAAGTTCCAGGAAGGTTAGACTGGTCTAAAATGGCCAACCGGATCTAAGTTACCCTACCTCAGAAGCAGTCTAGCTTATCAGGTTGGCTATTTTTAGAGTGATCTAACTTTCCTGAACTTCTGTACAGTATCCAGTGCTCCCTGGCACTGGGCTATTTTTATCCACCGATCCCTCACCCCACCCCCAGGACCAACCAGCATTTTCCCCCTCCCTCTCAAGGCCACCAATCCCCCCATCCTGCAAGCTGCTCCCGAGGCCGGTGTTATCAATGTTCGCTGATGCTGGGAGCTGAGGAAGTAAGTCCCAGAGGGAGTATGGGCGTGAGGGTTGGGGAGAGTAGGTTCACTGTTGGGGAGGGTCAGGGCACTAAAAATACTACCTGGTCCAGGGTGGGGAGATGGGAGAGGAGCCTGTATCCCACAAAATCTCCTTGTGGACCCCGTGAGACTCCAGAATCCTGCCAAACCCTCCTGGACCACACTAGCTCCCCTGTGGACCCTGCCTACCCCTTCATCTCTCCCTCAGACAGTGCTTGCCCTCCTGATTCCCTGATCTCCCCTACAGACCCCACTAACCCTCCTAATCCCTCCCATAGATCCTGCTTGCCCCCCGGTCCCCTTGCAGATCCTCCGATTCTCTCCGCTGAGTCTGCTTGCTCTTACCTACCCCACCTCATCCCAACTTACTTTAGATTGGGGGACTATTTTTAGCTCAGTTATAACCTTCCCAAATGTCTATATGCAACCATACTTTTAGGTGAGCCAGGAAGAGGTGCTGACAGTTTACTTGTGTCCCTTGATCAGAATTGTTCCACTGGTCCAACATGATATGGCTTTTTGTGGCATCACAAAAATATATGACTTAATTTAAGGTGAAAAGGTAAAAAGCCTCAAAATGACTTAGAGACCGATGAAAGTCAGTGGACTTAAACCCAGATCCTAACTACCACTGACTATTTTCAGAGGCATTTAGGTATTGCTCTGCTGAGATTTGTAGTGTTTAACTGACTTAGGAGTCCACATCTTTGCTTCAGAAGAATCTTTGCTCTCAGGAGCCTAAGGCTCCTGTTGACTTTCATTAAGGCAATAAATCAAGTGTTGCAAAATTAAACAGAACAATTTGGAAGTACTTTTATAAAAATCTGGACCTCATGCACTATAGAAAATCAGACTTTAAACACTTCAGTGCTTTAGAAAATTTTACTCAGTACCAGTTTCCTGATCACTTGTCGTTGTTAAAGATTGCTCTGACATTTTACTACTAGGATAGCAATATTAGCTGTAGTGTCCTGAGCAAGCTAAAATTGGAGTGACTATATTTTACTTATCTAAAATTCTAGCTGATATAATTTTTTGTTAGCAAAATATACCTAGTGCACATGTCCGGTATTGTTAAAAAACACACAAAAACAAAACAAACCTGCATATACAGGCACCTGGGCTTAAATTTCCATTAGTAATTAAAGATTTTGGATGTTTTAATTTTAGATGCCCAGTCTGAGATGTATATAAATGTCACGACTATTAAAATATGCTCAGCACTTCACAGTTTGGATAGTTTCAAGGTGCCTCAAGTGAGGCAACTAAAAATTGATGCACCCAAAATCACTCGTGACTTTTGAAAATGTAGACTTGTGTACCCTAAATTACACGAAATGATCAATTTACCCCATAGGTTGCTGTATTTCTCTATGGAGTGAAATGATCTCTGCCATGTAAGTGTGTGTGTGTTTATTACTAGTTTGTAAAATACTCTGAGATGCAACCAGACAAAAAGCACAGTAGAGATCAAGAAGGTAACATCCTCAGTTTTTTAACAGAATCCACTCAAACGTGGTAATTAAATAGAACGGTCATGGCTGGGCATTGTGTATTTTAGCTGTGTGTAATACAAATATAAGAGCCCAGTGATGCCCACTTCACCTCAAACCACTTAACCCAGTTCAGCCTGACAGGAATACAAACAAGACCCATGTCTGCAGCTAGAGTCACCTTGGCCTTTGCTTATTAATAAATAACAGCTTGCTGTTTTTCCTTTGTTACCTGCACTGTATGCTTGTGATGTTCTTGGTTTCCAAATTCAAGCATTGTTTGTAATTCAACATCCATGGAGAATTTCATTGTCTTTATTCAGGCCCTTGTTTAAAATAATAGTTCTGTGTACCCAAGCATGGCAGAATGAATTGCAAAGTATATTACATTAGTTATTTAAAAGAAAAGACAGCTGCATGCAGTCAAATTTGGAAATGCTTGTACAGGAGATATTGCTCAAAATGATTACAGTGCTATCAGCACACATAAACTAGTTATTAATGTTTGCTGCCTACTGTGAGATAACAGCAGGGAAAATGCAGAAGTAGTTTTGTCAGGTCACTGTAACATTAAGTAGAGAATCAAGCCATCTGTGTTTAAATTTTAGTGTCTTCTCTCAAGTTAAATACACATCCTTCTGTGTGTGTGTGTCTGTGTGTGTGGCTAGTTCTGCTATCAGTGATGAAGACAATGAGGTGTAATATAATGCCATTTTAAACTGTAAGTTGTCATTTTTGCACTGGCTTAACCTACTCGTGGGAGTTATGTCATCTTCAGTCTTTTCCTCACTCCATTGCATTAACAAACTGAAAAAGAAAGTCATTATCTTTCATTCTCTTGTTCCTAGAATGGGACATGACTTGTAGCCTTGTGCTTCTCTAAGATGCCTTTGTTCACTTGGAGGACTTGCAATGTGTGAATATTCATTTCTGCAGCAAATCATAAATTCCTTAGTATGGGACAATGACTGAAGCTTTTCAATTCTGTGGAATGATATACAAAATGAGTCATAAATCAGTCTAAGAATACTGCCTCATTTTAATCATTATATTACAATTATTACAGTACATGCATTCAAACTGCCTTAATGAATGTTTTATAATGTACCCAACAATTTCCATAGTGACACCCTAGTTTTGTGAACGAGGAGTCCATCTAGGATAGGAACCCATGTGAAAATATTATCAAAGAGCTGGCCTTTTAATATATTTGCTTCAGGTAGGGCCCTATGATTTTCTCAAAAGTTAGAGAATAGAGACCTTAGTATTTGTCTGTTCCTAGGACATTTTCTGACCTTCACCTGCTAATTGAAATGTACTAGTAAATTCATAGATTGTAGAGCCAGAAGGATCATTGTGTCCAACCCCCTGCCCCAGGCAGGAAAAGGACCAAGGTCAGCCAGGTGCCTATCTAGCCTCCTGTTGAAGACCTCCAAGTTAGGTGATAGCACCACCTCTCCTGGCAGCCCGTTCCAGATTCTGGCCACTCTTACTGTGAAAAATTTCTTCCTAATGCCTAGCCTGAATCTACTCTCCACTAGTTTGTACCCATTATTCCTAGTTACTCCTAGGGGTACCCTGGTAAATAGCGCATCTCCAACTCTCTGTTGTCCTCCCTTGATAAACTTATAGGCTGATACGTCTTGTGAGAGACGTCACGTTGTGACTTGAAATGCTTCTTTATAGGAACATGGTTTGATTTTCAGTGGGTGTGTCTATACAAGATGCTTTACTCAAGATTACCGCAAATCGGTATGCAATAAGCTTCACCGTCTACACGTGCAGACGCTTATTGAGCAATGATTTGCTCTAATCATGAGTAAATTTTCTTCCTGTAAATACGAGTAGCAAATTTACTCACAATTATTTACTGCTCCATCTGACACGTGTAGATGGCTGACCGGGAGCAAATTTGCTCCCAGTCAGCTGGGCAGCAGGGGGTAGCTGGGGCTGGGAACAATCACCTCAGCCCCTGGCCCACCATTGTGATGCAGGGCCTGGGAACAAGCTTCCCAGCCTGTTCCCAGCCCCCATTCTGTGATCATGGAGCAGGGGCTGGAGACAGTCTCCCCAGTCCCAACCCCATCCTCACAGAGCAGGGGCTGAAAACAAGCTCCCTAGCCTGTTCCCAGCCCCAGGTCTATGATCACAGAGCTGGAAACAATCTCTCCTGCCCCACAATTGCCAAGTGGGGGCTGGGAGCTCCCTGCATGGGAAGAGTTCCCTGCCCAGCCTGGAGCTGGCTGGGACCTGCCCCTAATCTGCATGGGGAAGTCTGCAGGTGCAGCCTCAAAGTGGCTGGGGACTGTCCTGTTTCGGGCAGTCCCCAGTCTGCTCGGGGCTACATGTGCAGACTTCCCCGCATAGCCCAGGACTGGCTAGGAACTGTCCCAGTCAGGGGCAGGTCCCAGCCCCATGCCTCGATTGGGCAGTCCTATCCAGCTGGGAGGTTGCCGTTAGCTGCCCCACTGGCAAATTGGGACAGGGGGCTGGGACCTGCCCCTCCCCTGACGCTCTTTCCAAGTCCTGTGCCACAGGGGAACATTGTCCCTGCTGGGGCTCTGGTGGAGGAGCCCATCCCAGCAGCAGGTAGCTCCTGGGGGCAGGGAGCAATCTCTCAGCTCCTGCCAGGAGACAGCTCCTCCTGTCTGCTGTAGGGGGTTGGTGTAGGATCAGAGGGGGCAGGAGCAATAAATCTGCTCCCACATCCCCACTAGTGTAGATGCCCGCCTGAGGTGGGTTTACTCTAGAGTAATTTACAGTAGAGTAAACCCACCCAGCAGCATTTGCACATGTAGACACACTCAGTTATCTGCAGTTAGACCTTCTACATCTAATGAGCTGTACAGAAAAGTTTACTCATTATGTGCTAGGTTCTTGCTTCATTTATATAAACATATATATTCTGATAAGTAAAACAAAAACATTTTGTTTTGTTTTAAGCAGAGAGGACAGCAGAAAAACTACAGATAAGTAGATTGGGTCAGGGTTGAACCCTGATTTTCCTCAAGCAGGCTGCAGGAACACAACTTTTATGTTTAAATGTGGCATGGAAGAGAAGTCTGTGCTATTTTAGCATGTGTGTGTTTTGCTCACAATCTAAGCACATAGAAGAAATGTTGCAGAAGCAGGCTGTCCGGGGATTGATGATGATGATGGATTTTGGAGCTTTTTAGTTTCTAGGTCACTGGTTCAAGCCCAGTCTAGAGCAGTAGCAGTGGAAATGGGTTTTTTGTTGTTGTTTATTACAGTGCAATCTCTGTTTAGTGGCCTGTGTGAAATGAGCTGGCAGTCTCTGTTTGGTCTTTAGTGGCTGAGTATGATATAGCTCCCAGCAGCAGCATCACAACTAGTAGTAAAGTCTCTGCAGAGGAGCAAAAATGGTCATGGAGAACACTTACCCGTAGAGATGTCATCTGTAGGTTAGGGTGTTTTGTAGTGCTAGGTAGGTATGTAAGATTGGTTGCTACTTTCCATACTAATAGAAATGGCATGATAATGGTATGATAATTTTACAAGTTAATACTTTCCTCAGATAAATTTTAAGCAACTATAGCACTTACTAATCTCCACTGATAGAGATGCCAACTGATGTCGGTGGTGGTGTGTCTGGGCAGAATTCATTGCAGGATCCAGGGCCTGGGTATTGTTTTGTTATCTGGTAAATATTTGTTAATGGCTTAAGGAATGTAGCATTTCCTTTCCATTAATATCTTGCAGAGTCACGGTGCCAGTTTTCTGTCACAGTTAACAAAGAATTACTTTTCTGAGTCTCTAGAAATTGTGGATTGTTGATAAATGATCAAAGATGAGGTTTTAAAGTGCTGCACAGTGAAGGTTATGTGGATGGCATAATTCTCACTAAGTACTATTCTGCCACAGTTGTTCATGTAATCAATTCTTGTCCCACAGTAGACATTACAAAATATATTAGCATCTGGTCCAGATGGCTAGGACTACAATTATCTGTGTGTTTCATTTGACCATAAGAACATTTTAGGCACATTATTTAAATTTATCTTGAATGTATTATAGTTTACTCAACATGATTTGGTTGGTTATGTAAATAATTAAATGTGATCACTGCTTTTAATGTCTGCTGTTGTCACTGTCCTTGTCATGTGTCCCTTGTTATCAGACTAGGTTAGCAGGAGTGCAAGTAACACATGGGTGTGGGTACACAGATGACTGAGAGAGCTCATGTGTGGCAAGCAGCCTCTTCCACAAATCTTGTGTACTTTTGCCCTGTAAACCTTTCTGCTGGTGTTGTCATAGCTTTCACCTTATGCACTTTTCTAGCTTATTGGTGTCTCATGTGTGTTCAAAATATATCTGCCTTTATCTTGGTACATTATTGGCGCCTGTTAACAGTTGAAGAATCCCACCATTCAGCTAGTACATTGCTTTGTGCCCAATCCCACATAACAGCTTCCTTAAAATGTGTCCTAGGGCAGCCATAATTCCTCTTGCCAAGCTCTAGCTTTCCATACAGCAGCTGTTTGAGCATTTATCCATCAGTTGTATGTGTCCAGTTCAACATATGAGCTCTTACAATTAATTTTGCATGACTCTTGCAGTCAGGATCCTGCAAAACCCAAGCATTTATCACTCTATTATACCATTTAACCCAAAGTAAAATATGTGAGAACTTGTAGTGCAGTCTTGCTGGCTTCTGGATAAGCCTTCTGTATCTCATGCAAGTCTCATAGCAGAATTACCACTATCACTGCTGTGTAAAACTTTCACTGAGTCGGGAGTTTGATCCCTTGCTGACTATGCTCATTTAATAATGCTGCCATGGGCTACACATGCTTTCCAGGTATGAGAGCTCAGCTCTCCCTCAATAAATGTATGATCAGAATGCTTCTGAGAGACGTGAATTCACAAATTATTTGCAGTTCATTCCCTCCTAAGGTTATGGAAGTTTTGATGTAGTTTTTTTCCCAGGAGCTGACTGGTACATGACCCTGGTTTTCCTCAAGCAGACTATTAGCTTGGAGTTGGCTAAAGAGACAGGAAAATGGTTCGCCAATAACTGATGGTCCTCCTTGGAATGTGCTGTTACCCATAGTCAGCGGCATTGAAGAGCTCTGGGATGGTTGGTTTTGCTGTTATAGAATCTATGTGCTGCTTAAAGAGATGAAGCAGCTCCACAGTGGTGCAGTGAGAGCATATTTACCCTTCCTTAGTTGATCTTGAAACCCCAGTGTAACAGCCAGGATCTTCTTATCCAGCATGTGCAGGAGCAAATGTTTTAAGAGGATCTGAACTATAATGATGCCAAATATAGCCTAGCAAGAGAGATCTCCTGATCAGTACTGCATTTAGTCTAGGGGTGCACTAATAGAGATTTTTTGGGGCTGATCCCCATGGCTGATTTTTAGTGAGCCATATCAGCTGATACCAATCTGATTCCAATATGCAGCCAGGCAGCTTGCAAAGTGGTGTCCAGCTGGTAAGTCGGTTGTGGGGGAAGACGTGAGGAGGGAGGGAAGGGGTATGTTGGGGGGGCAGATTGAGGCACCTGTGGTGAGGGAGGGAGGGGGGCTGGGGCAGGGGCAGGCGCCACACAGCAGAGGCGGATCAGGGAATGGAGCTGCAAGTGGCTCATCTGGGGGGTGTGGGTCGGGGGTGGGGGGGTAGAGAGGGCAACTCCCACTGCTGCATGCACCCCAGGAGGGCATGGAGGATGTTGGCCCTCTATGCGGTGGAGGGCGGGCTACTGCTGCAGGCTGGAACCAGAGCTGAGCTGGTCTCTTCCCAGCCTGGAGCTGGGCTGGGCTGCTCTCGGAGAAGGCAGCAGCAGCACTGGGAGTGGGGCTACAGAGGGGCTGCAACCACCCCAAAATTTGCTGTAGCCTCCCTCCCAGGGCCACTGCTGCCCGCCCCAAGTGCAGCCCAGCCCAGGCCCCCGTTAGGAAGAGCCCAGTGCTTCAGTGTGAAGTGGCTCAGTGCTAATATTTTCTGTCTTGCATAAAATGCTTCCATTAATGCAACCCCAAATTTTATGTACTTTTTCTTTTCTGACAGCATCACATTGCTGAGCATGTTGAATTTGTGGTACACCATAACCCCCAGATCTTTCTCAGAAGTTCTGTTGCCAAACCAGCCATACCCCGTTAATGTTTGTACATTTTCTTTTTTCTTCCCTACATGTACCACATTACTTTTGGCTACTAATTTAATTTTGTAGGTTATATATTTCACTTCTCTAATTCATCAGGAATCTGTTGAATTTTGATCCCGTCTTTCAAAGTGTTTGTAGCTGTTCCTAGTCTTGTGCCATCTGCAGATTTGATCATCAAAATTTGATTGACTCCTGCATTAAAATCTTTAATAAAAATGTTAAACAGCACTGGATGCAGAAAAGACCTCAGTGGAACCCCACCTGAAACCTGATCCCTTCACAGATACTCATTGCTTAAGGTTATTAAACTAATTATATATCCACATAATGGTAATTCAATCTAGCCCATATTCCTCCAGTTTACTTAGGAGAATGGTGTGTGGGAGTCTTTTAAAAGCTTCATATGCCCAGGCATATATCTTCTGCATTCCCCTCATCAACCAAACTCCTTTCCCACAAAGGAGGAAATCAGGTTGGTTTGCATTATTTATTCTTAACAAATCTATGTTGGCTGCTAGTGATCACACCCTCATCCTCCAGGTATTTAGATTAATTATTTTATAATTTGCTCTAGTAACTTTCCAGGTATTTGAATAAGAATAACATGTCTATAATTCTCAGGACTTCCTTTTTTTTAAAAAATATTTTTAAAATGGGCATTCTGGTAGCTTTTCTCTACTGGGACTCTTCCTGTCATCCGTGAGATTGTAAATATTAGTGTTCATGGCTCTGAAATTTCTCCAGCACCCTAGTTCCATCAGACTCTGCTGACTTAAATCCATTCAAATTTAAGGTATCAATGACTTGAAGTATTCTTGAAGAATACTGTGGAGCACATCCCTAGAAGCATTTTGTTCCAGGGTGAGTAGCTTCTTTAAATGCTACATTTGGTAGTGTCTTCTACCTTTTCTACACCAATAGTTGGTTCATAGATGTTTTGAGCCTGCGTAGAAGTGGCCTGTGTGATGTCTGTCAGCATATGGCTGAAGTTCTCTCTGCCTTTGTGCTTTAATCTGTTTGTACATATGCAGAGGATGTCATTAGTAAAAAGAGGTGTCCTCTGTGTAATTAATCCTGTAGAATACAGGTGAAATTTCTCAAGGGTATTTTGAAACAACAGTTTAAGTCTCCAGTAGTTATAAATCTCTAAGTGCTACAACTCTGTCCTTTATGAACCAATATGCTGCTGGTGTGTTGGAGTAAATCAAGTTACACACATACAAAGCACTGCCCTGAAAGGTCTCAGTGTGACCATTCAGTATATGTGAATGAGTATGCATATATGTCTGTGCATACTTCATTACGTAGTGAGTAAAGAGCGGTGTAGGAAAAAAGACTCTGATGTTTATCTTCAAAGGTCAGAAGCTTCTAGTTTGAACCAAGAAGCCTGCATCAAACATTGTAAACAAAGCATTTTCTTTTTCAGTTGGAAAAAATCCCCTGTATGTCTAGGTTGAGGGGATGATAACTAGGAAGCTACAAATGGCATACATGAGTCCAGCAAGTTCTCTCTTATCTGGAGTGTAAGATGGAGAGTGTAAGGTGTGGAGTATTTTGTCTGATTTGCCCCACATTTTCAGCAATACCAGTAATCATGGCAGACTGGCGATTTCAAGCAAGTCAACATAGGTTTTATCACGGTGCTCGTTTTTGCAGTCATGCTGTTGACACTGCATGAAGTGAGTGACACGATAGATCTGCATGGGAGATTGTGTTGCTTTATCCTTGTCATCTACTTGTAGATGCCTTCTATGTTGTCTCAGGCAAGTGAACCTCCTTGAGTTACTGTCATGAATATTGAGCTTGATGACAAGCTCACTGAACACCGTTCTTATCAACAGCTTGCTGTGATTAAGAGGCTGCTTGAAAAATATCAGTAAAGATTGGTGGTTGCTTCCTAAGACATTCTGAATTTATGACATGCTTTTGTTGTCATGCCAGAACTTCTGTTGTGTATATATAGAATTAAAATCATCCACAGAATACATTTGATTTCTTCTATCAATTAATCTAGTGAATGATGGAACTGAGAGAAGTGATGTCCTCTAGGCAGGAATCCTGATGGTGAGGATGAGAAGCTTGAATATAATACTACATTTACCTGAATCCAAGGTGACTCTGAATTTAAGATGACTCTCTACTAATTAGATTCTATGCATGGAAAATGTATAGATGTGTTATCATTTTCCATTGGAGAGTTATTGTAAATTCACGCCCCCCGCAACTGCAACGGTGAAATCTGTAGCAGGGGGCAGGCAGTGTGCGAAGCAGAGGCTTCAGTGGAGGAGAGGCAGGGGACAGAGGCAACAGAAGGGTCAGGTTGGGGGCAGACAGCAGAGGGGAGGAAGGCAGCTGGGGCAGGTGCTGGTGGGGACATGCAGCAGGGGGAGCAAGTGGTGAAGAGGCAGGAGGTTGGGGAGTCAAGCAACTGTTAAATGTGGGGGAGAGGGAGGGAAGGAAATCCTTGTTTTGCATTCAAGTAAATACATTGTGGTATTAAAGACAAAAGGATGTTATTTAAGAAGTAGAAAAATACAGAGGGAGAAATACCTGGATAATTTTTGTACAATCTTGTGTACCACAGTCTGTGTCATTGGATTCTGGTTTCCTTCTGGAGGTGTGGACCAAATTGCATTAACTTTTTGGTGCCAGTTATATCATTTTGCCTGCTGGACCTGCTGTGCTGGCCAGCATATTTGGAGAGTGGAGGAAAAAGCTTTTTACCAGTACTACTGCTGGTCCCTTCCCTGCCCATTTCAGCAGAATGTGTATTAGCGGACACCTGACAGCTGATCTTTCCACCACAGTTTGCGTAACAAGCACAGGAGACTATGGTGGCCATCTTGAGTCTCCATTCCTTCCCTGCATGAGCACACAGCAAGGGTAACAATCTGGCTGGTTATTTATAAAGCACTAGCAATACTTGCACAGACTTTTAAACCACTAAATAAGAAATAAATATATTTAATTGAATAAGTGATCTGCTGTACAGTAATACTTTGCACTGATAATGCTTCCCATAGAAGGATCTCAAACAAGGGTATAAACTCTTTGCATGAGTGCAGTGAAGAATGGAAGAAACAGTGCCCCCTTGCACTACAAGGCTAGCCAAGAGTTTTAGGTCTTGCATTCCCCATGAACACAAGGACAGCAAAAGCAGTGCTGTCAGTCACCTAGTGGGAAGTTATGAATTAATATAGCAGGGAGCATCATCCTCTGAGGTTGAAGTCAGTGCTGCACACACATTACCTTTTATGATCATGCCAGAACTCAAATATTAGGTAGTCTCACTACTTACATGGGAGAAATTTAAGAATACTTAGTTGATATGGATGATACTGTAAAGGCCTTATCCACAGAGGGTAATTGACTGGATTGCTCTTGTGGAATAAGGTACTCCAAAAATAATTCCCTCTGTGGATCCTTTTATTTTGGAATAAGAGTTTCTTCCAAGTTTAGCTTATTCTCAATCCAGAAAAAACAACGTGTTCTCATGGGGAACTCTTCTGCAACAACCATTATAGAGCAGTTAGTTTCACCATACTAATTATGTTAATTTCCCCCAGGTTGACAAGTTCTAAAGTGGCATTTTTCTGTGGCTGTTGGTTCATGGGACAAGCATTATGGGAAACACCTTTGGATGGGATGCTGTCATGGTCTTAACCATCTACTTTCATATAGTACTTTTTACATTAATTTTTACCTATATTGTGAGAAAAATCAAGTACAGTTTCCAGTTCTAGTCCCTTCCCTTCGTGTCCTAAGGTAAATTGTTGCATTGTGTCTGCTATTTAAACAGCCACAGGGTTTCTCCTCAGACGTAACTATATTTGTGTGGTGGGTAAGGAGAATCTCATCCGATGGCACAAAGGCATTAAAAACCTGAATTAATCAGATTGGTGAAATGTTTTGAGAATGTTTGATATAAGGTTCTATATAACTATATACTTTTGTTCTATTATACTGGAAGTCTGTAACAGAGCCATTCATAGATTTCATAGATATTAGGGCTGGAAGAGACCTCGCAAGATCATCGCATCCAGCCCCCTGACCAAGGGGCAGGAAGTCAGCTAGGGTCAAAATCACTCCAGCAAGATAAACATTCAAGCATTTCTTAAAGGTATCCAGAGTAGGTACTTGCACCACTTCTGTGAGGAGTTTATTTCAGACTTTGGAGACTCAGACGGTAAAGAAGTCTTTCCTTATGTCCAGTCTAAAACGGTCCTCCAGCTGTTTATGAGCAAGAACTTAGGAGTCCAGAATCCCAGGTCTTGTCTCTAACACATGAGAATGCTTCCTATCACTATACAAAAGCCCACATATATAAATTGTAATGAATACACTTCGATTTTGCTTGTCAGGAATGTTACATCTTTCACCCTCAGTTTATCAAGTTTCATGCTCCAAAGAATGTGCCTGCTGACACTCCTGACAAAAGCAGGAAAGCACAATAACTGATAGGTTTTTTTGCACTGGAGAGTGTAAAGCAGTCAGTTGTTTTTGTCAATAATTTCATGGTGGGTATAACAGCATTAGGGAAAAATACATAAAAAACGATACTTTAAGGAGCATATTCACTTGCATAACACACGCAACTTTTCTTCAAAATCAGCCCTCCAATATTGGAGTGCATGTCTTAAACAGGAAACTCATTTTTTCTTTGTTGGATTGGAAGCATGGAGGAACAGAAGCATGGAGATGCTGCGCTCTAAAGGCTGACAAGAAGTCTGCTGCCCTCTCTTTGGCCCAGCGAGCAGAAGGGGTGGGTGTAGTCCATTGTTAACCCTCTGAAGGCCACTAGCAATTTGCAGTAACTATTGGCAGAGCACTGTAGCTTGTGCCTGAAGTAGCAATTGAGCTGTCTCAGGGCAAGTGAGCTGCTGTATGCAGTTGATAGTATCTTGATGAGGCTTGCAGTGTGGAAACAACACTATGTTATTCTTTACTATAACCCATTCTTTATATAAGTTCCTATAAATAACAGTCTTGCTACTGCCCTGGCAAAGGTATGGGCCTAGCTTTGTTGTGGTCCTCCATGCCAGAAAGTTCTTGCCGCTTCACCCAGGCTCTTCCTGGGATGTCATAATTCCTGGACATTTCGTGTTCCCGGAAGCACTTATTCTGTGTCACACAGGCAACCATGACTCTAAAAAAATCTTTTTTTTTTTTTAAAGTCCTGTCTTCCAAAAACAAGGTGCCTGTCTTATCTGGGGTCATCAGATATGTGAGAGAATGTGGGTATTTGTAGCAAACTTCCTGAGTCAGTTTTGAAGGATGTAGGTGTGTGCATGTAGTCCTTTTTTGAAGTGGATCCTCATTCAGCAGTACTTTCATAGTTTCATAGTTGATAGGGTCGAAAGGAACCTGAGCAGATCATCAAGTCCAAACCCCTGCCATGGGCAGGGATGAATGCTGGGATCAAATGACCCTGGCTAGGGGATTATATAGCCTCCTTTTGAAGACCCCGAAGGTAGGAGTGAGCACCACTTCCCTTGGAAGTTGGTTCCAGATCCTAGCTGCCCTGACTGTGAAGTAGTGCCTCCTGATGTCTAGCCTGAACCTACTCTCAGTCAACTTATGGCCGTTATTCCTAGGTACTCCGGGTAGTGCTCGAGGGAACAGGGCCTCTTCCATTCCTTGCTGGTCCCCACTGGTAAGTGTATAGACGGACACCAGATGCCCCCTCAGCCTTCTCTTGTGGAGGCTGAACAAGTTCAGGTCCCGTAGCCTCTCCTCATAGGGCTTGCCCTGCTGCCCCCTGATCATGCGAGTGGCCCTCCTCTGGACTCTCTCGATGCGTCAGTCCAAGTGACAGGAATCTACAGAGAAATCTGTAGTTCAGGTTATTATAAGTAACCTTACAGCCACTTCCATCAGTGAGGCACCCCTGCCTGTTGTTTACTGGTATCAGTTTAATTATGTTTCTGTTTTATTCACCTTTAAGTCACACTTTGAAAGTCAGTTTGAAAGTAACTTTCCCCCCGGATAATCTGGGAAACTTTTTCTCAGCGTTTAAAATAAAGCTTTAAGCTATCTTTGTTATACATCTACAGTGCCATGTTATGACTAAATACCATCATATGTATGCTAACATTACCAGCTGATACCTAGGCCCACTCTCATAAACCACAGCTGTTCTCGCTGGCATGTTATCCCATTTACGTACCAAATCATCTACTCAAAGGTTCCTTAGCTTTACTGATTAGCAAACAGCATCTGCTAATATATACAGCCGTCAATGGAATCTGTGACTTAAAACATAGTGTGAAGTGAAACTAAGGATGCCTTCATAAATTCTGTTAACAGTTCTTATAACATGAGGTTTGACATGATATTTCATTACAGGAAATCACATGTCCTAATTCAACAGATTCACCCCAAAATTAAGACTTTTGGAACTATTCCATGGAAAGTTCCAAATTCCTCAAATTACTTTCAACATTTATTATTCTTTCAGTAACCAAGGCTTATAAAGATCTTCAGAAGTTTTTTTGCTACTGGAAAATTAGAGTATTCACTATATTGAACACTGCTTTGTACCTCACAGCTTCTTCACAGTTCAACCCTGCTGTGTCTGGTTCTGAGGGAAGTTTTGCATAGACTTCATTCAAACTCTGCATCCCTGTAGCTGCCGACCTATAAGTCATACATGGTAACTTTCATGAGCATGACATTCTCATGAGTCTAAAATTAAAATAAAAATAGCCCTTGTACTGGATCTGTTGCATAGACATATTACATGCTTTATTTTTGCTCAACCTCCTATGTATTTATGGTTGTTCTTAGCTATGTTTAGTTAATATGATTGAGTTCTTTTAACTTAAACAAAAAATGTTTAGAAAGAAAATGTTCCAAAGTGGACCACATGCCTTCCACTTGCATGGTATTTTTGTTCAGTTACACAGCACACTGTGTCAGTAGAACTGAGGTATTTAAAGAAAATACACATTATATACTCCAGAGAATACTGATTTAGGCAGCAATGTTAATGCATAACAAATGGCCTTCCTGATCACAAGTAAACAGGACTGAGGAATTTTGGAAGTCTTTAAATTTTGTATTTTCTTTACAATTGAAAAATATATATGATAGTCTGGCTCTTTGTTTCATGCTGCCTTACAGTTTTTACAAGTGAGAGCCAAAGAGCAGTAACTCAGTCCAGGAGCATGATCATGAATTCCAGCCTATCTTCACTTTTGGTGCCTACAGCAGTTTGAGTTATCTGAATACCTTAAGTGCTGTATAGGTATGGTAATATAGTAGCGTGGGTTTCTTGCTGCCATCAGGAATACTAAATCACTGTATTTTGTTTTGCTTACGGTTCTTTTGAAGTAATGCAAGATATAGAACTGGGGTAATAAAGAGGTCTAAAGTTTAAATAGCAGGTAAATTTGGCCTGTAGATTACTCTAGACAGACTGCTTTAGAGCAGGGGTGGGCAATTATTTCAGCTGGAGGGCCACTTAATGAGTTTTGGTGACCTGTTAAAGGCCTCAGTGGTAGCTCTGACCCTTAACAGGAGCCATGGCCCATGGTTGCCATCTTGGGACTGGAAGTCCCATGCCTGAGCCCCTAAACCTTTGCCACCGGGAGCTCTTCCCTTGCCCCTGGAAGTACTCTGGGGTGGGTGGAGGGAGGGAGTTGCCATCTTGGAATAAAAAAAAATCATATACTAACAGTCAAACATCTACTATAATGTATTTTAATTTTGTTTCAAAAAATATTTTGTCCTGATCTATGTCTGTTTGCAAAGTGCATAGAGGTAATTGCATAATAGCTCAAAAATAAAGTCTTACTCTTGTATATTGTGTGTGGGGGTGGGATCTGGTTGTGGGGTAGATGTGTGTGTATGGTGGGGTGTATGTGGATGGGTGAGTGTGGAGTTTGTGAGGGGGTGTGTGTATGTGTGGAGGGGTGTGGGCAAGGTGTGGGTGTGTGCAGTTTGTGGGATGTGAGGGAGGGTGGGGTGTGACGGCAGTGTGGGGACCTCCCCTCCATATGTCCCCAGTGGCACACAGCCCCCACCACTGGTAGCAGCAGCAGCAGCAGCAGGCGGGCCCTTGGGATACTCATGCCTACGCAGGTGTAGCTGCCTGGCAGCGTGTTGCTTCGACCAGTTCCGGGAGCTGCACGTGGCAGCAAAGAGTAGAGCCAGGCTGGCCTATGTACAGCTCCTGGGACTCGCGTGCCACTGGGGGCAAAGCCCTGTGCAATGGAACCATTTGCCTTCCCTGCTCCCTGCCACCATGTGCAGATCACCGGGCTCTGCCGAGCTTCATGTAGTGGCAGAGATCAGGGCAAGGCTGTCAGGTCCATAACATGGACTTCCTCTCAGTGGCACACAAGTCCCAGGAGCTGCATATGAGATGCAGGGAGCCCCATACGATAGAGGCAGCCCAGCCTGGCTCCACTCCTTGCCACTCATCTAGTTCCTGGAACAGCACGCAGCTGGCTGCACCTGCATGGGTCACAAGGGCCTGCCACCTGCTGCTGTTGTCAGCAGCAGGAGCTTTGCACTCTGCAGGGGGAGCATGTGGGGGGATCCCTGTACCTCCCACTCTCCTTCATACCCCACAAACTACCCACACCCTGCCCACCCAAGCTCTGTGCTCTCGCCACCCTGCTGGGCATGAGTCCCAGGCTCTGCTCCTGCCTAGCTGCAGCTTCCCTATCTACTGCCAAGAGCGAGCGCTGCAGCAGGGACATGAGGAGGAGCCTCTGCAGGCCAGGGAAGCCAAGCAGGTCCCCTGGTGGCTGCAGCAGTGGCAGCAGCAGCCCCTCCTGGAGGCTGTGCACGTGGGCCAGAGACACTCTGCACATGAGGGTGGAAATGAAGCATGCTGATTGGCTGAGCAGGTTGCCTGTCATGTGGCCTCTCCCCTCTCCACCAATCGTGGCAAGGGGGTGGCTGTATGACAGGCAGCTCTTGCCATGAATTGGCGGTGCTGGGCGGGGCACCAGGACTCCTTGCCCAATAAGAGGCATGGGGGAGCACTGCACACCACCTGTACCGAATGGGTGCCAGGCCTTGCATCCTACTTGTGAAATCAGAGGACAGCTGCCTCGACTTTGGTAGGTTTCAATTTTATAACAGCACAACGCACATTTAAAACAAATCCCACAATAAAACCAGCAGTCCATCATACAAGCTTGTCCTAAGATGTTAGTTTGTCAAACAATTGTCTTGTATTGCTCTTTTTTTCCTGTAGCATTTAATATTTTGTCATGAGGCAAATGGGGAAATCCTGAGGCAGAGCTGAGTATTTGGAGACACTCAATGCGTATGCACTTCCCTTGCTCTGCTTCAGCTACTAGATTAACCTGTCCCCTGCGAAATGCAGTACACCTTAAACTAGCTTTAACTGTTATTAGAAATCAATATTTGAAAATCAATATGTTTACATATCTACTTATATGTGCTTTATATATCTACCTTTATGGCCACATTTACATTAGGTTTATGTCATAGGATCGAGAGAGAGAAAACCATTTGGACAAAAGAACTAAAGATAGGACTTTCAAAATCATCTAGTTGTTGACTGTAGGTGCAGCAGGCTTATTAACACTTTGTGTGCAACAGCCTCTGCTAGTGTGCATCACATGGACCTTTTCTGTCAGAAGTGATGCCAACCCAAGCATAATTTTCCCTGTCCTTTATGCCTTGCCTTTCCAGTCACCGTGTAACACTTGAGGCATTTTGAAACCATAATTCCAAGAGACAATTTAACTGTGATACAATACAGCACCTGTGGAAAATGTTCTCAGAATCCACTGTGAGGTAGGTAAGAGGGAATATTTTCACTCATTAACAAAATTCAGTCAATTCTGGGGTGGGAAATAGCAGGTCTTTTCAAAATAAAAGGCAGTATGACATAATAAGACAGAACCAGTCATGACTACCCAAGGTATTTAGGCAGAAGTAGAATACAGTTTGTTATCCGACTTGATTTTTTTGTTGTTGCTAAAACGCCATCCTTATTCTTTTTCCCATTACAGAAAAGGCCAAATTAAAATCTTATTGGTTATGATATCTTGTCCTCATCAGCATTACATAAGGGCCAGTGGATTAATACCATTTTTGGTAACACCAAGGTCACTTCCTGTGGCAGTTACCCATTTCATGGAGATCAACCATCCAAGCTACGTTCCAGCCTGACATAGCCTAGTTTTTTTTTTAAACTTCGAGGAAGCTAGTTTGCTATGACATGGCTTGCAGGAAAATTCACTACTTAATGAACCATGGAGAGCTGTCCAAGAGATGGTAGTTAATCAGGAGGTTAATGAGGACGTGCACTCTGCTGTGTGAGGTGTAGCGCAAGAAAGCATGTTTTTTAGAAGTCATTACAGTGGAATTCTCTTTGCTCTTCTATCAAGATCCTTTCCCCTCTGAAAGGCTACATCTGTGCTCAGTGATGTAGAAATGAGCAATCGATTGAATCCATATGGAAAGAGTCTGGACAGCAACAGAATTCCTGTGATTTAATATGTGCTGTTTCATCTCTGATTTTTAAGGCAACATTATCTGTTGAAGGCTAAATTATAGAGGTAGGGCTAGAAAGTAGGAATATTTGTATAAGGTATGTAGGGCCATTGCATATTTTAATAAGGGAAGACTTTTTGTTGCCATTTCCTTGAGGAAGTCAAGGTGCAAATACCTGAGTCCCTGAATCAGAAAGATTGGGTACCCAGAGGACACTCCAGTAGGACTACTGTTCACTTTTGGGGGTTAATTGTTTTTATTTTCTCTTTCCTGTGCTGCTGCATCTGCCAAAAGGTTTTATTATTTTCATAGTTTTCCTCCAGATTTGATGATGTTGACAGCTAGTGCTGACTTTCTTCCTAGTTAACTCAGTACTTCATTTGAATCACAAAATCATTTTTCTTGCTCCTCTAGTGCTTTGCATCCTATAGGAACAGAAGAAACATCTTCTCTCTCCTTGGATATTCGGTGAGACTTTATATTTTATTTATCAGCAACAAAGAATGCAGACGGTACTTTAACACTTTTATTACTTGGGCTGGGCAGCATGAAGCAGATTTAAGGACCTGAGTTCCTGATAGGATCAAAAAAGTCATTGACAGATTGTAAAGATAAAGTAATCAAAAGTTACAAGCCACCTCAGAGGTGAAATCCTGTTTCAATTTAAGTCATTGACTGTTAGCTTTAATGGAGCTAGGATTTCACACCAGCTTTATAACACCAGCATTACTGTAATGGCTTTCAAGAAATGCCAGATAGCTACATTCCATTTTTAAAAAATCATTTGGACCTTTTGGAGAGTGTCACGTAAAGAAGTAACAGGGTAATTGGCTCTTTGTGAGAGAGGAATAAAAAAAAACAGCTCAGAGGGAACTCTTGGAGGGAAGAGGAATGTGAACGCATTTCATGTCTTATCTCTGCAAAGCTTTATAAGTGGGAGAATTATCATACTGAGACTTAACCGTAGTTTCCAGATGCTTCAGGTGAATGTTCTCTCTGTTGCTGTTTCGTGGGTAGTGCCGTATGGCACCAACTTCATATGCTACTTGTGTGGTGTGGTGCTAGAGCAAAGTGCCCAGAATGGTGATTTGGAAACAAAAATAAATCTTTTTTCTGCTAACTTTTTTTCCCCTATGTTTCTTAGCCTCTTCCCCAGAGAACTTCCTTTCTGTCTTTATGTTTTCATTACACCTACTGCTGCTCAGTTCCTTAGATCTTGGTTATTGGTTCACTTACCTCCCCCCACATTTATTGTAATATCTGCTAGCAACTCAGCAAAGGCTGCCTTTGTTTGACTTTACTTCTGTAAATGTTAATATATGCTTATTATATCAGAAATAGTGATTTTAGCATGGTCCAGCTTCTGTTTGTGTATTTCAAACCATCGGTTTTGCTGTGTAAGTAGGTTTCCCTTTCTAAATATGTAAGAAGACCTGTGCTGATATTCACAGTAGGTCAGCCTGCAGCTTCAATTACGTGAAAGTATATGTCAGCAAGTAAAGCTGGTCAAACAACAAGAATTACTTTTCTGTAGGTTAATGCTGTATTTTTATGGTGAAGTGACATGGCAAGCAAATCTAGATAAGCAGAATTTGTTTTTATCAAAGGTAGTTTGTCACAGAACCTAATAGCCATTCACTTACAATTAGGATGAACAATAAAAATATTTCAATCCACCTATATGTAGAAGAGATCTAAAATATAATATGCAAAAGATAAAATTCTTGTAATTACTTGCATTGCATAAATCCATTTTTCACTATGGTTTCTTAAGGCACTGTCTGCTTTAAGCTACTGCATATTGATTAAAACATTTTGGGATAAAAATAGGTTGTCAGAGAGCCAGCTGTATGCAGAAGTTGCTTAAACAGAACTGAATTTAAATGTTTTAATAAGTTGGCAATGATCAGCCCATTTACATTTACAGAATAACTGTGCCACCGTATATATTTATAAAATGTGCTGAGGCTTTTGGGGATGGTTCATAGTCCAGTAAAGTAATACAATTTGGCAATGTCTTAAATGTTACATATAATTTTGTGAATTCCAGAAGTTTCTGTTCAATATTATTCTAATAAGCTGATTTCACTGAATACGTCAGCCAAAACTAAAAATAAGATAACTGATGGGGAAGTATGGATGTAGCTTCAGTCTTCAGGTTGCAAATTGATCAGTATCAAATGGATAACATTTACAAAAAAGGGAAAAAAAAGGAAGTGTCACCTCCTCTTCTTTTCCCTTGCCTATCCTTCCTGAACAAGCTGTTCCCATCCATGACCATACTTCAGTCATCTGAACTATCCCACCATGTCTCTGTAATCCAAATTACACCATAGTTCTGTGATTGTACTAGGACCTCCCGTTCTTTTGGTTTGTTCCCCATACTTCTCATATTAGTATATAAACATTTCAGGTATCTAAATGATTATCTTATCTTCTTCCTGAGAACATTGCTAAGGCTCCTCTATTGCTTCCCCTTAGTAAGTTTTTAGCCAGGTCCCTAGTCTCTTTCCTTATCTTCGGGATTTAGTCTCCATCTCATGGTGAACCTTGTTTAAAACCCTCCTCACTCATTTAGTAATCCTGTATGCAAAGACACTCCTCCCTGTTTCCATCAGGTAGACCCCATCGCTTCCCAGCAGTTTATCATTTTGGAAAACCACCCCATGATCAAAGAAGCCAAAAGATGGGCATCATCATCCATGCAGCTGTGTCTTGTTCACTAGGATGCTTCTGCTTCTGTGTGGGCCTTTCCCCTTGACTGGACTGATGGATGAGAACATCACTTGGGTCCATTTCCCACCCTTGCACCCAAAGTCATATAGTCAGTTTTGATCTCAGTGTCAACCTCGGTGTCATGCTTGGCAGTATCATTGATGCCCACATGGATGACCATCATGGGATAGTAGAGGGCTGGATGAGTCTCAGCAACCTTTCCATGTTGTTTTGGATGTGGGTTCTTGGCAGGAAGAATAATTCTCAAGCCAACAGGTCAGGTTGGCAGATGGATGCTTCTGTACCCTGCAGGAGGGAGTTGCCAACCACAGCTACCCATTTCTTTTGGCATCAGTGGTCTCAATCCTCCCCCAACCACCACAGGGGTGCATGGCCTAGCCTCTTTTGCTACTGGAGCAGGCTCTTTCTCATCCAATGCCAAGGCTTCATAACAGCTGGACAGTCTTCATCAACCTCTCACAGCCAAAGGATGCCTAGATATAGCCCATTAACATTTCTCTAAGTAACAACCAGATGATGGCAATGGTGGTGAGATGGTGGCAGCCAAGCAAAGTAAAGCATTCCTTTTACTTCCCCACGAAGGAAATAACTGCCTCCAGTCTTAACAACATAAAACCAAGGATATGAGAGGTCTCTGAAGCTTAAACTGGCAGTATGTTGTACTACATTTAAACCTCCTGTCCACTTTGTGCTGTGATATCGTTAACAAAAGGAATATTTTACTTAGGCCATAAGAGCTGCTGCAGCAAACAATAGAAACCCAACCTTGGAGCAAAGAATACACCGCCACAGCTTTATTTTCAAAATGAGACTGAAGAGCCCTGGAGTTAAATGTTTGCATTTGAAGTAATATTGAAGCTGAAAGCTTATGTAGCTGAGTACAGGAGGGGCCTGACTGACTGTCAGCTTTAGTTTATCATTCATAAGCTATTTCTTTATTCATCTAGTATAGATCAGAGTGTCTGAAACCCAGGGGGCCCACTTTATATCAGTCTGGGTATTCATGACAGTATGAAAAAAGTACTGTTGTGGAAAGACCTTTTCTCAGCACGCAATGTAGGCAGTTCCAACCACTGAAATGGGGGAGTCTCTCAAATTTCAGATCCTGATCAAGCTTGCTCCAGCAGCCACAAAACTGTTCAAAAACCTAGAATCATTAGGCATGGCAATTTTTGGCTTGAAAATTTCCCCTAAAAATGTCAGGTTAAATGTGTGTGCATGATTAGAAGGGATGCAGTTCAAATGCCTAGGTACCTAATTCCTTCTGAGCCTCTGCCGAGATCCAGATCAGTTTTAAAATATGTCTAAACTGTTATCTAGGTTCTTGATATGTTAGGCACTTCTGAGTTTTTACACCTGATTAACACTGGCAGCATAAGCTCAGCCCCTCTCCAATACGGTGGTGGTATTATTGTTCACGTTTATCATAACTTAGTAGTATGAGCACTCAGGAAATGGAAAATCTGGGTTTTAGGCCTTCTTCAGCACTTCCCTGGAGAGACTAGCCTGGGTGAGAGCACCCTGATCCCTTCAGAATAGAAACAATCCTATGGCTACTATGTAAAAAAAAAAAAGTGCCTTACCTAAATAGCTAAACGATAAAATGCTATGACACCTCCCAATGACTGGAGATTTTAAGAGCGGGTTAGATGAACATTGTTCAGGTATGCCAGTTGTCTAGATATACAGATTCTACCTCAGAGCAGAAGGATGTAGTAGAATAGGACATAGGTGACTGGTGGAAGGATACAGGGAGGCATGTGCCCCCCCCGCCCGAGATTGGCCTCTGCCGGCTTCTGCGGGCGGTCACCACATGCCATCCAACCACTGCCACTCCCACCCACAAACTGTGACCCTCCAGTCTCAGGAGGGACCAGTCACCCATGGAACAGCAATCTCCAACTTCTAAGCAACTAGGAGTCGATTACCCCACAGGTTGCACCAGTGGGGGTCACACACTGTGGGCCACACCAGGATGAACCATTGGCTACCCTCCCCCCGCTGCATACTGTATGAATGTTCCCTACCCTTTGCTGCACCTCTGCTGTCCTACATGGGATGCCCCTGCACAGCTGCATTATGCACCCCCACTGCTCTATTATGCAGCCCCAGGCTCACCCTCAGCTCCCCTGGCAACACTACACTGCACTTCTCAACCCTGTGGGGCAGGGGCAGGCTGCAAAAGCTGGAGGAGGGAGCCTTATGACTCTGGCTCCTCCTGCAGCCAGAGCAAAGTGAGGAGCAATGGTCAGGTAGAAATCCAGGAGCCACAACATAACCCCTCATGGGTCACCAGTTAGATAGCCCTGGACTAAAAAACACCTTGAGGTCTCTTCTAGCAGTGCACTTTTGTGATCTTGTACCATTTCTGATGATTAATTGGAGACATAAAACAGAATCCCATTTCCTTTTCTAGGCCCAAATGGTACTTGACCAGCCATGTAACTGCCATTTTTGGGACTTACTTGTAGTTTGCAGGCCAGTTTTACAACCACATGACTACTGAATGTGTGTTCTGGCTAGACAAGTGTGTGGCCCCTTATGCCTGAGTTTAAGTTCTGAAATTGTAGTTAGGCAAAACCCATGGTGGGGAAGAGGATGGTCCTCTTACATTTTAGCCCAATGGTCTATTGTTTTTGGGCCCTTTTTCAGAGAGCGGATGGCAGATCCAGGGTGGTTTTGAACTTACATCTCCCTTATGACCTAGCATAGTGCTCTAATCATTAGGCAACAGGGTAAGCATTATCCAGGTCTTTCTTGAGACCGTCACTTGAAGCTGAATGACTCTACCTTGCATTTACTAGTCGTTAGATCAAATGGACAGAAAGCAGTGAGGAAATTTCTGCTCCATTGGGAGTGAAGGTCCAGGCTAGAATCCAGACCCCCTCCCATCAGCTATATCATTGAGCTACAAACCCTCCAGCTTGTTTTCCTCTTGGCCCCATGCATCTCTCTTTCATGAGTGCCCAGGTGGCCTCCCCTGTTCCCCTTTCATCATGAGTTTTGTCCTGACTGCATTTTTCTGTGGGTGCATGTCTTTGGAGACACTTGCCTATCTGGCCAGAGCGCAACATGCTGCACATTCTCAGTAGTCGTGTGGACACTGGGGTGTCCACACTGCACATGGAATAGGATCACATATTATGAGAAAGTGCCACAAACAGCACTTACCTGGTTTGGTAAATGTCTTTGGGTGTGTAAAGTGAAATAGGATTCTGCCTATAGGCAGAGCAACCCATAGGCTGGAAAACATTTTTGTAAATATTTGAATAATTTGTATTAATCAACAGACTTGTAAAATTTCAAATCTGTCTATGAAAACTTTAAGGGAAAAAATGTTAAGGGAAAAAAAGTGTAGTTTATTAAATTATTCATTACAAATAATGTGCCTGGCTTGTTCTAAGGTATAATTGGACCTATGCTGCAAGCAAGCTGCGATTGATTTGAAATATTGCAAAATTCTTTGCACTTCTGTAGCATCTTTCACCCCACAATCACAAATAAATAACACACATTAAAAAAGGGAAACATCTTAAGATCTCTCACATACTATAGCTAATTATTATTATTTATCAGTCCCACAAGGCAAAGAAACTTGTATGTGTAGAGTTTATTTAATTTTTGGGCAGTCTGAGGCTAAGCAGAGGACGGGTCTGGAATTGAAAATTTTTTATCCACACTCTAATCCTAATTCTTCTAGATCATATACTGTCTCTCAGAATGGACTGGGAATAGCTATTTTATATGCTGGTGTAGAATATGTGGGAAATGTCTGTTATTTTATGATTTAGCTTCCTCCTGCTTACTTTTTTATTGAGACCTACTGAGATTTAAGGAGTTAATTTATTTTCTGTGGTATGGACTAGGAGATGGGTGTCGGCTCATAACTATTAGGGATCTGCGAAGCTGGCTGTATTCAATTCGGCCCAATTTGGGGGACAGGGATTCGATTTGTTGATTCCCCCATGCACTCTGCAGCAGAACCAGAAATGGACTGGAAATGCTGCAGTTCTACTTCTGGGTTTGCTGCTGAGTGTGCAGGGGACCCCCCGGTGCTCCTGTGGGACACTCCATCTGCCCTACCATCTCAACGTTCACAAGCTGCCTGTGCCTGTGTCAACTGTTAGCGGAGACTTAATGAAGGGGCACTTGGAGGGGCTGGATGTGTTCAGATCAGCAGGCCTGGATGAACTTCATCCAAGGGTGCTGAAGGAATTGGTCAGTGTCATAGCAGAGCCACTGGCACAGTTGTTTGAGCACTCATGGTGCTCAGGACAGGTCTCAGAGGACAGGAAAAGGGCCAATGTGGTCCATATCTTCAAGGAGGGGAGAAAGGATGATCTGGATAACTATAGGCCAGTTAGCCTCACCTCTGTCTTTGGGAAAACCTTTGAAAACATTATTAAAGATTACATTTTGGGAGTCCAGTAGGAAAAATAATGCTGAAGGGCAACCAGCATAGCTTCATAGTAGATAGATCCTGCCTGACTAACTTTGTTTCTTTCTACAAACAGATCACAAAATGCTTAGATGCAGGAGTTGAGGTACATGTCATCTACTTGAATTTTAAAAAGGCCTTTGATATAGTGTCGCATCCCAGTCTTACAAATAAATTAAGCAGTTGTGATGTAGATTATTACACGATCAGGTGGGTGGAGAACTGACTTATGAGATGCAGCCAGAGAGTGCTGGTGGACAGGTCATTTTCGACCTGGAAAAATGTGCGCAGTGGAGTTTCCCAAGGTTCGGTCCTTGGACCAGTGCTTTTCCATATCTTCATTAGTGACTTGGATGAAGGCGTGGAAAGCACTCTGTCCAAATTTGTGGATGACACAAAATTATGGGGCAAAGTAAACACTGCAGGGCAGGGAGCAGATCCAGGTGGATTTGGACAAATTGGGAAAGTGGGCAGAACAGAATAGGATGCAGTTTAACAAAGGTAAGTGCAAAGTGCTGCATCTAGGGAGAAAGAATCACCAACACACCTACAGACTGGGAGGTGACTTTCTAAGCAGCACAGCAGCAGAAAGGGATCTCAGAGTCATAGTCGACTCCAAAATGAACATGAGTCGTCAAGTAATGAAGTGATATATGTAAAGGCAACTGCACTCTTTCATGCATTAGAAGGTGCATCACAAATGGGTCTAAGGAGTTGATACTTCTCTTCTATGCGGCATTGGGAAGACTGTAGCTGGAGTCTGTGTCTGCATCAAGTTCTGAGCACTGCACTTTAAGAGGGATGTGGATAACCTTGAGAGGGTCCAGAGGAAGGCCATTTGTATGGTTAAGGGTCTGCAGGTAAGATCCTATGAGGAGAGATTGAGGAACCTGAATGTCTTCAGCCTCTGCAAAAGAAGGCCAAGAGGGGTTCTTGTGGCTGGCTACAAAATCATTAGGGGGGCCAGGAAGGAGGAGGGGATACAATGTTTACCAGGGTGTCCCTTGCGGTTACTAGGAACAATGTCCATAAACTGACAGAGAGCAGATTTAGATTAGACATTAGGAAAAAAATTATTTATGACGAGGGTTGCCAAAATCTGGAATGGGCTTCCAAGGGAGGTGGTGCTCTCCCCTGCCGTGGAGGTCTTTAAGAGGAGACTACACAAGTACCTAGCTGGGGTCATCTGACCCCAGTGCTCTTTCTTGCCTAGGCCAGGGGGTCAGAGTAGATGATTTACTGAGGTCCCTTCTGGCCCTAAAAATCTAGGAAATCTAAGCTCTCATTTTGTAAAAGGCTGTCCTATGTGGGTTCAAACATCTGATGGTTAAATGGGGCCATCTTCAAGTTTCATAGTTGGTAGGGTCGAAAGGGACCCGAACAGATCATCAAGTCCAAACCCCTGCCATGGGCAGGAATGATTGCTGGGATCAAATGACCCCGGCTAGGTGATTATGTAGCCTCCTTTTGAAGACCCCCAGGGTAGGAGCGAGTACCACTTCCCTTGGAAATTGATTCCAGATCCTAGCTGCCCTGACTTTGAGTAGTGCTTCCAGATGTCTAGCCTGAACCTACTCTCAGTCAACTTGTGGCCATTATTCATAGTTATTCCCAGTAGTGCTCGGGGGGAACAGGGCCTCTCCCATTCCCCGCTGGTCCCCCCGGTAGGTTTATAGACAGCCACCAGATCCCCTTTCAGCCTTCTCTTGTGGAGGCTGAGCAGGTTCAGGTCCCGTAGTCTCTCCTCATAGGGCCTGACCTGCTGCCCCCTGACCATGTGAGTGGCCCTCCTTTGGACCCTCTCAATGCTGTCCACATCCCTTCTGAAGTGCGGTGCCCAGAACTGGACGCGGTACTACAACGCCGGCCTGACTAATGTCACATAGAGGGGGAGGATCACCTCCTTGGACCTGCTTGTGATGCATCTGTGGATGCATAACAAGGTGCGGTTAGCCTTACTGACCGCATGCTCACATTGGTGGCCCATGTTCATCTTGGAATCAATAATGACTCCAAGATCCTTTTCTGCCTCCACACTGACGAGAAGGGAGTTCCCCAGCCTATAGGTATGCTGCTGGTTCTTCCTCCCCAGGTGCAGCACCTTGCACTTGTCAGTATTGAATCCCATCCTATTCTCATCCACCCACCACTGTAACCTGTCCAGATCTAGTTGTAGCTGTGCGGGCCGGGAGCGACCCGAGCCCTTTTCCGTGCTGCACGCGGGCTGTGGCCAGCAGCCTGGGCACGCCGGGTCGGAGAGGGAAGGCCGTCGAGCTGGAATTAGGCACAAACACGTATCGGTAGTTTTAAAGATTGTTTACTTACACCGAGATGGCAGTGGTGTAGGCTGGAAAACTTGCTTGAGTTGCGGTTACAGACAGACAACACAGACGGTCTCGTGGAGGTTGCTAGGCTCCACGGAACAGAGCTCCGGATGCTCTGGGTGAACGAGCCACCAAAATCAGAATCGTAGGTACGTCTTATAAAAGTCGCGCTCGAAGACGGGAAGAGGTGGGC